>NW_006159816.1:1242811-1256553 GCF_000334495.1 Tupaia belangeri chinensis
CTCTCTTACATTGCTGGTGGGAATGTAAGTTGGTCTAGCCACTATGGAGTACAATTTGGAGATTCCTCAGAAATCTACAAATAGAACTACCATATGATCCAGCAATCCCACTCCTTGGTATCTACCCAAAGGACAGAAGAATTCTTCATTGGAAAAGTGTTTGCACATTGATGTTTGTTGCGGCACTATTCATGATTGCTAAGACATGGAACCAACCCAAATGCCCCCATATGGATGAATGGATAGAAAAACTGTGGTCCATATACTCTATGGAATACTATTCAGCCATAACAACCAACAAAACCCTGGCTTTTGATAGAAAGTGGAAGAATATGGAAAATTTACTGTTGAGTGAACCAAGCCAGGATATGAAGGAGAGACATTGTATGTCCCCACTTAATATATACTGAGTGTCTACACTCTATGACTGCAACTGATTGACTAAAGGATGTACAAACACAGGAGATGGGTGTGAATGCCAGATGTGTGTGTGTGGAGGAGTGGGACCTGGGAAGGACATTTGGAGGAGGGATATGGAGGCAGAGCAATGACAGGACAGGGAGGTGTGGTGTTATTTGTTTAAGATATTTTGATCAACTGGACTGGAAAGAAATGTTCACATATTGAAATGTTCACTTTGTAAGCTAAATAATGTGATTGAATGTATAAAAATAAATTAAAATAAAGAAAATGGGTAGGGAGACTCATTCAGTTCATAAAGGCATGTAGGGAATGTTGCTGTATATACTTCAGTTCTGTTGATTAGTTTAAGTGGTGATTATAGTAATGGTCATTTTGGTCTTCTGAGACATATAAGAATATTTTTGATCCACAAAGAAAAAATGCCTACTGCACTAATACTTAGATGGTTGATTCTTAGATCACTATGGAAATAGATTGGATGTAGCCTGAGCCATTGAATAAAATAACAGATCTGAAGAATGGATTTGAGATTGATTCTGTCCCACTACCATAATCATTGAGAAGGACTTTCTTCTTTTCATTCGTTCTTTTTTTTAATGGTGTCTATATATACTTTGTGAACAATCAGGCTATAGCTGGCAGAATGGCTGGGAAAGGTAAAAAAATTCTCCCTAAGAATGCAGACAAAGAACTTCTTAAAGCATATGAGAGCCCTCACTCTAATCTGAGGGTAGTGTTGTGTATGCTTCCAGGCTAAAGAAAATGAAAAAGGGCCATGCTTTCTGTTGTTTTTAGCCCTGTGTCACTTTTGCATCTATCATTAATCATTATTTTTGTTTCTTTGCATGCCTAGTGATTTTAAGTTGGATGAAAGATCCTGTGAATGTTGTAGGATATTTTTGTACTTTTATAAGTATTGAGTTTTGTCCTCGGATGTAGTTATTTGGAAATACTGTAATCCTTTTGAGGCTTGCTTTTAAGTGTCATTAGGTGAAATCACAGCAGACTTTAGTCACCCATTTAATGAGAGAATACTCATTTACATGCTATCCCTCAGGTCTCATGTATTTTGATGTTTTTTCCACTTTGGCTGGTGGAAACACCTGTGTGATGTCTGGGTCTTGTCCTGCTAATTTTTCTAGTAGTTCATTTGCTGCATCATACATATGCTGATCTATAGTCAGCTGAAGACTCAGGTAAAATTAGTCCCTTTTTTATCCATGTTGGCCAAAAGCAAACATTTTGGAAGTACTTTTTAAAGTTTATTTCTTTATTTTTAGAAAGAGCACTCCTAACAGGGTCTTAATGTTGCAATCTACCTCAGATTTGGCTATTCTGAATCATGGGCACACAATGCCCTGTGTACACACCGTGGTCTTTGGATGTGATTGGGGAACCTTTTCATCTGAGTCTGCCTCTCAGAGCATGATATTTTACCACTGAGCCACTGGCCAGCCCTGAAAGTATTTTTAAAAAGTATAAAATGCTTCTACTTTGAAAGACAATTGCAATGTTTCTTTACCACAGCAATTATTTTATGACCTGTGGTTCAAAATACAGATAAAAACTCATACCACTATTTTTTTCAAGTTCTGATGTGGTAAAACTTAATAGAAACTTTCCAGATGGTGGGAGTTCGTGTTTCATACTCACAGTAAGTATACTTGGGCTTCCTTTTTGCAGAGCGTGTAACTTTACCAGGAATGTACATTTCCTTTTCTTCAAGATTGTCTTCCACAACCTGTCTGTTACTGAATCATAGTATTTTTTTCATTACTTTATGTTTTTTCTGTTAGTACAAAGGAGCTCCTTGCATGATAATCAATGTATTGTTAGTGAAATGCTGCTTTATTCATATTTGGAATTCTTCATTAGTAGAATACCCTCAGATTCTGAATGTCATATGCCTTGTATAGTAGGGACTCATTTCCATTTGTTCTATTTTTTTTCCTCATTCTTGGGAAAATATACTTAGTTTTTCTTTCTTTTCCTTTTTGTCTCATACATGAACTACCTTAAAAGATAAGGCATAAAATTACAAATAATAGAGATTTTCTGAGTTTCAACAACTCATTCATTTAAGATTTGGATACATGATTTCAATTGAAAATTTAATTTCTTTTCAGGTGAATCCAAGTTTGACTTGCTCTGTAAAGAAGAATTTATTGAACTCAAAGACATATTCTCTGTGAAATTGAAACGGCGTTTTTCCGTTAAACAGCAAAGAAGTAACACTTTATTAGGAATCACACTTTTCATCTGCTTGAAAAAGGATCAGAATAAACTAAAAGATTCTACACTTGACCTTATTAACTTAAGTGAAGACCACTGTGATGTATGGTATAGACAGTTCAAGAAAATTTTGGCAGGTAAGTATTCCATATAGAGATTTTTTAATTAGGTTAGTTTTCTTAATGTATGTTATTAATCTAAACATGTTATATTTATAAGTACAAATAACCCTTGATTATGTTGAGGTAGTTTCTTTCTTTTCCTAGCTTATTGAATGTTGTAATCATGAAAGGGTATGAAATTTTCTCAAATGCTTTTTCTACATCAATTGAGATGATCATATTTGTTTTCCCTTTATTCTGTTAATGTGATATATTTCATGGATTTTTTTTTTACATGTATAACCATCCTTGTATTCCAGGAATAAATTCCACTTGGTCATGACTTGTAATCTTTTTAATATGTCATTAAAATTGGTTTGTTAGTATTTTGTTGCAGATTTTTAATCAATATTCATAAAACATATTACTCTGGGATTTTTTGGAACATTTTTGTCTGGCTTTGACATCTGAATAATTCTGTCTTCATAAAATTGAATTAGAAAGCAACTCTTAAATAACTACTTGCATAAAGAAGTTTTTGATAATATGAAATAACAGTACTCAAAATAACTTAGCTCAATTGAGATCTGTTTTTAGAAGCATTTTCTTTTTTCTTTCCTTGTCTCTCTTGAGCTAATTTTAAAGTTTATTTTCCCTCCATCTACACATTTATGGGAAGTGCATATATGTACTGGATGACGTGAAAACAATTTTTGAAGGGAACCAGCAGTTAGCGTAATGGCTATGTCGCTGGACTCCCACGTAGTCAACCGCGGTTTGTATCCCGGACCCGGTGGCTTAAAACTCATGCCAGGCGCGTGTGCGTGCGTGCCCAAGATCCCAAGAGGAGAATGGAGGAGAAGGGATTGCGGCGTGACCATCCCCCCTGGGGGGTGATTTCTCGCTTTCTGTCTCTATGTCTCTCTCTGTCTGTCTGGCAAGCGCACGCGCCCTACAGTGAAAAATCTCTCCAAAAAAAAAAAAAAACAACAATGTTTGAAAATCTTTAAAGGGCCACATTTTACACTCTGCTTTCTCAGTTGTCTATTTTAGGGTAGATATTTGTAAAAGTTAGTTTTTATTAACTTTATCCAGAGAAAAGAAAACATGTCTATTAGAAGACATCTTCTTGAACTGGCTAGTGGTAAAGGCACCTGAATTCTACATGGCCAACTGTGCATTCAAGTACTGGACCCCACAATTCAAAAAACACTCTGAGCACTTGTGCATGCATGCCCAATATCCTGACAGGATGGAGAAATGGAGAAGATATTGTGGTGTCACCACATCCCATTGGGGGAGTTCTCGTTCTCTCCCTCTGTTTCTCTCTCTTTCTCTCCTCTTCAATCTGTCTGTCTGTCTTTGACCAAAAATGGCCCTCTGCCAAAATTTTTTTTTTAAAATATATCTTCTGGTGCAGTGCCTCCAACTGAACCAGGCCACACAGCAAGAGGTGAGCGATAGTTGAGTGAGTGAAGCTCCATCTGTATTTACAGCTGCTCCCCATCACTCACATTACTGCGAGTTCTGCCTTCGGTCGGGTCAGTGGCACATTAGATTCTCATAGGAGTAAACTCTGTTATGAACTGCACATGTGAGAGATCTAGGTTGAGTGCTGCTTACATGAATCTAAAGCCTGATGATCTGATGTGTAGCCGAGACAGTGATGCTAGTTCTGGGGAGTAGCTACAAATGCTGAGTAACATTAGCAGAGTGGTTTGACTGGACAGAAACCTTAATAAAGCAATTGCTTGCAGACTCATATCAAAACCCTACCAGAAAGTGGCAAGTTATGATTAAGCTGCATCTGGTGGCAGGTTTTATTGTGCAAGTGAGTCGATGTACTTCAATAGTACAGCTGCATCTGGTGACAGGCTCGCAGTCAAAATCTGACACTTATTTTAGTCTATACATGACCAACACATTACTTTATTCACCACTTCCATCCAGTGCCTCTTTCCTGCACTGTACACTTGTCTCAGGCACGGTTTTGGTAAGCCCCTAGCCAAAATGATTTTTTAAAAAATCACTGGAGAATTTCTTTGTAGAGTAAGAAAATCCAACAATTAGACAGCGGAAGAATATAAGACTTCCTCCCCCACAAAAAAGAAAGCTGCATTCAAATGAAAATATCAAGAGTCCTACTTACATATTTATTGCAACAGGTGACTCGCATTCTCCAAGCCCAGTATGTACATTATGTAGTGACCAGCTATCCAATAAAGCCATGAAGTCTTTAAAACTGCTTTGTCACATGGAGACCAACCATCTTACATTAAAAGACAAGCTTTGGAGTTTTTAAAAATGAGAAAAATGTGAACTTGAAGAACAAAAGCAATTATCGAAGACCACCACTTTGTGAAATATGTCTGCACTGAGCATTCCTTTTAGTGGCTAAACTCATTGCTAAAGCTAAGATGCCTTTGAGGCATCTAGGAGTTGGTCCTACCTGCTGCTAAGGAAATTCATTGTGAACTTCTAGAAGAGGCAATAGTCCAAAAGGTGGCATATGTTTGTCTTCCATCTAGTCCATCATTAGATAAATTGATGAAATATGAGAGGATATTGAGGTACAGTTGTTAGAGAGTATTAACGAATTATTATGGTATGTAATCCAGGTTGATCAATCTACTGATTGACAAGAAGACAACAATGCTTGTTTTTGTGTGATATATTTTTCATGAAGCTTTATTATATGTACTTTTGTGGCTAACTAACACCACAGCTGCAGAACTGTCCAAGTCTTTGAATGACTACATATCAGGGAAATGGAATTGGTCATTTTGTGTTGGTATATGCACAGCTGAAGTGGCTTCAATGACTGAATGGTTTTCTGGTTTGACGACTTGGGTCAAAGAGGTTGCTTCTGAATGTGCATCTACATACTGTGTCACCCACAGAGAAATGCAGCCGAAAACTGTCACCTGAACTTAGCAATGTTTTGCAAAATGTGAGGAAAATGATCAACTACATTAAAGCACATGCCCTTACCTCACATCTGTGCAACTCTATGAGAAGATGGACCCAGAGCACACGTCTCCTCTTATACACAAAAGTGAGATGGCTCTCTAAAGGTAGATCACTGGCCAGAGGTTTGAATTATGAGACCCACTCCAGAGATTTCCTTTAGAAAAACAGTCACCACAGATAGTACATTTTAGTGACACAGAACTGGAATGGATCATGAAACTTGCTTATTTAGGTGACACATTCAACCTGCTCAATGAACTCAGTCTGTCACTTCAGGAGAAAACAACACTATTCAAGTCAGTAGATAAAATAGCTGCATTCAAAAGGAAATTGGAATTATGGGGATGACAATTAAACACTGGGATTTTTGACATGTTTCAAACATTAGGAGAGATTTTCAAAGAGACCGAGCCAGGGCCTTTTGCCTCCCAGCTGGTACATGATCACCTATTTCAGCTTTCAAAAGAATTTGAGAATTACTTCCCAATCACAAAAGACCCCCAAAATGGGAAGGAATGGATCCATGAACCATTTGTGAATAAGCCAGGTGAACAACTTTGTCCATGGTAGAAGAGGATCAGCTGCTTGAGATTGCAAATAATGGTGGCATTAAAAATATATTTGAGACAACGTCAAATCTCCATGTGTTCTGAAAATAAAGTCAAGGTGGAATATCCTGAGATTGCCACAGAAGTAATGAAAAACCTGCTTCCATTTCCATCATCCTATTTTTATGAAGCAGGTTTTTTGTAGTAACAACAACCAGAATGAGATCTCAGAGTAGACTGGACATAAGAAACACGCTTCGGGTGTCACTGTCTCCCATCACCCCCAGATGGGACCATTTAGTTGGAAAACAAGCTCAGGGCTCCCACTGATTCTGCATTATGGTGAGTTGTGTAATTATTTCACCATATATTACAATGTAATAATAATAGAAATAAAGTGCACAATAAATGTAATGTGTTTAAATAATCCCCTCACCGACTCCCACCCCTGCCCATGGAAAAATTGTATGCCACAAAGCCAGTCTCTGGTGCCAAAAAAGTTGGAGACTGCTATCCTTGTGAATGCAGTGTATCAGAAATTTCTAAATGGCATTTTTATATTTTGCATACCAAGCAAAATGCACAAATACAAATACAGTGCAATTTATATTTCTAGAAATTATCTAGTTAAACTAGAATCTGAGTTTTAGGGTGGATTTTTTTTTCTCCTAGATTTGTAAATATTTCTCTTTTTAGCCCAGTTCTTTCTATCTGTTAGACTGATAAGGGTCGAGACAGCTGGTGTAGTTGATGGCATAGTTTAAAATTAGATGGCACAAGACAGAGATGGGTGCCAAAGAGCAGGCATGTCGTGATGTTATACACTTCCAGGTCCAGCATCATTGATTAAGAGGATTATGAAGACTCAAGTTGGTTAAGAGCAGCCAGTTGATAAGGTTATGCTCATAGAGGATGACCTGAAATGATATTGCATTAAAATTGGGAGACTCTGTTACTAAGTAGCCCCGTGCTTCTTTGTTTGCTGCTTTGGGAACTACAGGGAGACCCAATTATTTCAAGAGGGCAGGAACCCATAGAGGAAAGTAGTTTAGTTCATCCCTCCGGAAAGAAAATGTGTGTAATTAACTAAAAGCATTCTATTTTAACAGTGGGTCTTTCATGGTGGCGTTATTTCAAGTTCATGTCAAAAGAGATTTCACAAAATTAAAAACAAAATGAAAAGCTAATAATTTCAATTGAATTAACTGTATTAATGTGATAAGGTCTTCACAAGGCTGGCATAGTCTATAAAATAAAAATGTGATTTGACTAGAATGAAAGTTCTTTCTTATGCTGAAGGTCTGAGAAAATCTCCTGAGGGACTTATGAAAAACTGACGGAGACAACTTCCTCAATATAACTTACTCATAAAAAACGAATAGCAGGATGACATCACAACAAAGCTCAATTTAGTAAAAGTAATTTTATAGGAGTAGACAGATTTTCAAAAACACACTGTCCAATACTTTATATTTTAAAAAACAGTGTCTTGCTTTCACAGCCTTCCTGGCTTAGCCTTCCAAGTTGCTGGAATTAGAGGTATATGTCACTGTGTCTGGTCTTTAGGTTGAACAGGCAAACAAACCCAGGCCTCCTCTGTGATCCCAGCCTACAGAAAACAGATCCTAGCAGCACGTGCCACCATGACTGGGCCATGTCTGAATATGTATTTAACTTAATAAATGATGTTTTTGGTTTGGTCAAGGTTAAAATCTGGACAGGTTACAGACATAAATAAACTATATATCTCTTAGGTTCTCATCCTCTGGTAATTTTTTTTTTCTTAATGTGTGGTTTTGGTCATTGGAAGCAGCAAAATACAAGAAGTCATTTTCTTGGCAAGATCTTGGAATAGAAAATGATTTCACTGACATAATACAAATAGGTTGACTTTTAAAGCTAAACGATGCAAACAAACAACACAAGGTTCAAATCCTCTAATGAAAACAGAAGAATGAAGACTATCTAAATAAATGATTGTTCTATCTCTGCACCAGAGTTAACTCGCTGAGCCAACACCTCATCACCCCCAGCCCCCACAAACACAGTAGGAGTCAGCTTTATCATGCATGCACAAGATAATGGTTGAGACTCCAAAGCTCTCTATCAATCATTATATTAGCACCTCCTTTTAAGGTTACAGTACCGTAGTTTTTCCCTAATATTTCTTTCACTTTCAAATCCATGTAATCCAGGCTTATCACCTGAAAGTCAAATGTAATTCGTTCAAACCTCATCATATCAGTGGAGGAAGCCCTGTTCTCCCCAATCTTTCCAAGATAAGGACAATTGATTACCTTTGCCTGGCCTTCTCTGGCTCTGATTTCATGGAGTTCTGTCATGTATGTATTATCCACTGTCCCTATTTTGTGCTACAGAGCATCAGATATGGCAGAGGGTGATTGCTCATTGGTTTTCCCCCAGCCCTCCCCTCAAATTCCCTACCCAAGGAATTTGTTTCAAGCTAAATTGAGTTTGGGAGATGATAAAAATTTACATCACAAAAATAGAAATGACTCACAGTTAAATATTAGATAACCCTATTTTAAGTCTAAAAATTTGCTTTTAACTGATCACACTGGCAAAACCAAGACTGTTAATTTGCATTCATTTATTTTGCAGGTTGCTTTTAAACAGCAAATGAATTTTTTTGAATTTTTCCCCATGTTTTTCCTCAAAGAAAAACGTAGAGAAGACATGAAAGCCTCAAGTGATTGGTCTGTTAGTCAAATTACTCCAAGTATAATTTTAGAATAGTTTGACTATTAAGGGTACTTAAAAAAAATTACAGGGACCAGCAGTTAGCAAAATGGCTATGTCGCTGGACTCCCAGGTAGTTGACCTGGCAGCTTAAACTCATGCCAGGTGCATGTGCGTGTTTCCCCAAGATCCCAAGAGGAGAATAGAGGAGAAGGTATTGCAGTCTGGCCATCCCCCCTGGGGGGTGATTTCTCGCTTTCTGACTCCCTGTCTTTCTGGTGAGAGCACGTGCCTTATAGCAAAAACCTCTAACAAAGAAAATTACAACTGGGCACATACAGTTGCCAGAGAGAGACAGAATGAGAAAGAGAAAACACTCAGAAGTGGGATGTGTTCATGTTGCAATCACTTCTCCATTTCTCCATCCTGTCAGAGTTTTGGGCACTCACGTGCACATCCCTGTATGTTTTTCAAATTGTTGAGTTAGGGATTACAACTGGAATTGACCAGATGAGACCCTACTCCCTTAACCAATAGGCTACAAGGCCAGCTCAAGGGTTATTTTAAAATATGCTTATTTATATTTTGAATCATAGCAATAAACAAAGTGTGGTAAATATTTAAGAAAATAAGTTAGTTTTACTACAACAGAAGAAAGAAGAAACCAATTCACAAATACTTAAGATTTTAAGACTAACTGACAAAGTGTGACAAGATAAATGTAGATTTAAAATATAAAGGTTTTAGAGAACTAGCTCCATGGCCTGGTGATTAAGGCAACTAAGAGCCCACATAGCTGATGCCATGTTTCAAGTCTCAGATCTGGTTTCCTCATATTTAGATTTTTAAAGAAATGGTAAGCTGCAAGCTCTTCTGGACTCTGAACCTATTTATTTTTTCCTCAGAAATAAAAGCTTTAAAGCATATTTACTGACTTTCTGTTAGGTTTCAAAATAAGAGGAAAGAATAAGTACCCCTCAGATGATATTCAGGGCCCTTGAATGTTGAAAGATGCTCAGGAATTGAATGAGTTGATTTGTAGTGGAGGACCTGACTGAAGTCTTTAAAAGTGAAGAACAAGATTTAAGAAAAGGAAAACATAAAGTCTTTGAAGCTTTATGCTCAAGTAACTTGAAGACTGGTAATGCCTAAACAGGTATAGTGAAATTAGGATGCTGGCTGATTTGAGGAGATTATATTCTGTTTAGACACATTTAGAATTACAAATATTGTAAGATACTATTGGAGATGACTAACATCCTGAAATTCTGAATGGAATTTATGAAGAGATGAAAAAGAAGAATTGATGTGATGGGGATAGATGAAAACTTGGAAGACAGTGGCTCAGAGGTTTTTTGTTTTGTTTTGTTTTGTTTTGTTTTAAAGCAGAGGACTAAACATATAATCTTGGGGGCATACTCATATGTCAAAATAGGCAGAGAAGACAGAAGCAAGAAGACAAAAAACAGAAGGCATGGTTAAAAAAATTGGGACTCATAACATAATGCTATAGAGATTTTTTGTTGTATTTAGGTTTTGCAAATTTATTTGTAATATATAATAGCTCACCAGAATGATCAACAAGGGTAATTTTTGCACACATTTGGTTGAGTTACTTCAGTTGTATTTTTTGTTTCATTTTAAATGCTAATTTCACTGTATAAGCAACTGGTAATGCCTAAACAGGTATAGTGAAATTAGGATGCTGGCTGATTTGAGGAGATTATATTCTGTTTAGACACATTTAGAATTACAAATATTGTAAGATACTATTGGAGATGACTAACATCCTGAAATTCTGAATGGAATTTATGAAGAGATGAAAAAGAAGAATTGATGTGATGGGGATAGATGAAAACTTGGAAGACAGTGGCTCAGAGGTTTTTTGTTTTGTTTTGTTTTGTTTTGTTTTAAAGCAGAGGACTAAACATATAATCTTGGGGGCATACTCATATGTCAAAATAGGCAGAGAAGACAGAAGCAAGAAGACAAAAAACAGAAGGCATGGTTAAAAAAATTGGGACTCATAACATAATGCTATAGAGATTTTTTGTTGTATTTAGGTTTTGCAAATTTATTTGTAATATATAATAGCTCACCAGAATGATCAACAAGGGTAATTTTTGCACACATTTGGTTGAGTTACTTCAGTTGTATTTTTTGTTTCATTTTAAATGCTAATTTCACTGTATAAGCAAATACAGATGAACCAGATTTATTTACTTTGTAAGGTAGCCTGTTTTCATTTCCCTTTTCAATAGTCCCTCTATATTTAGAAATGATACATAAAAGAAAATGAAAAAGAGTTATTTAAATACCTTTTTAAAATTATTCTAAGAGTGATTTTTGTTTTTGTAGCTTGTTATTAGATTTGAAATCTGTGTCCTATGTGATAGTAGCGTTGGTCTTTATACAATGCATAGCTTGATAGCAAAAGCAGGACCTCTTTTTTTTTTTTTTTGAGAGATTTTCACTGTAGGGCACGTGCGCTTGCCAGACAGACAGAGAGAGACATAGAGACAGAAAGCGAGAAATCACCCCCCAGGGGGGATGGTCACGCCGCAATCCCTTCTCCTCCATTCTCCTCTCGGGATCTTGGGCACGCACGCACACGCGCCCGGCGTGAGTTTTTTTAAGCCACCGGGTCTGGGACACGAACCGCGGTCGACTACGTGGGAGTCCAGCGACATAGCCATTACGCTAACTGCTGGTTCCCAAAACCAGGACCTCTTAAAGCATTGGTTTTGCTTAATACTTATGTTGTCTTGCATAAAAACATCATTTTACAGTATGTTTTGTTTCTTTTTGTACCAGCTATATCATCCATTGTATTACCATGAATCAGGCAGAACTGTTTAGCAGAATAGCATACCATGAAGCTTTTATTTAGATATACTGACAAACAATGGGCTTTTAAGAGAAACTACACTGTAAATCAATATCAAAATGACTATTTAAAAATGAGCAGCTGTTACATGTCAGAAGAATGGGATAGCTTTAGATAGTTGGTTGTTCACTATTTGAATTGGCAACATTTGCCTTTTTTAGGAATAAGTTATTTTCTGCAATAATGTTATATTTGAAATATTAGTAGCTTCTCTTTTGAAGCACTGAAAAGGTGAGTTAAGACTGGTTTATGACTAGTTAAGCTGGACAATAAAATTATGCATGTCACTTTTGGGTATGTTTTCACTACAGATGTATATTGAAATAACACGGTACTGATTAAATATGCATGACTTCATTTACATGTTAATATCAAAGTCCAATCCTGTTTAAAGTACTCTGTCCAACAAAGATGAGGTGATGTCCACCTTCTGTAGTGGTTTCAAACTGAGGTGTGTGGAGTGTTACCACCCCATCTCCCAGGACTTGCTCCCTGTGTGGCCTCTGCACCTGCCACCCACTCTTGAGATCATGGCGCTCCTACTTGAAATGTTTTGTATTTAGTGATTCTGAATAATGTTTTGTTTTAACAAAGCTTCCAAAACAAAAACATTTGAAAGTCTCTGATTGAGTCATCCCTATGATAATAACCTATTTACATGTTGTAATCATGCCTTTTTGCTCATCTCTTGGCACATGAGATCTCATATCTTTTAGCACACAAACATACTCATTATGATAACCACACATTTTATTTGTCCCGGCCTGCGGGACAATTGAACAGGCTACCTGCGTGAGAGAGCGGAGGTCTGGAACTGGCACAGTGTCACAACATGGGAGCGACACGGTGTCACAACTCTGAATGGTATACAGTTGCTTGTTTATTGAGGGCCAGAGAACATTCTTATATACACAGCAGGGTGGTAATTGGTTGTCCAATATGTAAATGAAGGATATATTTTTGGACCAGTATTTGATTGTTTTGTCAGGGGGCGTTAACCAGGAGGCGGAGCTTAGGGGCGGATTGCTGTCCTGGACCTGACTGAGAAGCTGCTTTCAGTGGTTAGCTAGGTTGGGGAGCCTAGGGGTGGATTGTTTACTCCTGGAACAGGGAAGTCCGGAGGTCATCGTGTGAAAGTCATTACACACACTTTGGTGCATGTGGCTCTCCACATTTATTTATTTATTTTTTGAGAGATTTTTGCTATACAGTGCGTGCACTTGCTGGAGAGAGAGACACGAAGTGAGAAATCACCCCCCACCCCCGCAGGGGAGATGGCCACGGTGCAATACCTTCTCTTCCATTCTCCTCTTGGGATTTTGGATAAGCAGGTACATGCACCCAGCGTGATTGTTAAGCAGTCAACAACGTGGGAGTCCAGCAATGTAACCATTATACCATCTGCTGGTACCAACAACTACACATTTTAAACTGTCATATATACCTGTAATTATATTTTATTTTTGAATGGGTATTTATTTAATTTTATTTATTATTATTTCTATAGGACTAGGACATATCCACTCACCAGAGAGAGAAAGAGAGAGAGAAAAGGACACTTTCACTCACCAGAGAAGGAAAGATAGAAAGTGAGAAAGTAAGTCATCAGGTTTGGGACTAGAACCAGAGTTGGCCGGTGGGAGTCCAAAACCTTAACTACCATGCCAACTGCTGGCCCCTATACTTTTATATTTTAAAGAAAGGAACTTATTAAATATATTCTAAGTATATTTTTCTTTTCTGTAACTGTAAGATATTGTAAACAAAAGCATATATTTTATTAAACCAAGAATTGAAGTTGAGTTAAAAAATAAGTTTACTTTAAAGAGTTATGTTTTTTGTTTCTCTTCCTGAATTTTTCTTTCTTTCTTTCTTTCTTTC
>NW_006159816.1:1256575-1261183 GCF_000334495.1 Tupaia belangeri chinensis
AGATGGAAGAATCCTTTTTTTTTTTGAGAGGTTTTTGTTATAGGGTGTGTGCGCTTGCCCTGAATTTTTATTTCTTTATGAGCTGGACTTTTTGAGAAAAATAGTGAAACTAAACTAGTTTTATCAAATTCTAAATAGTAATACTGCTCAACTCATAAAAAATGTTCACATTTTAGGAGAAAAGTTTTAAAAATTAAACCTCCAATTTGAGTTTTTAAATTAAACCTCTAACCTGAAAATATACATATAGGGAAACATAGTAGTTACACAACATTTGCTCAAGAAAGGAATAGAAAAAAATTACTATTTATCTTGAACCTGGCTCGTGGTAGTTTGACACTCTGAACCATTTTGATTTCAACAACAAGCAGAATAGAAAATTCACCATAAGTGATAGTCTGCAAGCATAACAACATGTCACATTAGATTCCAAAGAACTTTACATAATCAGAGCAAGCAGACAATATAGTACATTTAAAATAATCAAACAGAGATATTGAAAATAAAAGAATAGATCAATGTCACAAAGGGTAGTATTTTTGCTGTGACATGGGTATGTGTAAATTTCATTTTTAAAATATGAACCTTCTTAGGGTTTGCTGTTCCTGAGTATAAGAACTGAGAAGTTCTATTTAGGTAGATCTGGATGGGCCACAGGCATGAGTTTCCTTTAGAAGTCTCCTCAGTATTTCTAGGGAATTGCCAAGGTCAAGAACCTTAGATGATGAAGATTGAGAAACAATTTGACGTAATGAGCTAATGTAGAATCCTGCATGCCACACTTACCAAAGGTACTGTTCCAGGATTAATTATAGGTGAGAGAACATTCCGTTTGTGGTACTTGAAGTATTCTTGGAACCAGCAGGTGGCGTAGTGTTTAAGGTGCTGAATTCCCACGTGGTTGACTACTGTTTGAGTCCTGGACCTGACAGCTTCAAACTCATGGTGTGTGTGTGTGTGTGTGTGTGTGTGTGTGTGTGTATGCCCCAAATCCTGAGAAAATGGAGGAGAACGGACTATAGTGTGACCATTCCCCAGGGGGATGATTTTTCATTTTCTATCTCTCTCTGCCTCTCTGGTGAGTGCATGCACCCTACAGCAAAAAATCCCTTATAAAAAAGTTCTTAAAAGGTTAACCACTACTCATTCCTGAGTCATGTAAGGTTATCACTTATTTCCAAAACGTTTACTATACAACTGGCTCAGAAGATCCTGGTGGCATGCCAAGTGTTTCAAGTTTTGTTTCTTCTAGCATCAGCTCTAATTCATAGCCTACCCTTTCAGCTAGAATGAGCTCTTTAAAACTATTCATTCTATTTATATTTGGCATTGGGACATCAAACTATCTTCCCAAGGGTTTTTCCCTGGCCTCTGTAGCATTTTTATCCTAAGGGAGGGCTATGTTTTTACATGTAATTGATTATAATTACACTGAAAAACAAATAATTGGTATCTTTTACAAGCAAATTATATTCCTACTTCTATCATTGACAGAGTATCTTGAGAATAGGAGTTAAGAAGTATACCCTCAAGTTCTTTCTCTCTTTCTCTTTCTCTCTTTCTCTTTCTTTCTTCTTTCTTTCTTTCTTTCTTTCTTTCTTTCTTTCTTTCTTTCTTTCTCTTTTTATTTTGGAGAGGTTTTTGCTATAGGGCATGTGTGCTCGCCAGGAAGACACAGAGAGACAGAGAGATAGAAAGTGAGAAATCACCCACCAGGTGGTACAGCCACGCCACAATCCCTTCTCCTCCATTCTCCTCCTGGGATCTTGGGCACACATGCACATGCGCCCGGTGTGAGTTTAAGCCACCAGGTCTGGGACTCGAACCGTGGTCGACTACATTGGAGTTCAGCGACATAGCCATTACGCTAACTGCTGGTCTCCCCTCAAGTTATTTCTAATGTAATTTGAATCCCCTTGCTAGGAAGAAGTTTTTGTCTCTTATTGAACTAAACAACTTCTTTGGAAAAAAATCCTTAGGTAGGCTTTGTCAGATTTTATGCAACTCTATGCAAAGTGTCAAATGAAAGTTCTCTAAATATTTCCAATAAGATGTTGAATTAAGTTTTCATACTGTTAAATAAATTAGTTAATATTTCTTCCTTTACTGAACGATAGGGACATCTTAGTTAAAATTTTAAATCACAGTGATAATAACTAACATTTATTATACATTTAATATGTGCCAGAATTTTTTTTTTTAATGAGTTAGCTGTAATAAGCACTGTCAATATGATTGCACTGCAGCAAGGACCAAGGCCCTGCCTGCAGGCCCAGAATCCGGACAGCTGGTCTACGAGGCAGCCACCACCCCTCAGGGTCGCTCACTTCTTACGGCTGGCTGGCTGGGTTCTTTCTTATAGTTAATTTCAGCATTGTCCTTATCTTCTTCCTCATTACTTTTGTAGGCATTTTTACAATTATGTCATCAAATCCTCATAATAATACATACCAAGAACTGCAAACATTTATCTTTTAAAAAAGAGAATAAAATGATTCATTTTATAAGTCTTGGTGTGAGGTTTGAAAAATTAAGAAATACATGGCCCTGGCATTTGGATTTTTCAGGTTCCTGCCTGTCATGCCACCCTCTTTCCTGGGAGCAGCTCTTGATGAGTGGGGCCCAGGCCTGAGGTGGAACATGCTCTCTGCAGGTGAAAGCTTTCTTGTCCATCAGCTGTGGTTTGTAGAAAGAAAACCTTTAAACCTCAAGAAAGGAGCAAAATGCATGGCTTAACAAGTAGTAAAGTTAAGTAAATGATTATTATCATTATTATAACCATTGTCATCTTGATTTACACATGAGAAAATTAGGCTTAGAATAATTTCAAAATGCATTAATCTGAGGTCCAACTGCTGATAGATTGTAGAGGAGCTGGAAACAAACTTCTTTCTGTCTGAATCTGGAGAAGGGAGACTTAACTGATGAGCTCTTCCAACCAGGACAGTGGTATACTTTAAAATATTTACTGTACAATTTAGATTCTACCCTAAAAAAGGATTTCAAACACTTGTTGGCAAATATTTTTATTTTCTTGTTTGAAGATTATCCCTCTCTGGTGCTCTTTCTCCAAAATTATGATTCAGAACCCCAGATTCAGAGCAGGCAGCATTTAGGGAGAGCAGAAATATTATAAAGCATTTCTCAGTACTAAAAAAAATTCCTCATCATGACACTCACTGTAACCGAATAATTTTACTATAATTTGGCATCCCAACTGCCTTAGGATGAGTTATGCATGCATTGTTAAAGGCTGGAAGACATTTCTTTTCATGAACCTAAAGGAATTTTTCAAATGTATATAAACAAACTCAATGTTGACTGATGCCCAAGCTTTATGTTTAGCAGTTTCCTAAACAAAACACATATGCTGTAAGCCCACAAAACAGATTAAAAGTTAAATCAACCCTTAGATGAGAGTACAATGGATTGTCACTTAACAACTTTTATTACTGGAGAGAAATGAAGTACAAAATAATAAAGCAGCATTCTCACAGTATGTGTAATAAGAAATGCTATGCATTTCCTATTAAGTAGCAAATTATTATTAACGCCCCCAGCATATATTAGACTACCATTAATGGTAATGATAATGTGTGGTGTTTATCCAGAAATTATATGTAACTCTAGGAATTCAATAATCTTGAATGAACATACTTAATGCTGTTTGAGATAGGTAGTTGGATATTTCCAGTGGCTACATGGTGAAGCATTGTGCTAGCAGTTTCCAAATCATTTATTTTTTTTCCTCTTTAACTATCCAAATTAAAGAGGAGATCAAGTTTTTTAAAATACTTTTTTATTTTTTATTTTTAATTATTATTTATACATTTAATCACTATACATCATTTAGATTGTGAAGAGACTTTACGCAGCATGACACACACCTCAGTCCAACTCAGTTGAGAACATACGCACGTCTTCATCAACAAATAATAAACCATATCCACATCCCACAAGTGCCTTACCTCTCCATTATTTCCCCAAATTTCCTTTCCTACACTCTTCCCCTCCAACACTCTCTTTCCACTTTGCCTCTAGTGTCCATTACAATTTTTAATGTGTGTGTCCTCCAGTCTTTCAGTCTCTGCCATAGATTGCGGACAGTCGGTATATGTTAAGGGGAGACATACAGTGTCTCTCTTTCATAGCCTGATTTACTTCACTCAGCAACAAATCTTCCATATTTGTTCACTCTCTATCAAATTCCAGGGCCTTGTTGTTTTTTATTGCTGAATAGTATTCCATGGAGTATACGTGTCACAGTTTTTCAATCCATTCATCTGTTTGTGGATATTTGGGTTGGTTCCATGTCTTAGCAATCATGAATAGTGCTGCAATAAATACAGTTGTACAAGCACTTTTCCATCCGAGTGTTCTCCTGTCCTTTGGGTAGGAGTGGAATTGCTGGATCATATGGTAGTTCTATTTGAAGTTCTTTGAGGAACCTCCATATTATTCTCCAGAGTAGCTGTACTAATTTATATCCTCAGCAATAGTGTAGGAGAGTTCCCCTGTCACTGCATCCCCTCCAGCACTTACCTTTTTTTTTTTTTTTTTTTTTTTTTTTTTTATTTTTTCCCTTTCTCATTGGGGTTGGGTGGTTTC
>NW_006159816.1:1261331-1263783 GCF_000334495.1 Tupaia belangeri chinensis
TTTTTTTTTTTCCGGGTAAGCTGCTTGAGTTCCCTGCGTATTCTGGTTATCAGTCCTTTATCTAAGGTACAGTTAACAAAAATTCTCTCCCATTCTGAGGGTTGTTGATTCACACTTGTTACTGTGTCCTTTGCTGTGCAGGAACTTCTTAATCTGATGTGATCCCATTTGTCTATTTTGGGAATTATTGCTTGTGCTTTGGGGGGTCTTACTTAAGAAGTCTTGGCCTACCCCAATGTCTCCCAGAGTTTCCCCAGTGTTTTACACCAGTAGATTTATTGTTTGTGGTCTTAGTCTAGATCTTTGATCCACTTTGAGTGATTTTTGTTAATGGTGACAGAATAGGGGTTCAGATTCATCTTTCTGCAGGTGAATACCCAGTTTTTCCAGCACTATTTGCTAGAGAGGTTTTCCTTTTCCCAATGGATTGACTAGTATCCTTTGTCAAAGATGAGCTGGCTGTATGTTCTGGGGTTTATTTTTTGGGTCTCTACTCTGTTCCATTGGTCCTCATGTCTGTTTTCATGCCAATACCATGCTGTTTTGACTGTCACAGCTTTGTAATATACTTTGGGATCAGGAAGTGAGATGCCCCCTACTCTACTCTTCTTGTGCAGAATGGCTTTGGCAATATGGGGTCTTTTATGATTCAAAGAAGGGATCATTTTACATTATTTTTGGGAAAAAAAGTCATACATAGAAAATTGCGTATTTTGAAAAAATGCACTTTCTGTTTCTACTAGTTACACATCAGTTCTTTTTCCAATGAAAACAAAAGCGATGGGCAAAGGTGGATTCATATGTGAACAGATTCCTGGGCCTTTTGCAGCATCAAATTCCAGGCTGTGTTCCCTTGGACCTTGGTGAACTTGACTTCCCACATGCTAATTAAGTGGGCAAGACAGGAACTTCTCTCTTCCTAGAATGCTCCTCAGCTCTGAATCAAGGCCTAGTACAACCAGCAAATCCTCTGCACAGCACAAATTTGTGACAGAACCACACAGAAAAATCAGGCAGGTCTTTAGGTTTTCATAATGCTATTTATATACTGGTAGAAAACATCATCCTGTGAAAATGCAAAACATCATCATTTACGTTCTGTTGGGATTATCTAGTGGTAAATATCATGTGATATTTTATTTGATTGTAAGTTCTTTTTGGCACAGAGGTTGTTAACCACTTGGAAAAGGGGTTCATGTATAGTAGGTAAGTATAGCAGTAAGTGCTCAGGAAGTGTTTGCTATTTTTAAATTTGCAATATTTGGCACAATTCCTAGGTAATAAATGTTAGTGCAGTATCCTGGGTATATTGTTTGCTATTATGTGTTAGGTATTGTCCTGGTTGCTTTTGACATAAACTAACTAATCTAACCTTTATCACAACATTTTGATTATAGTATATAGATAGAAATCTATCATAGATCATGATATATAATAAATTGATTTATATCTGTCTTTCTATATCTATTTATCCATCTATCTATATCTATCTATCTACCTATCTATCATCTTATCTATCTATATCTATATCTCTTTATGTAATTGCCAAAAGGCATGTGTGCTCACCAAAGAGGGAGAGAGAGAAAACACCTCTGCATTGGCATCTTTGCATTCTCTTCCTCCATTTCTCCTTCCCATCAGGATCTTGGGCACGCATGCACATCTGGCATGTTTTTTTTTTTTTTTTTCAGACACCGGGACTGGGATTTGAACTGCAGTCAGCCATGTGATATCTGGTTCTCAATGCACAGCACATAACCACTGTGCTAAAAGGCTGACTCAAGATATGAATTTTTTATTCCTCACAGATCTCTAGGGAAACGGAACACTGAGAGATTGATTATTGTGTCCTCTTGGGTCAAGTGATAACACAGTGGCTGGCATAAGATTCAAACTTGGACTTCTCTAATTAAATTCACCTCTTTTTCACTGCTTTTCTAGAGGTAATTTAAAAATTTAATCTTTTTTTTTTTGAGACTTTTTTGTGCTAGAGGGTGCATGAGCTTGACAGAGAGACAGAGATACAGAAAGCGAGAAGTCACCCCCCCCTAGGAGGATGGTCACGCTGCAATCTTTTTTCTATTCTCCTCTCGGGATTTGGGGCACACACACATAAACGTGCACCCAGTGTGAGTTTTAAGCTGCTGAGTCCAGGACTTGAACCATTGTTGACTATGTGGGAGTCTAGCAATGTAACCATTATGCCATCTGCTGGCCCCTTAATCTTTTTTTAAGACAGATCTTTGCTATAGAGCGTGTGTGCTCACTGGAAAGATAGAAAGAGACAGAAAGTGAGAAATCACTTCTCGCGGGTGGTCATGCCATAATCCCTTCTCCTCCATTCTCCTCTTAGAATTTTAGGCCCAGGGACCAGCAAGTAGCGAAATGGCTATGTCACTGGACTCCCATGTAGTCGACCGCGGTTCAAGTCCCGGACCCGGCGGCTTAAAAC
>NW_006159816.1:1263943-1318198 GCF_000334495.1 Tupaia belangeri chinensis
AAAAAAAAAAAAAAAAGAATTTTAGGCCCACACACATACATTCCCAGGATGAGTTTCAGACCTCTGTATTTGGGACTCGATTGGCTGTCAGTCATGTGGGGAGTCCAGTATTGTAACCATTAAGACTTTTGCTGGTCCCAATCTTTTTTTTATTTTTTTTAAAGTGTAGTATTGTTTTTTTAAAAAAAATTTTACTTTTTTTTTTTTTTTGGAGAGATTTTCACTGTAGGGTGCGTGCGCTCGCCAGACAGACAGAGAGAGACATAGAGACAGAAAGTGAGAAATCACCCCCCAGGGGGGATGGTCACGCCGCAATCCCTTCTCCTCCATTCTCCTCTCGGGATCTTGGGCATGCACGCACACGCGCCCGGCGTGAGTTTTAAGCCGCCGGGTCTGGGACGTGAACCGCGGTCGACTACGTGGGAGTCCAGCGACATAGCCATTACACTAACTGTTGGTTCCCAAAATTTTACTTATTTTTAATTAATTTTTAAATTTAAATTTAATCACTGTACATCTTTAAAGTGTATAACATGTTTTTTTCCTGACATAAGTATGATGCATATTAGCCAAATCAAAGACATTACCATATACATTATCATCAACAGATAACTTTTCATTTTTATGTCTATTAAATGTTTTGTTCGTTTTTTTCTGATCCCTTCCCTCTGACCCCCTATTATCCACACATTATCCACCTTCTTCTATACTATCCCTAGTATCTACCATTGCCCTCCCTGCTATTATACTTTCCAATCTTTCATTTTCTGCTCTTGAGTGTAGACATTCAGTATATATTTAATGGAGGCATACAATATCTGTCTTTCATAGTCTGACTTGCTTCATTCAGCATTAAATTTTCTGTAATTGTCCACTTTGTATCAAGTGTCAGGGTTTCTTTTTCCTTTTTTTTAAATGGGTGAGTAGTATGCCATAGCTTATGTGCTTATATGTGCCACGTTTCCTTTTTTTTTAGGTTTTTTTTTTTTTTTTTTTGTTTTATATAGGGCTTGCATGCTTGCTGGGGAGACAGACACAAAGTGAGGAATGAATCCCCCGGGTGATAGCCATGCCACAATCCCTTGTCCTCCTTTGTCTTGGGATTTGGGCATGCACATACGCACACACACCTGCCATGAGTTTAAAGCTGTGGGGTCAAGGTGGTGGTTGATCACATGAGAATCTAGTGCTTTAATCACTATGCCACCTGCAGGCTCTGTGCCACATTGTTTCAATTCACTCACCTGTTCCTGGACATTTGGGTTGATTCCATGTCTTAGCATTGGTGAATAATGCTGCAATAAATATGGATGTGCAAACATTTTTCTGTTTTCTTATCATTTGAGTAGATACCTAAGAGTGAAATTATTGGGTTGTATGGAGGTTCCTCAGAAACCTACAAATAGAACTATCATACAACCCAGTATTGATTTCTTCAAAGGCAAGGTATAATTATGCTATGTCTTGAGGACAAAATATATTACTTTCAAGTGTATCAAAGTCTGTAGCAGCTGGGGCATCATTGGACAAATGTAGGTGAAAAACATTTCTAGAAGATGACAAGCTGGTGAATTTGGTTAGCAATGAAAACTAGCCTTGAGCCCTTGACAATGGCATAGGAGGAAGGTCCCTTTGAAATCTAAGAGACCTTTTCGTATATCCAAGTTTGGAGAATCAGAAATGGCTGACTTGAAAGAGTCTGATGCCCAACTTTTACTAGTGTTTTTCTTTCCAAAAGGAAAAATGTCATTTTTTAGACATTCTTGAATGGATCAAATGTCCTACCAAAAGAAAAAAAAAAGATATTGTGTGTAAATGTGCTGTTGTTTGACATGATGAGGCCAAATTGGAGGCCTGTCTCTGATTCCTAGTCCAACCCAAAGGCCGGTAACAGTGGTATGGACCTGCAATCGTCAGCTACTCAGGGAGGCTAAGGCAGGAGGGTTGTGGTCTCAAGGGTGGCCTGGGCCACAAAGACCCTGTTTATAAAGTAACTAAGTATGGTTGTAATTTTTTGTTTGTTTGTTTGTTTTTAAGTGAATATAATATCTATTTTTATTATGAAAACATTAAATTTTGACACATTGTATTATTTTTTTTTAAAAATCTATAATCTGACTTAGACCTATTCAGCAAATATGCCAATAAATTATATAAATCATAGTTTGGGTCTTTTAAAAACTAAGAACATAATATGTTTTATGATAATCAAACAATAATGCTAACTCTGAGTTGTATGAGCTGTTAATTTATAATGTCTTAGATGTTTAGCTTAAAATAAAAAAGAAAACTCATCATATGAGTACACTGTTGCAAATGTTTCTCAGAACTGCCCTCCTCGCACTGTCCAGGTCCTGTCACTGCTCGGAGGTACAGAATGCGGCTGTGTCCGGTGTCAAGGCACTCTCTCTCACTCGGAACTGTCCCGCCCTGCTCATCTGGGGAGTCATACTGGAGAGAGGGCTGGGCGTCTTCCCCAGCTAGGCCTTCTGGCCTTTAAGTAAACTCACTTTAAAGGGAAATCATAGGCAAAGAATTCAAATGCTGAATTTAGAAACAATGATGGTTGTATTTGTGTTGCAGTCCCAGCTGGGAAGCCAAGGCAGGAGGATTGCAACATGAGACCTGGCCTATACCACCCACACACATACATAGGCACACTATTTCCATTTGGCAGAACATAAAGATTCAAAAGACTCAAATTTGAACTCCATAAGTTGTTGTTTTGAGACTTTTTTTTTTATAGATATTTTTGCTGTAGGATGTATACACTTGCCAGAGAGACAGAGAGAGACAGTGAGAAATCATCCCTCAGGGGAATGGCCACACTGAAATCCCTTCCTTCCATTCTCCTTTCAGGACTTTGGGCACGCAAGTACACATACGCAGAGTGAGTTTGAGCCACCAGGTCTGGGACTCGAACTGTAATCAGCTACGTGGGAGTCCAGCGACGTAAGCATTACACCATCGGCTGGTTCCTGTTTTGAGACTTTTAAAATTGTTTACTGCAGATACTTATAAATCTGTCTGAAATGAAGTAATTTACTTAACCCCGTCCCACAAACTGGGTGCGAAGGATGACACCCTAAAAAAACATAGTTACATCCTTTATTTATCTCTTTTTACCTAAGCAAATGGAAAATCCATTGTTGTTAGCTTGATGAATGAGTCATTGTGACTGTGGAGATTTTTATTTGGATAATCCGGGTTTGATTCCTAGCTTTGCCACTTAGCCGTGTACCTTAACTTCATATTTCCTCCAAGAGTTCGGCATCCTGACTATAAAATAAAATTGATAATGCCAAGCCTGCTAGGTTATTGAGATGACTAAATATATAATGTATGTAAATCAGCAAGTGCTCGAGAAAGCATAACTGTTACTGTTGCATCACTCTTCAAGGTTTTTTTTTTTTTTTTTTTTTTTTTTTTTTTTTTTTCCTTTTTGAGCTTCTATAGACTCTACAGCCTCATGCTCTTTGGTCCACTAAGACTGACTTTAAGCATCATCTTTGTAGCTGGAAAGTTGAGCGGGACTGTCAACACACTAATAGAATTTATCATCACTACTTTTATCTTAATTTCTTGGTGTGCCAGGAAGTGTACTATTTTACATATTATCTTCACAACAGCCTGGAGATAGGTACCATTATTATTAGCATTTTAAAGGTGGAGAAGAGAAGACACAAGGGATAAGGAATTTACACAAAGTCAGTCACTCAGGTATAAAGTTGTGGCACTGGGATTCAAACCCAGACAAGCTGGTGCCATAGCCCGTGTTCTTAGCTTACTGTGCTCTCCTGATACTTTAAAAATTAGAAGGTGTATTCCACTGTCTGTAACATAGCTGCAAAGAGAATCTAATTTTAAACTTAGTGAGGTCTGTTTGCCGCTCTCTGTAGCATGTCAAACTGTGCTTTTCTTGTGCAACTCACTTCCAAGTGTATATGTAAGTGTGCATCAAATATATAAATACTTAAAAGGTGATGACTACCAATAAGATATATTACAGTTAATACTTACGTGGTTTGTACTATGTATGTTTAAGCGTTTGAGGGCGTTTTGGTTCCAAAATAGTATTCTATATTTGACTTGTTAAAACAGCGGTTAAATTTTGCTCAGATTACTGTTATGCAACTGATACTATTTTCATGTAATTGACTAATATGGCCATAAGTAATAACTGAAATTTACCTAGCAGTTTAGGAGCTGTCAAACTCTAGAGATGAAAGGGAAAAAAATTAAGTTGTTTATATCATGAAACCAGTTGGATGAAGAGAGAGAAAAAAAGAGAGGAATGATTCGAATTTCTTGCATTAGAGAATGTGAGTGCTTAGAACTGAGTTAAAAGAGGACTTTAGAAAAAAGACAGTCTTCCCTTTACTTGAGATAAATGAGTTTTCTTTGAGGTATAGAGGGGAAGAAATGATATTTTTTGAAGAATTAATTAATTCGTATTTTTTAAACATTTGCTATAGGACACATGTGCTCACCAGAAAGACAGAGAGAGAGAGGGAAAGTGAGAAAGAGAGGCTGAGTCTGTGGAATCCAGCGCCTTAACCACCACACCACCTGCTGGCCCCAGGGAAGACATTTTTGAGAAGCCTGGTAAAGCTTGCTCCTGTGTTGTTTCAACCTGTTGTTGTTTTAATCAATTTGAGATAACATTACTTTTTGGCACATTAAATATCCCAGGCTTATCTTATACTTTTCCTGCCCCAGACCTGGAGCAGTCATTTCTCTAGAAAGTTGAATTTCTTTTGATATGGAAATCAAGATACAGAACTAGCTATGCTTATTTCTCCTAGGATGCCATGACTTCAAGGCCTTTGTATAAGAGTTAAAGATATTTGTTAGAATCATAAAATTTGTCTGGAATCAAAAAAGGTCATATAACAGCAAGGCAAGAGTATGCAAACAGAATAAAGTAGGAGGCTCTCCCTACATGACCTCAAAATATATTGAAGAGTTGGGATAATTAAAACACTTTGGTATTGACACAGAAACAAGCATGTAGACCAATGGACAAAATAGAAAACATATTTATAAACCACAAAGCATACAGCCAACTGATTTTTGACAAAGGGTATAAGACAATCCAGTGGGGAAAAGAAAGTCTTCTTTAGCAAATTGTTCTGGAAAACCTGGATATTTGCCTGCAGAAAAATGAAACTAGACCCTTCTCTCTCACTGTTAAAAAAAATCAAATAAACGGGCCCAGCAGGTGGCAAAGTGTTTAAAGTTCTGAACTCCCACATGGCCAACTGTGGTTTGGGTTCTGGACCCAGTGCTTGAAAAATCACATTGGGTGAGTGTGCCCAAAACCCTGAGAGGAGAATGGAAGAGAAGGGGCAAAAGCCAAAATAAATAAATAAATAAAATATAAAAATCGACTCAAAATTTAAACATGAGTCATATTAATAAACAAGTGGGACTATGTCAAGCCAAATAGCTTCTGCACAGCAAAGGAAAGAATAATTAGAGTGAAGAGACAACCCTCAGAATGAGAGAATATACTTGTAAAACATAGTTCAGATAGAGGACTGATCCCGAGAGAAAATATATAGGGAACTCACACAGCTTACATGCCAGACACCAAACAATCCATTTAAGAAATCGGTAAATGAGCTGAACAGACAACTCTCTGAGGAACATATATTGATGGCCAAAAACATTTTTAAAAATGCTCAGCATTTCTGGGAACCAGCAGTTAGCGTAATGGCTGTGTCGCTGGACTCTCACGTAGTCGACCGTGGTTCGCGTCCCGGACCCGGTGGCTTAAAACTCATGCTGGACGCGTGTGCATGCGTGCCCAAGATCCTGAGAGGAGAATGGAGGAGAAGGGATTGCGGCGTGACCATCCCCTCTGGGAGGTGATTTCTCACTTTCTGTCTCTATGTCTCTCTCTGTCTGTACGGCGAGCACACGCGCCCTATAGCGAAAACCTCTCCAAAATAAATAAATAAATAAATAAATAAACAAATAAATAAAATGCTCAGCATTTCTTATCATAAGAGAAATGCAAATTGAAACCACTATGAGATACCACTTAACCCCAGTCAGAATGGCTAAGATTAAAAAAAATAATGACAAATGCCCTCCTACACTGTGGCTGGGAATGTAATTTAGTACAACCACTGTGGAAAACAATATGGTGGTACCTCAGGAAACCTCCAAATAGAAGTATCCTATGACCCAGTAAGACACTCCTGAGTGCTTATCCAAAAGATTGGAAAACAGTCAGAAAAACACTGGCATATCCATATTTATTGCAGCATTATTCACAATTGCTGAGACATGGAATCAACCTAAATGTCCAAGAACAGAATGCTAGATTGAAAAAAACAGGGCACACATAGACCATGGAATAGTACTCAGACCCAAACCAAACAAACAAATCAAATGAGATCCTAACATTTCACAAGTGGACGAATATAGAGGATTTCATGCTAAGTAAAGCAAGCCAGACTATGAAAGATGGATATTAAATGCCATTGCTGCTCAGCATGTACTGAATATATGACAGAAACTGAAAGACTGGGAGATACAACAACAGGGATGGCAAGAGTAGATGCCAGAGACTGAATCAAAGGGGTAGTGAGTAGGGGGTGACTTGATCAATATACCATGCATGTATGCTCAGAAAAAAACATATTGTATGTTAACATAAACTGTGATTAAATGTAAAAAAAGTAAATTTTAAAAATGCTTTTTAAAACAAAATAGTACAGAAAAAAGACAAGAATAATTA
Source organism: Tupaia belangeri chinensis (assembly GCF_000334495.1). Taxonomy (NCBI): domain Eukaryota; kingdom Metazoa; phylum Chordata; class Mammalia; order Scandentia; family Tupaiidae; genus Tupaia; species Tupaia belangeri. Next base: position 1,270,692 of record NW_006159816.1, read on the forward strand.
GAAAGAAAAGCAGAGATTAAATAAATTATTAAATCGATAAGAAACAAAAATATATTAGAAGTCATGAATTATTCTGATATTCATAAGTTTCAGTCAATCCTGCAGATTTCTTCCTGGTCCCTCCATCCCATATTTCTGTCTCCTTTTTTTCCATGGAGGGCTCTTGACAACAGTACATTTGCTCATTTGTTCATTCGTGTGATGCACACAAACTAGTTTCAGAATAGTGGTAACCCTATCACTATGGAAAATCAACCTACTAAAATGACTTCAAGATTGATCGAAAGTTCCCTTTTTGCCCTCTAGACAGATAATTATATTATTTTGTGGAAATATAATTGTCTTTGTTTCTGCTTGTGTTCTACTTTATTTTTTTTCCTATCATCCTCACTGATTTTACTTTTTTAAAAATTCTGCTTAAATGCAAGAGTTTATGGTATACCAGTTTTCATCTACACTTTGGAAAAGTCCTAAAGCATGAAAGTGCAATCTGAAGGTAAAACCATGAAGAAACAGATACGTTTGTCTGGTAAATGTCATAACTGGTATAAATCCCATGGAAGGAATTTATGCACTTAACCTATAATCCAGAAGTATACTTTTAGAAATTTATCTTGAAGGTTCAATACACACAAGGTGATTTATTGCGGGCACCAGCTGGTGGTGTGGTGGTTAAGGCACTGGACACTCCCACATGGCTGTCCATGGTTCGAGTCCTGGACCTGGTGGCTTGCTTTCTCACTTTTTCTCTCTCTCTCTCTGGTCAAATTAAAAATAAATGACTGAATAAATAAAGTTAAATAAATAGTTCTTTAAAAATGATTTATCACAACATTAGTTGTAATTACAGATATTAAAAAAAATCAAAATGCCTACATATGAGAGAGTGTTGAATGAAATATGGTATAAACAACACAGTAGAGTTTTATGTAACTACCAAGAAATCTAAGGACACTCTCAATGAAGTGGAATAGAGTGATGTCTAGTGCAAGTTGTTATGAAATGAAAAAGAAAAGCCCGAAGAGTTTATATTGTCTCTTACATTTTGTGTAAGAAAGAGTAAAAAATATACCTAGTGTTTTGTAAGAAGAAATATAAGTAAGATAAACTAGAAACCAATCCAATTAATCACTTGCAGTTATAAGGGGTGATTGAGAGGAATAAAGTGAAAAAGAAACAGAAAGGAGTATTTCATGTTTTATCTTTTTTGAAATGTTAATGTCCTACATATTAAACAAAAATAGATACATGGATTTTGTCAATCTAAATGTTTCTGCACAGCAATGGAAACAAAGAGTAAGAGACAACACAGACTGGGTGACTTGTAAAGCTCAGATTTAATAAAGGGATACTATATAAAATTTAAATGGTACAAAAACAACCCAATAGGAAGAAACCAAATAACCTGGCTAAAAATCAGGCAAAGAATCTGAATACTCACTTCTTCAAAGAAGACACAAATGGACATCAGTTTTATGAAAAAGGTGTTTAGAAGCCAGCGGATGGCATAATGGTTATGTTGCTGGACTCCCACATAGTTGACTGCGGTTTAAGTCCAGGACTCAGTGCTTAAGATCTTGAGAAGAGAATTTAGGAGAAAGGGATTGGGGCATGGCCATGACCCTGGGGGGAGGGGGAGGGGGGGTAGCAGTGATTTCTTGTTTTCTCTCTCTCTGTTTCTCTCTGTCTCTCTGGTGAGTGCATGCACCCTCTAACAAAAAATCCCAGCAACATGAAAATACGCCAGGCACATGTGCAGGTATGCAGCAAATCCTATCAGCATGGAGAAATAGAACAGAAGGGATCGTCATGTGACTACACCTCTTGTGGGGTGCTGTCTTTTCTTTCTCTCTCTCTTTTCTGTCGGTGGTGAGTTCATGAGTAACTAGCTATTAAAAATTTACTTTTTAAAAACATGAACAACTCTTTAATTGAAAAATTGACTTAAAATTCTCTGCTATTAGTCTTCAACATATATTATGGTACTTGAATATTTTAAAGATAATCATTTTTTAAAAATTTTACAATGGAATATATGTTCTTGAAATGCTAAAAACAATGCATTTTTTCCCCCTGAGGCATGCAGAAAACTAAAAACTTCTGGTTTGAAAGCCATGCCTGGGACCAGCAGGTGGCAAGGTGGTTAAGTTGCTGGATACCCACATGGCTGTCTATGGATTGCATTCTGACTTGGTGGCCTGAAAATCATGCCAGACAGGTGGCCATCCCCCTTGGGGGGTGATTTCTCTCTTTCACAATCTCTATTTCTCTCTTTCTGGTGAGCACATGTACCCTATGACAAAATAAATAAATAAACCATACCTAATTGGGCCAGCAGGTATTGCGGAGGTTAAGATGGCTAGATTCTACATGGCTGACTGTGAAGTTCCAGTCCCAGAACCAGAAAAACACACTGAGTGGGACCAGCAGATGGCGTAATGGTTACATCACTGGACTCCCACATAGTTGACCGTGGTTCAAGTCCCAGACCTGGTGCTTGAAACCCATGCTGGGAGTGTGTATGTGCATGCCCAAAATCCTGAGAGGATTATAAAGGGGAAGAGATTCCAGTGTGGCCATCCCTCCAGGGAATGATTTCTTGCTTTTTGTCTATCTCTCTCTCTCTGTCTCTTTGGCAAGCACACAGGCTCTATAGCCTAAATGTCTTTTAAAAAGAAAGAAGAGAAAGAGAAAGAAAGAGAAAGAAAGAAAGAAAGAGAAAGAAAGAAAGAAAGAAAGAAAGAAAGAAAGAAAGAAAGAAAGAAAAAAAGCGAGAAAAAGAAAGGAAAACATGCCAGGTGGGGCCTGAAGATGGCATAGTGTTTACATAGCTGGACTCCCACATGGCCAACTATGGTTTGAGTCTAGGACCCAGTGGCTTGAAACTCACTCTGGAGGTATGTGCATGCATGCCCAGATCCCAGGAGGAGAATGAAGGAGAAGGGATTGAGGCATGGCCATCTTCCTGGGGGTTGATTTCTCACTTTCTCTCTCATTGTCTCTGTCTCTCTCTCTCTCTCTACCAGCAGGGACATACACCCTAAGCCAAAAACTTCTTAAAAAAAAAAAAAAAGAAGAGAAAAGAAAAACCTAAAATCCTGAGAGGAGAGTGGAGAAGGGACCATGGTATGACCATACTCCTGGGGGAGTGGGTGACATCTCTCCTTACCCCTCTCGTAAATATACATGTCCTATAGTGAAACTTAAAAAAAAAGTTACACTTAATTATTTCTATATGATCTAGAAAGAATACTTTGAAAAGGCTAATTGATAAAATCATTAAATTAAAACATGTTCATGAAATTATTCTCTAATAGCTTCATAATTTGTGAAGGATTAAATGTACAACTATTTCATCAAATTGAATTTTTTATGAAATTAATCATATTTAAATGCTAATTACTTGAACTAATTCTGTAGCAGACTTCTGAAGCAAAAAAAAAAAAAAAACCCTTTCCTAGAGCCACTAATGTATATTTCTTTTCAGTCTGGAGTTTTAATTGGAGAAAGATATATAGTGAAATAGACCTACTGTATAGTATTTTTTCAAATAAAAGAATTGTTAGATAAAGATTAAATGGTAAAAATAAATGAATGTTGTATTTGTTTGAATTTCTATTTTTTTTATTTCCCTGTGTTATTCTTCTCTCTCGTTTCCTCTCTGTTTCTTTATTATTTTAAAACTGAAGTATCAAAGTGCTTGTTTCTGGCAGCAGGAGATTCTTCTTACTAATTGCTGTTCAGCTGTTAAAAATGGAGATTGTTTACATTGGTGGTGGGCTGTGTGTGAATTTGAAGTTATAGGGCTTTGTTTTCACTTTAAGTAGAGTGTGGGATTAAAATGATTTTCATCTGTATGTGTAAAGTTCTCATCCATTAACTTTTGTTGACGGTAAAGTTAAATTGATGCGTCTTAATATAAATTGACTAATATAAAAGTTCTGCTGGGGAGCTGTCCAATCTTCTGTGTGAAAGGTTTTTACCGTCGTTGTTATACATTAACTGGGTAGAGTTTAATATTAATAGCTCCTGAGAATTGTAGTTAACTGGGTTTTTTTTTTAATTCTCCACGTTTGAGTTTTATTTATGCAACTATTTGGTTGCTTTTCTGTGTAAAATGGTTGTGAATATACAGAGGACTCTGACGAGGTTCTGGGCTCTTAACTTTGATGAACGTCATGCTATTTCCACCGTGCTGCACTCAAAACAGCACAGATGTGGGTCTGGGAGTGGCGTCCCCGCTGCTCTCATGAGCCTTTGTTTGGAGAACACCCTGATTAACCCCCACCCTTCATGGTTCATTGACTCACTGATAGATCAAGTTTAAACTAGTACATATTAGCACATTTGTTACTAGCAGAGGAACAGTTGGCCATTCTGTTTTACATTGCTGGTTCATTGCAAACTGGCGTACTAAAAAGGTCTGCACTCCAGAGTATGAATTGAGAGGTTTGCAAATGCTGAGAACCAAGTCGGTTGCATATTAATGTTTATTCATGTTTATGTTTTTATACCGGGTTATCTTTTTACACTATTGTAAAGTTATAAATAAATGATAATTACATTTTGACATGGATTTTTGAAGGAGTTCGGGGGAGTCAGGTGTCTCAATACAGCGTTTATATTCAACAGTTGTCATAATTGGGTAAGAGAAGAGCAAGGTTGTGACTACCTGATGCCTTGTGTTGTCAAATTCTAAAAATGTTTTGCATAGAGTTTTTTTTTTTTTTTGGTAGCTAATGATTTAACATAAATATTTACACTATACTCTAGTTCCATTTTACATAGGAAATATTTATTGTTTGGTCAAGAGGACTGGAATATGCACTTCTATTTTCTCATGAAAACATTGAACTTTCCTCTCTATATATCAATAATTCCTTTTCTTGAGGCTTAAAGAACTTTCTCCTCTTACTTTTTGTTTTTTCCATTTTAAATCTTCCTAGCCTCATCAATGTCTCTAAATGCTTTCCTTATTATTATAGCTCTTTTCATGGAAGACGGGTTTACTAAATCATTGGGCAGTTTCCACCAGTGCATTTTATCTTGGCTTCATCTTTACTTACTGGTGCCATCCCCTTGGCCACCTGCTTCTTCGCGTTTTTCTTTCTCTTGTGAGATGGTGGAACTCCAATGCCCAGATGGGGCTGAGGGCTAGCACTCTAGTACCAAGCCCAGGATAAGGCAGTGGAGGTCACTTTGCAAAACAAACCAGTGCCACGTAAACTGAAGGATATTTCAGCTACACTGCCTGGTTTTTATTACTGTTGATGATTTGCATCTGAAAGAGAAACTGATTTATGTTCTGAGCAAAAGGGTCAGTATTTATGTTCAATGCTGATGTAAATTTAAAAATTTAATTAAAAAATATATCACCAATTCTTAAGTACAATTTTCCTACTACCTATATTTGTTTATATAAGGAGTAGGTATGAGATAGGGATCAAATTACTTTTTATTTCTTAAGCCTCACTTACAGCAGTAAGAGGTTGTTAGATTTTTCATGCTAAATGTTTATACCAAAAGCTTTAGATATCTATCAAAAAAGTCTACTTTCAGTAAATCTTTGGTTTTCTTTGACTCTTTGCCTTAGCCTTTCATTTTATCTTAGGAATTAATTAATAAGTGGTTACAATTCTGAACTTACTTTTCATCAAAGCTTTTTGTCTTGAGCTTTTGTTTTCTTTGATGCAATTGGAATTCCAGTTTTATAGTTTGTCTTTTCTTTTTCTTTTGTTATAGGGTGTGTCCACTCATAGGATACAGAGAGAGAGAAAGTTTGAAAACATCCCTAAGAGGATGGCCACACAACAATTGCTTCTCTTCTACTCTCCTCTTAGAATTTTGTGGGGCCAGCAGGTGGCATGGTAGTTAAGGGCTCTGGACTCCCACATGGCAAACCATGGTTTGAGTCCTGAACCTGGCGACTTGATTTCTCACTTTCTCTCTCTCTCTCTCTCTCTCTCATACCGTCTCACTCTGTCCCTTTCCGTTCAAATTAAAAATAAAGAAGTAAATAAATAAACTTAAATAAATAATTCTTTAAAAAAAAAGAATTTGGGGCATGCATGTACACGCACCCAACATATTTTTCAAGCTGCTAGATCAGGGAACCATGCCATAGATATGTGGAATTCAGCCACCTTAAACTTCATACCCTCTATTGGCCCTAATTTTATTTTTTCTAAGAATATCAATTCGATATATATACTTATTGGACATTTGCTATATGCAGACACTATTCTTGAAACTACTATAGGGAACAGAAAAAAGAATATCAGAGATCTTGACTCCACGAGCTTATAGTCTAGTGGTAGATGGAGAATTGGGAAAAAAAAAACTGAAATAAATAGATTTCTATTATATCAAATGATGATATGTAGTACCATGCAATGGAATGAAAGTACTATTGGGTTTGTCTTTTCTTTTTCTTTTGCTATAGGGTGTGTCCACTCATAGGATATATATAGAGAGAAAATTTGAAAACATCCCTAGGAGGATGGCCGCACAACAATCACTTCTCCTCTACTCTCCTCTTAGAATTTTGGGCATGCATGCACATGCACCCAGCATATTTTTCAAGCTGCTAGATCAGGGTACCATGCAGTAGATATGTGGAATTCAGCCACCTTAAACTTCATACCCTCTATTGGCCCTAATTTTATTTTTTCTAAGAATATCAATTCAACATATACTTATTGGACATTTGCTATATGCAGACACTATTCTTGAAACTAGTATATGGGACAGAGAAGAGAATCTCAGCGATCTTGACTCCAAGAGGTTATAGTCTAGTGGTAGATGGAGAATTGGAAAAAAAAATGTGAAATAAATAGATTTATATTATATCAAATGATGATATATAGTACCATGCAATGGAATGAAAGTACTATTGCACACAGAGTGGTCAAGGAATGTTCCCTGATTGTAAAGAAAGAAAGATTACATTAAGGAAACATTAGAGAATTCCTAAATTTTTATAGCCGATAGGGATGTTCTTGATCAGCACTGTTAGTCACATTCTTCTAGTGGGACCAACCAACGCAAGTAGACTAGAGAAGAAAATGAATTTGTATGACAATTGAAAAGAGGAAAGTAGGGACCAGCAGTTGGTATAATGGCTATGTTGCTGGACTCCCATGTAGTCGATCATGGTTTGAGTCCTGGAATCGGTGTTTTAAACTCATGCTGGGTGAGTGTGCGTGCATGCCCAATATCCAGAGAGGGGAATGGAGGAGAAGGGATTGTGGCGTGGTTATCCCCACTGGGGGGATGGTGGTGGTGATTTCTTGCTTTCTGTCTCTCTCTGTCTTTCTGGCAAGCACATGTGCCCTATAGCAAAAACCTCTCCAAAAAAGGGGGGGTGGGTAGTAAAGGATCATTCTTTTGTAGGTGAAACCATTGTTAACACCAGAGGGGCTTTGCATGTGCCCAAAGTCCCAAGAGGAGAATGGAATCCAAGAGGAAAAGGGAAAACACATAATAAACAATGAGATAATTAAGAAGGGCATTAAGTATAGAAATCAATAGTTTTGATATATGTTATCAATAGGAAATGAACTAGGAGAAAAGACATACTGATAACAGAAACAGAAAAGATGAAAAACCTAGATTTGTTCAACATTTACCAGAAAAATGTATAATGTGGTACTAAAGGACACAGGAGACTTTATATGGGAAAATATTCCATGTTTCTGTACAGAAAGATCATAAATAATTTATATTTAACGTAATCCCCATAAATTCAAGGAGGATTCTTAAAAAATAAACAAACTAATTTCCAGAACCATATATAAAAATAAGCAAAAATATATATGAAAACATTATAAAAGAAAAGTTGTAAGTAAGGAGAGGCCAACCTTAATAGCTGTTACGTCATATTATGAAAATATAGTATTTAAAAATTATGGTAGTGCTATAAATTAATAGATCTCAGACTAGGCAGTTCATAGAAAGTTCCAAATACATTCAGAAACTTAAAATATTCCAAGGTGACATTTAAAATCCAAGGATAGAGCCAGCCAGTGGCATGGTGGTTAAGATAACTGGATTCCACATGGCAGGCTGCACGGTTTGAGTCCTGAATCTGGTGGATTCAGGCGGCATACTGGGTGCATGTGCATACCTGCCCAGAATCCCAAAAGGAGGGAGAAATGGAGGAGAAGGGACTGCTGTATGGCCATTCCCCATGAGGGGATGCTGTCTTGCTTTCTCTCTCCCCCCCCATCCAGTGATTGTACATACCCTCTGATAAATAAGATAAAAATAAATAAGTGAATAAAAATCCATGGGAAAGATGGATTATCCAGTGAATGGTGCTAGTTCAGGTGGATAGCCAATTGGAAAAATGTTCAAGTTAAATCTCAATTTTATATATTTTATCAAAACTAATTTCAGATATTATTGAAAAAAATATCAAGTTGAGACCACAAAAGTGTTAGAAGAAAATATAAGCTTTAAGTCTCAAAAAAAAAAAAAAGTTACATTAAGGAAACATTTGAGAATTCCTAAATTTTTATAGCCAATAGGGATGTTCTTCATCAGCACTGTTAGTCACATTCTTCTAGTGGGGTACATAAAACTGAAAACACTCAGCATGGAGGAAACACATAAATAAATTCAGACACACATGACACACTGGGAAGAGTATTTTTAACTCATATAACAAACAAGGTTACTTTTCTTAGTATACAAAAGCACTGCTATAATTAATAGGACAAAAAAGATACAATGACCAATTGGCAATATATAAACTGTGGAAAAAAATAAAAGTAGTTCTTGAACATTTTCAAAAGTTTCTCAACCTCCTTCATAATAAAAGAAATGTAAGTGGAAACTAGGGTGTGATATAGTATTTCACTTCTCGTTTGTCAAAGATTAAAAAGTTTGAAAAGGGTCCAGCAAATGGCATAATGGTTATGTCACTGGACTTTACATGGCAGACGGAAACGGTGGGTGGAAACGCATGCCAGGCACGTGTGTGCATGCCCAAAGTCCCAAGAGGAAAATGGAGGAGAAGGAATTGGGTGTGGCTATCCCCTCTGGGGCTGATTTCTCACTTTCTGTCTCTCTGTCTCTCTGGTGATCTCACATGCCCTATAGCAAAAATCTCTTTAAAAAGTTTTTTTTTGGAAAATTACTTAGGTTTGTTTCTGAGGGTATAAGAAAACAGACACTCCAGCAGAGTGTACCTGGCAGAGTGTACATTGTTAGTAATTATAACAGATAAACTTATTGAACACTTACTATGTGTCAGGTGCTTTTCTAAGCACATTACATTTATTTCTGTGGTCATGATAATTATGTTATGCAGAAAGTGCTATTTATCCCCATAGTACAGTAAAGAAACCTGTAAAAAGTTAGATGAGTAATCCAAAGTCACATGGTTGTTAAAACCTAGGACTTAAAACCGCTTATTTGTATTTAAGCATCCACTTTTATTTCCCAGAGTTTAGCTTTGTAAGTATAACAGAGTTTAAAATTCAGAGAATTTTAACCTAGACTACAATTAATAGCTCTTTCTCCTTTTCATATGCATACACATACGCAGAATTGGTATCTGAAACATTACCTGAGTCAAACACTAAAGTATGAGTATATATAGCAGCCTCAGTTTTACGTGAAAGCTACAAAAAACAAAACAAAACAAAAAAAAAGATAGGCAATGCTATGTACTGTTATTCACTTATTCCAAAAGGAAAATTTCAATGATAAAATACCCATCAGCAAGGAAGACTATTAGGGCAGATACTAGAGCACTGAGCAAGCAGTTATGATGATCATTTATTTCTATATTGCATTTGAGGAAACAGCTCAGTTATTATTCAAAGCTGTGCTTACTTGTCAAAGCCAGAGTAACAAGGGCTAAGCCCAAGTCTTATAATCCTTAGATATTATATTTAATAATAAGTTCACTAGATATTCCTTAAGTATACTTCTGGTAGATAATTTAAAATTTAAAAAATAATTATTTACTTAATTTTATTAATTATTATCATTTTTAAAATTGGCTATAGATCACACCTGCTCATCAGAAAGAGAAAGAGAGAGGAAAAAGTGAGAAAGCAAGCCACAAGATTTGGGACTTGAACCGTGGTCAGTCAGGTGGGAAACCAGCACCTTAACCATTACACCAACTGCTGGACCCAACAACTGAAATTTTTAAGGGAAAAAATTCATGTTAGGTCCCAGCAAAGGATGCCAAATAATTTTATTTTCAACTAGTAGGAGAATAACTTAGAATGAGAAGACAGTCTTTATAAGAGTTCACGCCATATGAAATATTGGCTTAATGAGACCCTTTATTTAGTACCCACATTCTTGATCTGCAGAAATCAGTGTTTTTTGTTTTGTTTTTGTTTTTATTTTTTAAAAGAGATTTTTGCAATAGAGCACATGTGCTTGCATGCACACATGAGAGAGAGAAAGAGAGAGAGACACAGAAAGTGAGAAATCATCCCCCAGGGGGATTGGCCATGCCACAATCCCTTCGACTCCATTTTTCTTTGGAATTTTGAACATGCTCATATGCCCTGAATGAGTTTCAAGTCACTGAGTCAGGAACTCGAACTGTGGTCAGCCCTGTAGAACTCAAGCTACTTAACCACTATGCTACCTGCTGGTCCCAGTAGTGAGTTTTTGTTGGTTGATTTGCTTTTTCCCTTCTCACAGGAGGAAGGTAATCATGGGTAGTCAAATAATTAGGTGTAAGTGAAGTTTCTACCACATGGAAGCCGTACTTATCTAGGTTGAATGAGTAAACAGTCTAAAGGTTTGGGGTAGACTACAGCATAGAAGAGGCACTAGATCCAATGTGTTCCAGACAGCCTCTGCTACTGCTGACATACTTTCAACAGGGATGCCGACTCTGCAGAAGCCTTGGATTATAAGTGGCAGCTTTTGTCTCTATAAGATGAAACCGGTGACATCTTACTTAGATAATCACTGCTAGTGCCTACTTTTTCCATTTTAATATAAGTTTTAAATTTTCCACTGTAATAGACTAAAGGTAATTAAGCTTACTACCTACTGCCTTACTGTTTATAAACTTCAAAATGAGAATATAGTAGTTCCATGTGATATAAAGATCCTATTTTGACTTCAGCTCCAGTTGATGGCTAATAATTAGTATTTATTATTTATATGTGAAGCAGTATTCTGAACTTTTTAAAAAATATATATTTAATCTTTACAATCCTATGGGCTGTTATGTCTATTTTCGATTTTTAGAAAAAATTGATTCAAGTAACTTGTCTAAGGTTGCAAAGCCAATGGTGCAGTCGGGATTTAGATGTTTCGCCTTACTGGTCTTAATCACTATGCTAAGCATACTGCCTCTCAAATCAGACACACACCAGTCCCCAGCATGTAACAGGATGCATAAATATTTCCTGTTTATTCAACCAGCCCTTATCCCTGCCTCTTCTCCCTTGGTCTTAAGAGTCCTCTTTCATTCCTTCCTCCATTTTATATTTTCAAGGTAGACTTTTCCACTTCTTACTGTGAAGTTCTAAGCCTTGTCTCATCTGTACTGGTTCCTGCCTTTAAAATGCTCTTTCCCCCCTTGTTGAAACATAAAAATCTCTCATTGTAACACCTATTTTCCTTTTCTCTAACCTACCAGTCTTCATAGATTCAATGTGCCTCAGCTCGTACAACCCCAGAATGCCCCAGCTGTCATGCTGTCATTCACACAGGTCCTTTCTGTTTCTTTCCTTTTTTTTTTTTTTTTTTTTTTTTTTTATTGGAGAGGTTTTTGCCATAGGGCAGGTGTTCTCCCCAGAAAGACAGAGAGAGACAGAGAGACAGAAAGCGAGAAAGCACCCCCCAGGGGGGATGGCCATGCTGCAATCCCTTGTCCTCCATTCTCCTCTAGGGATCTTGAGCACACACGTACACGCTCCTGGTATGAGTTTAAGCCACCAGGTCCGGGACTCGAACCATGGTCGATTACATGGGAGTCCAGCGACATACCCATTATGTTAACTGGTGGTCCCCTTTTTGTTTCTTTTCAATGTTAGAGGGCATGTGTGCTGACAGGAGAGAAAGAGATGGAGAGAGAGAGACAGAGAACCCCAACAAGGCATGCTCACTATGAAATTATTTCTTTGATTCTTCAACCTGTCGGGATTTGGGGCCCACATGTTTTTCGAGCTACTGGGTTGGAATTCAAGCAACAGTGGGCCACACGTGATTCAGTTTTCTATGCATTGCGCTCAACCACTGGGCTATGGCGGGCCTTTCACAGGCCCTTTTTCTAGCTGCTTATGATCATCTACCAAAAATTCGTGTTTAATTTCATTCAATCCCATGGCTTTCTTATTCTGTCTCTTTGGGGCTTAATATCTTCCTCCATTATTTAGTAAAAGCCCCAATGTAAGAGAAGCCCTGTTCCCAGACCTCCATTAACTTTAATACTCACGTGGATTGCTTGTGTTATTTACAATACAGTCATACGGCCTTACACAGAATGCCAAGAACAATTTTCTTTATATTTTGCAGAGAGACTTGAAACATACAAACTTCCTGTTACTATTTACCCCATAGCACATCTGAATCTTACTTCTAAATATATGGGTTATAATTTGTTTAGAACTTAAAGGCTTAATGGCAATATCAGGGAAGGAAAAAGGGTTTGTGAATTTCACATAGCTGACTGAAAATAAACTCAAGAAATAGTAAATAAAATTTACTGTGGTCTCTTGTACTCTGAAAAAGGTGCCTCATGTGGAGGGTTAATTGCTATGTGCATGTAATGCCCTGCTACTGCAGGGTCATAGAATCATCAGTGCCATTTCTGCCAAGCACAGTGCTGCCCATGTTCTAAACTTGACAGCTGGGTCTTTAGCAATCCTTAAAAACAACTGCGAAATCCAAGTTATGCCCTTCTTTTTAGCTTCTGGGTAGATTGTTTTGACTAAACTAGACAATTCTTTCAGTGTTGCTTTCATCCAAGTGAGTTGCAGCTCACCAGGCAGAGTACTTCCACAGGAAAATACACCTCTTTGGTGGTGACAGTCATTATTGGTGGTCAAGAACCTCAGCCGCAGAGGGCCTATGTCCCTGTGGTCTTTGGGCTTTTCTGGCTTCTCTTTAAATTCCTCCTGGGTTAGGTGTGACTTCACCACCATCATTCTCCTGTGGCTGTGAGACATTCATCCAAGCATCTCCTGATTTGGTAACAACTTTAAATTGTTTCTATGGCAAGTGATTTAACAATGTACGATGAAACCCGAAGTGGATAACCTTTGATCCAATGATTCTACTTCTAGAAATTTGTCCTGCGCTCTGTCCATTTTGCATCATACAAAAGCAAAATGGCATTCTTGCAGTGCTATTTGAAGTAAAGAAAGCTTGGAAACAATCTAAATATCTATCCCCAGAAATCTAGTTAATTAAACATTGGGTCATTCCTATGGAAGACTATTAGGCAATTTTAAGTAGAGTGAAGTGGTATTCTATGTAGTGATATGAAATTATCTTTAAAAATATTCTATGGGACTTCAAATAGTTTGTAGAAAATGGAATTAAAGTGCATAGTATTTATTTTCATGCACATTTTCAAAAAATCCATGCATATTTTTTCATATTATTTATTCTCCATGAATTTTTAAAAGGGTCTCCAATAGTAAAAAGAAAAAAAAATACAGAATATTGTGTAAGGATACTGTTATATTTGTGAAAAACTACAAAAGAATGCATACATTTCTGTATATGCATAGAATATTTTTAGAAGGATTCTCAAAGTGATTATGAGTGGTCACCTTCTATGAGGAAAGCTAGGTATCAGGGAACAGGTTGAATAAGGAGATTTTGAATTCTGTACCATTTGTTTGTTTTAACCTCTTCTGAAAACGATTAAGGGGCCAGCTCGTGGGTAGTGAAGGTGTCTGGATTCAAATGGCCAACAGCATGGCTTAAGTCTCAGACCCAGGGGCTTAAAAAACCCATGTGTGCGTGTAAGCCCAGAATCCTGAGAGGAATATGGAGGAGAAGGGATTGCAGTGTGGCTAGCCTCTCTCAGGCTTTCTTACTTTTTCTCTTGCTGGGTCCCTCCTGAGTGCATGCACCCTATGCAAACTAAAAACAGTCAGAAACGACTGAGTATATGGCTCTCAAATACGTGAAGGTTGCACTCAGGTCATTTGAGGAGGAGTGTAGCTGGAGGCCAGAGACAGACCTGGGTTCAGATTCTAGCACTGCCAAGATTCAAGGAGAAATGTGTTTTAGAGTTCCTTCAGCTCTCAGAAACTCCTCCTCCCCTAGTTTTGACACTGGTCAGAAGAAAGACAAGTTCTTAGAGCTGTGTGTGCTAGGAACAAGACCTCCTCACATTCTCTTCTTTTCTACCCTCCAACTCTAACTGTACAAACAATTCGTATCTCTTTTATACCATGCCAATGAATAAGGCCCTTTATAACCCACACCCGTCGCTCTAAGGCTCTGCATTTCCCCTAACCTGATGTCATACCCCACTTTCCTCAACTCCAGACATCATTTTATACTGTCCTCTGGAATGAATGGTCCATCATTAGTAAAATCTCCTAGATTTTCAACAGCTTTATCAAACATTCCCCTTCCTTACTTGCTTTAGTAGAGAGGCCCAGGTCTTCAGGGGCTAGCGGCTGCTGCTACAGTCCTCTCCAATGGCAGGTGTTTTCTCTGTCGTTCATTTACACCACTCATCTGGGAGATGCTGTGGATGTCTTTTTTTCTATCTCACTGCTATTTAAGACCATTTTCTCTCCTTTCTCTTTTAAAAATCTTCAGCAAGGGACTCAATCCATCAGACACCTCTAGTTAATGGAACTTGTCACAGTGCTGTTTAGGCTACTGTGTCATTCTCTTTATTCCCTGAAGACTTAAGCTCCTATTCACTTCACACTCTGACACTACTCCTGTCATAATTATATATTTTTGTAGATATCTTCTCAGTTTTTAGTCTCCTCTCTTTCAAGCATCATGATCTATCCTTCACTTCATAATCATACTCCTTCCATAATCATACTCCTAAGGCAGTAGTTTCCAAAGTGTCTCTGAAGCACACCATCAGCATCATCTGTAAGCGTGTGTTATACAGATGAATTCTAGATCCCATCCCAGACTACTGAGCCCAAAACTTGGGCTGGAGCTCAGAGTTGTGTTCTAAGAAGCCCTTCAGGTGTTCTGATGAATATGCCAATTTATCAGATCCTGATATTGTCATTACCAGTAACTCTCTTGGTATCGATTTTAAGCATCCGACCCTCTACCCGTTGCTTTCTGACTTCCTTGCTTACCTGATCTACTCTGCCATCTCCTAAAAATTCCTCAACCCCTGTGAGACCACAATTCATCAATTCTATGACATTTAGTTCTTACTTGCCTTTAGTTCTTATCCATCTTCGTTTTCTTCTTATCCAGACTCATATTTGAATACCTCTTTAATCTTTTCTTTTGCACGTTACATCCAGAGTCTACAAATCCTATTATCTCCACCTTCACAATATATCTAGAATATAACTTCTCTTACCACTTTCACTGGTGCTATTCCAGTCCAAGTATAATTGCTTCTCATCCAGCATACTGCAACTGTTAAGTTTGTCAGCCCTCCCACCGTCTGCTTTCCATACAGCAGCCTGTGTGATCCCTTGCCACCTCCATATTTATTACTACATTGGTCGAAATTCACAATGTTTCTCTTACTCAGCGGAAGCCAAAGTCTTTGTAAATGCCTACAAGGCTCTAGATGATCTTCCCTTCCTTCCTGGGCTAAGAAGTCACTTCCACATTTGCCTTCTCTCTTCTACTACAAGCCTCATTGTTATCTTTAGAGCCTATTTCCTTTGACTGTAAATTCTATTTGTTTTCTGTGATTAAAATGGCACATAGGACAGAGGATTTCTAAATTTACGGATAGAGTCTCATTTTCTAAAACTCAGTGTGGCATCCAGCAGGCATGCAGTTATTCATTAGTGAAAGAGTATAGATGAGGGGAAAATAATAATTGTTTGTTATGATAACACCGGCCTTCCTGGGACTCCCCATGCTTGATAAATGAAGCAGAATAATTCAATAAATTTACCAGGTAAGGGGCCAGCATAATGGTTACATCACTGAGCTCCCACATAGTTGACCATGGTTCGAGTTCTCTACTTAAAACTCATGCCAGTGCTTGTGTATGCATGCCCCAGATTCCAAGAAGAGAACGGAGGAGAAGGGATTGCAGTGTGGCCATCTCCCTGGGGTGGGGGTAGAGGGTTCTTTCTGTCTCTCTGGTGAGCACATGTGCCCTATAGAAAAAAAGCTCTCAAAAAAAAAAAAAAAAGTTACCAGGCAAAGTAAGTTTAATTTATCTGAATATTTGATTTGACTTCTATCCCCTGCTGCTTAGACTAAGTTTCTTGTTCCTGTCATGTTTTGATCAAAGTAAGTCCTAGATTTACCTGCTTACACCTTCCTGGTTAAAAGGAAGCAACACTGTCCTTTATAGCATTTTTCGCCCTATCCATAATCACACGTTGTGTTTGTCATCTCTTCAGTCTCCTTTACATGGTGTTATTCTTTGTGGTTAGAGTAATGAGGAGATACAGAGATTAAGAATATGTAAGTATTTTGTTCCCAACCGACTCTCACCAAACGTCCATCACTGAATCTTGCCTGAGTCAGTTATCATTATGATGGCAAAAGGAGTACATTTTTTACTCTATAGTTTCTCCTATATTTATCGTTTTACAATAGGACGGTATTTTCCCTCATCCTTTATGTATTTGTTTGTTTCATGTTCGTTTTGCTCATGGAGTTGAATATTTAAAAAATTCAATGTAGGGTCAACCCATGGTGGTTACAGCAGCTGGATCCCACACAGCTGACTGAGTGGTTGGAGTTCCGGGCCCAGTGGCTTGAGAAACATGGTGTGTGTGTGTGTGTGTGTGTGTGTGTGTGTGCATGCGCGCGGTTGTGCATGTCCAGAATTCTGAGAGGAGGTAGAGATGGAAGGTAAGGAATTACATGACCATTTCCCATGGGGGAGGGGTTGCTTTTTCACTCCTCCCTACCCCCTTCTCTTTCTGGTGAGTACATACATCCTCTGGAAAAAATTTTAAAACTCAATATAGTACAATATGTTACTGTTCTTACTTTATTTTGTATTTTCCCAGAGTGGGCCAGTGGAAATGTCAATATGCTGGGTCTCCCATTAGAATCTTTTCTTGTATAAATGATATAAAAATTGTAATTGAGGTATGTGGTAAAGCAGGAACAGAGAAGCTAGAGAGGTGAATTCTGTTGGTGCTCTGGAAAGGCTTCAGAGAGGAAGTGGTATTTGAGGTGGGCTTTGAAAAAGTACTTGAATTTTGACAAAAATAAGGAAGGGATGGAGAACAGGGAGAACCACTTGAACGAAGTTAGGCCTGGCAGACTGGGTACTTGGCAGTCATATGGAGGTCTACACCATGAGGAGCTGAAACGGAACATAAAAACCCTCTGTACTTAGCTTCACGCATTTGCTCAGGAAGATCTCAATGCTAGAATTCCCTCCTTTACCACACCGTTGCTGTTTTGCTGAACGGTCGGATGAGGGAAACAAAGGAGGGAATCTTAGGCTGAGGAAGCACCATAACCCAAAAGCCCCGCTCAAGAACTCCTTTCTTCCTGAAGCTTTTTCCAGATCCCCAGTAAGAATTAGCCTCTCTCCTCTCATACGTAACCTTTGTGCTTTGTGCCTCACTGTCCTGTGCTGTTTGTATTTATAGGTATTTCTTCCTCTTCCAAAGTATGAGCTGTACCTTAATTACTTTGCCTGTCTTCCCAGTACTCCAGATTGAGAGGGGGAGGGTTCTGAATATCCTTTGAAGGTGTTTGAAGTTGGACTGGATTCACAGGCAGCGATGAGCCATGGCAGCTTTTGAATTGAGCAGTCCTGATTAGAGGTGCCATGCCAGAGGAGTGGTGGAAGAGAAGACAATTAGGGGGCCAGCAGATGCCGTAGTGGTTACGTTGCTGGACTCTCCCATGGCCATCTGTGGTTTGAGTCCCAGACCTGGTGGCTTGAAACTCACTCTGGATGTGTCGGCGTACCTGCCCAAGATCCTGGGAGGAGAGTAGAGGAGGAGGGATTGCACCATGGCCATCTCCCCTGGGGGATAATTTCTCACTTTCCCTATTACTGTTTCTATCTCTCTCTTTGGTGAGCACATGGGCCCTAAGGCAAAAGCTTCTTAAAAAAAAAAAAAAAAAGACAATTAGGGTGCGGTGCAGTCGCCCCAGAGTCAGAGGATGATTGCCAGAGAGGGGAGAAGGCATGGAAGCAAGTGGTTACCATCTTGTAAATCTGGGAGCTCATTTACACATAGGAGCTAAAAAAGAAAGGCATTGAGCATCATTTTGAGGCTTTTAGCCTGGGTGTTTGGGAGGCAGCATCTTCTCACCAAAATAGAGACCTGACATAGTTTTATGAGGGATTTTTTTTTTCGCTATAGGGCGCGTGCACTCGCCAGACAGACAGAGAGAGACATAGAAACAGAAAGTGAGAAATCACCCCCCAGGGGAGATGGTCACGCTGCAATCCCTTCTCCTCCATTCTCCTCTAGGGATCTTGGGCACGCACGCACATGCGCCCGGCGTGAGTTTTAAGTCACCGGGTCCGGGACGCGAACTGTGGTCGACTATGTGGGAATGCAACGACATAGCTATTACGCTAACTGCTGGTTCCCACAGTTTTATGAGGGATGTTTAGGAGCTCAGTATGGCCTTATCTATTCCTCTTCCTCTTAGATTCCTTAAAATAAAAAAATGTATCTAACAGGCCAGGCGGTGGCACAGTGGTACATCATGAAGCTGTAAGGCTGACCCACACGGAAGGGTTCTGGTTCCCATTCGACACACGCTGAGTATTCTGGGCATTGCGCACATCCATAACCCAGGGCTGGCTGAAGGTGGGGTGGAGCGTGGTGTTAACACTCTCTAGGGAGTTTATTCTCTCTCTTCTTGTCCCTCTCACTCACGAGAAAAATAAACCTAAAACAATATGTGCTGTTGAAATATTTTATTGTCTTAGGTATGATGAGAAATGAAGTAGTGTTCCTGCTTGGTGTATGAAACACTGACTTTGAGGTAGTGGATATTTTTCACTTGTCTTCAGTAATGGTTTTAGTAAAAACAGATGTTAGTAACTGCTTTTTTAACCTTGAAATGAGGGCCTCTGAGAGCAGCTTACCATAAAAGAAACGGTTGTCAGCTTCTTTTGGTTCCTCTGTCCCTCCTGCCCCTTCCTAACAACAGAAAATTTGCTTTGCACCTGCTCCAACTGGGTTCTAAGTGATAAGCATCTTGCAAGCCCAGAAAATTGTAGTATCAAATCTCAACCCCAACTGTGAGGCAGCACTATCATCGAATCCCCGCTGAGAGGCGTTGCTTTCCCAATTCCCAGAAGAGTTTTTTCTCCCCTGGCCCCTTTTCAGGCTTGAACTCTGACCTAAACTCCCTTTTTAGCTACCAGCATGCAATGCTCGGGGTGCTGGCACTGGCCCTTCCCTGCTCACTCTATTCTGCCCTGGGCTCATCAGGAGGTCAGGCGTTGGTAGCCCTGGGGTCACTGTGGTGCCCAATTCCAATAATGAGCATATTTATCTAAGGAGAGGAAATGGACCCTTCTATTTGTTACAGGCCATTGCCTTTTTCCAGAAACAAATGCTAAAGGAACATTTGATATATTATTTGTGATTTGGTAAATACACATTAGCATTGCCTACCATGTACAAAGTTGCTTTCCTTTCCATTTTCTTTCATGAATTAAATGCTTTGTTGTAACTCATGGCTTATTTGAAGAGGGGTACACTTATTGTACTGGTAGGGAAGTGTAAAGGGTTTTAAAATAATGTCATACTCAGGAATATTCTAATAAGAATTTCAAATAAGAAAAGCAAATGCTGTTTAAACATGTCTATAACATTCTAACAGACTTGTGTGTCATGTAAAAGAAAAAATACATTGACATAGAATTTTTAACTCTGTTTTGGTTTTTATCTTAGGTTTTTCAAATAGACCAAAGTCCTTAAAAATACTCCTTAATCCACAAAGTCACAAAAAAGAAGCTACTCAGGTCTATTATGAGAAGGTTGAACCTCTGTTGAAGCTTGCAGGAATTAAAACTGATGTAACAAGTAAGTTGTTTTCAGAATATAGTTTTATGATTAAAGAAATGCATATTGGAAGCAAGAATACCTGATTTTTGTTCTTAATCTAAATGTAGGAAGCTACTAATAATAGAAAAAGCTTTTAAAAATGTGTTTTTGTATCAATTGCAGCCAGCTCCAGGATTATAATTATTTTAATTGATTTTTTTTATTGTGCTAGTTTTATTAAAGATATTCTGTCTATAGATCTTTTTCAGACTTTAACAACTGATAGATGTGATTTTTAAAGAAGCTGTGCACTTTTTGATAGCGTCACCGAGGTGTTTGCTAGTTATACATTCTTTTCTGTCATTTCGCAAGCAACTGATTTTTGCTCACTTGTCTAGTTGATGTCTTTCTGTGGCATCCTTCATTAGGTTGTTTTTGTTCTGACTCTGACCCCTGCTGGTTAGGTCAAAACTAAGCACTTAACTGCTGGTTGTAGATGAAATGCGAGGAGCTGGGAGCTTGAATTCATTGTCTAAAGTAATAAATGCGCTTAGGTTTATGCCAAGCAAAATGGAACTTTGTTCATGGTAAAATTAATACAAAGGACTTAGTAGTGTTCTTTCAGACTTTTCGACCAAATTTCTCTGTTTCTTTGAGACACTCATTTTTCCTTTGGCAGAATTGAGAAAGGAGGGTTGCTGCTTTAGAGGATCACCACTTTCCTAGTTTTACTTCTATGTAGCTTCATGAATAGAATGTAAATCTGCAATCATTTTAACTAATGAAGAATATTGTGTAATAAACCTACTCAGGAGACAAGGCCAAGTGCAACTGGAACCTTGTAGTTTCAAAGTGTGAGTTCTCGGAAAGGGATTCAGAGTGGTCCGGCTAGGCTGCGCCGTAACCAAGGGAGATGGGTCTCACAATGTAAATAAGGACATTACAGCCCTGACGTCATAACCCGATGGACTGAGAAAGAAGGAAGTTCTTCACAAAGGGCAAACTTTGTGGGAAAGCCAGGCCCCACAAAAGGCATCTGCTCCAAGGTTCAAAAGAAATAATCATTCAAAATAAAGAGACATTTCTGAATTAAAATAAGGTTGTTTGTCGCTTTTGGCTTATTTAGAAGTGACTTCCAAAACAGAGAAAATTCAAATCTATCACTTCTTTCTATTGAAGACTTTTTAAATTGGCTGGAGGAAATGTTTGAGATCTATACTAAGATGAGACAAGTACTTGAATAAAATTGTGGCAAACACAATAACATTATTTTGTTTCATTGATTAATATGCAAATACTATAAAACAGCTTGATGTGGATCTTACTATAAATCATTCAGCTGGAGCAGCTCTTGTTGGATGATTGCTCTGTGTTAAACACTGCAGAACGCAAGATGGAACGATTTGCCTGCTCTTGAGTGATCTTTAGGTTACTAGAGATTCTAACAGATATTTGAAACTAAATAATACAATTGGAATATACGTTAAAGGACTGTATTGTCTCAAGGGTGATATTAATTTTGATCAGAAGCCCCAACAAAAACATTTGAACTAGGCAGTTTTTAAAAGGCAAAAAATAAAAAGTGGTAGAAGGAAGATAGGCTAATGGATCTGTACAAGTGGAATCTGTATGTATGCACAGCAGACTCAAAATACATGGGGAATTTGTTCCATAACTGTTCTATCTTCCTCAATTAAAATTCTTTTGTTTTATTCATGAGAGCACATGCTTGTACACATGGGAGAGTGTGAAAGAGAAGGCAGGGGGTGGGGCAGCAGCTTCCTCCAGTCCTTCTTGGACCTTCCTCTAGTCCTCCAACCCATTGGATCTTGGGCACTTGCACATGTGTCCAGTGTGATTTTACATGGACTTGGACCAGGGATTCAAATCATGGTTCAGGTGAGATCCAGCTTCTTTTTTGAGCAGAACATTACTGCTGTACCATGGAGCTAATCCCTTTCACAGTTTTGATTTTATCTTACATTTTTTTTTCTTTTTTTTTGCCAGAGGCCTAATGTGTTTGCCAGAGGGAGAGGATAAAGCACCCCCTAATGGAGCATAGTCACATGCAGTCCCTTCTCTTCTATTTCTCCATCCTGTTGGAATTCGGGATATGTCCAACATGTTTTTCAAGGCCCCAGAGCCAGAATTTGAATCGTGCAGTTGGCCTTATGAGATTTGATTCTCTTAACCACTATGCCATGGGCCTAGTTCAGATTTATCGTAAAATAGCTGCCAGTGAATTAGATCTTTTCACATTCATATCTAATGTAATGAGGAGAGGGGTATATATTTAAAGAGAAACGCAACATGCTTTAATCCTCTAGACAGATTAAAATTAAAATTTCCTTCTTTCTTCCCCGCTTCCTCAGTTTTACTGTGCTAATATGGTGGCTGTGCCCAGCTTAGACTAATCATTCACTTAATCATCAAAACCCTTCCCAGGGGTTGAAGGTAAACCTCCTTTTCCAGAAAGCTGCATATATGCCTGAACTGAATCTAGATTCTGTTAGGGCAAAGAAAGGACAAAATGGTCTCTCGAAGGCTCTCACCAATGTATACTATAGGAAGTTTGAGTCCAGGTTATGGGTGGGTCTTTATGTTCCACTCTGCAGTTTTTTTGTTATGTACTGATCTACAGTTAGTGTAAATTTTTTCTTGTCACAGTGTTGGAATCTGGTTTGGCAAAGATGATATCACCAGAAGAAAGAGGATTAGAAACAACAAGAGTGAGATTAGAGAATAGGAAACTGGTATAGATAGGAAGCCTGAACTGAGGCAGAGGACACAATAGTAATGTGTGTTCCTTCTTAAAACAATTATATTGGAAAGAAAAATATTATGATCCAGGGTTTTATCCTAAATTTGTAAATATTATTGACTTGTATTAGTTTATTATAAAACAAAGTTAAAATACGATATAAAACAATTTACTTACATATTTATGCAGAATGTCTACTTATTAGCTGCCTACACTCCTCCTACAGACAAAATGATAAAATTGCATCCTTTGCTATAAAACCATTTTAGTATGTATGTTGCTAAATATTTTAAAGTGTTTTCTATTTTGTGTGAAGGACTGAATAAGCATGTAGGTAGTTGAAAAGTTGGTCTTTCTGCTTACTTTACAGTGCTGTTTTGTCGTTCAAATACGATAATATATTTGAAACTACATTTTATTTTATAAAGTGCTATGGAAATAGCAATGCTGTCAGTTTAAAAAAATATGTTATATAATTCAGTCCACACTTTATTTGAAAGAAAAAATATGCTAGATAAAAGGGTAAAGGACATATCTTTTGCATGATCAGTGTGACCTTTTTTTTTAAAAAAATTTTTGATTGCTATAGGGCATGAGTGTTCACTAGAGTGAGAGAAAAAATAAGAAAGCAGCCTCCTACCACGTGTCCCCCCTCAAGGGGGATGACCATGCTGCAATCCCTTCTTTTCTAAAATTCTCCTCTCAGGATTTTGGGCATGCATGCACACAGGCCCAGCATATTTTTCAAGCTACCAGGTCTGAGACTTGAACTATACAGTCCATTATGTGGGATCCAGATGCCTTAACCACCACACCACTGACTTGTCTGTGGCCATTATTCTAATGTATCTTTGTGTGCACTGATGAGTTCAAATGGAACACAAATTACATAATAAATGTGAAATAGGGCTATATAAATATAAGGCATGATTAGAAAGATTACAGCTAGATATATAGATTAAAAAGTAATTTTTCTGTTGATTTTTTTATAAAAATAGATCTCATCACATTAGTAAAAATATACTTACTCCTTTTATTTTGGGGTTGTGCTGAAACACAAAGTACTTCTATAGATCAGCATCTTTTAACATATCTGAGTTCACATTGCATTCCCACTCTGCTACCACCAACTGTAGAGTACCATATCTAATGGTATTATCAGAAAAACTTCCAGAAGGACCCAGAAAGACCTGAGCAATTTTTCCTAGTAACCTATTGTACATAAACTAAAGAATAACCTGGATGATAAGCACACATTGGCATATGATACCCTTTGTTTCTCTTGCTCCCCAAACAAAGCAGGTTTTAGAGATTGTACCATTAAAGATGTGAGAGGTTTGTTGAGAGATTTTTTTTTTTTGAGAGATTTTCACTGTAGGGCGCGTGCGCTCGCCAGACAGACAGAGAGAGACATAGAGACAGAAAGCGAGAAATCACCCCCCAGGGGGGATGGTCACGCCGCAATCCCTTCTCCTCCATTCTCCTCTCGGGATCTTGGGCACGCACGCACATGCGCCCGGCGTGAGTTTTAAGCCACCGGGTCCGGGACATGAACCGCGGTCGACTACGTGGGAGTCCAGCGACATAGCCATTACGCTAACTGCTGGTTCCCGGGTTTGACGAGAGATTTAGAGTCATTTATGGAACGATAAAGTCAAAAAGTCTAGGCAGCAGTGAAATCAGACTGAAGAGAACACTAGAGGTCATGGAGTTCAGCATGTCCCATGTGGTGGATCACAGGTATATAGCAGCTCTCATGGTTGGATCCTAACTACCTACACTAGAGGTAGAGTATGTTGTTACTGGACAATACTGTTCTACATTCTTCTCTTGAGTACAGTTACTGTGCCTTTGTACAGATGATTAAAGGTCCTCTGTGCTGACTTAAGATGCCCTTTCTTGGGCCAGTTCAGCTCTGGGTCACATAGCTTGTCAATCAAAAGCACTGGATAGACTATAAATCCACCTGCCCTTTTGGCCAGATGCCTTTGGTGCTTGGCATACATTATACAACAGAGAACTAGTGAACCGACACTTACCTCCTTTTAGTTTTTATCTGCCAGAGGTAATGTCATCTTTTCTGGTAATACAAAATAATTATATCTCATCTAGTATGTGAGTCACTGAGAAATTTTAAGTCAGACATGCTGCTCTTGATCTCTTGTGTTAGGCACATCCAACTCTTTCAGTCCCTCTTTGTACTAACAAAGCTGCTAGATTTTATTATGGTTATGATCATGGTTGAAGATGTTTCTATGAATTCAGCCTTGATCTCTGCTAGTTCAGAGCCCAGAGGAGTGCTAGTCACTAGACAATTTTGCCTCATGAGCAGAATTGTCAAGAAAATGGGGGCTAGACTCTGCCTCTAACTTTTGACCATTTTACAAAGTCTCATTGTATTGTTTCTTATGTTCTTTAACTCTTTATGACTACTTGAAGTCTTCCCCTTCTTGGAAATGCTTCTTGCTAATCCTACTCTCACCCAACAAAGTGAGGCACTCTGATAAAATTATGTCACAGAAGATGCTAGTACCCAGAGCATCCGATTTTACCTGCATTTTAATAAAAATATGTATCATAAATGTTCATGCATAGTATCCATCTAGAGAGAGAGAGAATGAGGGATGAAAGATTATTTTGTTACCCCTTACATAATTGTGGATGTATATGACCAATACTGTTCCTAAACTCAGAAGTGAGTTAGGATTTGAGCCTTTATTCCTGTGGACAGTGAAGAGTCTGTAATGGCGCTCATACAAAAAAGTGATATGATTAAATATGTGTTTGAAAAGATCTTTGTGGCTACAATGAAGAGAAGTTGGAGGGAGAATAGTGAAGAGGTTGTTGCAGTATTCACATGAAAGATGGTAGTGACTAATATCTTGTATATTAGCTGTGAGGAATGGTGGGATGCTGCAGCATCATTAAGAGACACAACCAGGCCAGCCCATGTCCTGGCAGTTATGTGAGCTGGATCCTACATGGTCAATTGCACAGTTCCTGACCTGGCAACTTTAAAAACATGCAGGTACACGTGCACTCGTGTATGCCCATAATCCCAAAAGGAAGGAAAAATGAAGAAGAAGGAATTTCAGCATGGCCATTCTCTATAGGGGGAGCTTTCTCTCTTTCTTCCCTCCTCCCCCACCCCTGCCTCCACAAGCACATGAGCCACCTGGCAAATTAAAATGTAAAAATGGGACCAGCAGATGGAGTAATGGTTGCATCACTGGACTCTCACTTGGTTGACCACGGTTTGAGTTCTGGACCTGATGGCTTAAAACTCACACCCTGGGTGCATGTGCGTGCATGCCCCAAATCCCAAAAGAATGAAGGAGGAGAAAGGATTTTGGTGTGGTGATTTCTTGCTTTCTGCCTCTCCATCTCTCTCTGTCTCTCCAGTGAGCACACATACCCTGTAACAAAAAAATCTCTCTCAAAAAAAGAAAAAAAAAAGAAGCAAAAGCAGAAAGAACCAACTGATCTTGCCCTTAGAATGATTCTGGAGAATAGAAAAAAAGGATGATCTAGTAAGGAGTCATTTTCTAGTCTTGGAGAGGGTAAACTGAAACACAAAGAGAACAATATTTGTATATTTGAAAGTAAATATGATAGATTCTGTTTTAAGCTTACTTAGCTTGAACTACCTGTAGACACGAAAGAAAATGACATTTTAATATCCTATCCCATAACTGAATTTTATCACTAGACCAAGAAATGTTTCCTTGTGTCCCAACCACATCTCATCTGATTTCTACTGTGTCTATTCAGAGGCCCAGCTTATTCTTGATCTTTTTGCCCTATTTATAATCACTAATTACTACAAATTATTATACATTCATCTTAGTTAGTGTATATTACCTTTCTCTAGACGGAAACTTCCTGAAGCCAAAGACTTTTTAATTTAATTTGTTCTGTTAACATATTTTATATGTAGATGAAGGTAGTTGGATTTCTTCATTCTTGACTCTCTGTTTCAGATCAATGATTTAACTTTTACAATTCCACTTCCAAAATGACTACTCGGACAGTTTGATTTAGTGTATAATCAAAATTTTCCCAAAAGCTCGAAGAAAAAAATAGACCATTTAAAACATTTTTCTAAATAAAAATAGCACTCAGTCATAACATAACTTCGAGCTAATTTTGTATTGAATTTGAAAAACTTCACCCAGTATGATTTAGGATAAAGGTAAAACTTAATAAACTGATTCTCGACATAGATATTTCTTGATAACTTGCTGATTATGAAGAAAGTATTTTAAATATTATTTTTACTGTGTGTATATAAGATATTTTACTATCTTGCATTTTAAGGTTACAGCTACTTGCTGTGGTTAATAATGATCAGCATATACCTTTTGTGAAAGCATAACCTTCAAACCGTAGTAATGTTATCATTTTATATGTAGCTTTATTATAACTTTCTTCTGTTAGAGTTTAATATAGAGAGATTTATTTCTGTGCATGTGGTGGCACTTTGAATAAGCGATGGCAGAATTATAATGTTATACTGCTGGATACAGAATGATTCTTTTAGACACCAAGACTAATAATTGTTAACAATATCTAAAAACATGGTAGGAAAAGCTTGAACCATGCTGGCACCAGGGACAGACAGGCATGAAAGATTAATGTAATCTTGCATATAATGATGCACATTCTTACACAAAAAATCCATCTGCAATGTCATGTCAGTCAGCAGAAATCTTTGATGGGTGGTTGCAGCTGGCCTGTCTCTTCTGGCAAAGCTGCCCTAGAAAATGCTAAATGTGGTTGTGATGCTTGGTGCCATCTGCAGTGTGCCCGTTTATCCTGTCTTCCCTGGCATTTACAATACTGCATAGGGCATCAGTGACTGTGGAGACAGCAATACGGAATGACAGATTCATTTTCTCAGAGGATCTGGGCTCTGGTGGGCCCGTGCGCCACCCTCCTCCTCAGGTTTGGATCTCTTACCAGGGTGTTGGCTTTACTTCGCGTTTTCACATCCAACTCCTCCTCTTTTTAGTCTAGCAGTTCTGGATACACATTCTTCTGGTATGTAAATCTTATGCTAACCTTTCAACTAATTTATTCATGTAAGGTTGCCAAAGTGATTTAACATTGACTGTTCGATGCCAGCTAATATGCCTTATTTTCAAAATACTGCTGCTCCTAAGCTTTTGATTTAAAGGCAATATGACTTATTTAGGAAACACTAAACAGACAGGCACCAAGACACGTTTTCTAACTAATATGTATAGGATATCCCCTAATGACTTAGAGAGTTAGAAGAAATATATGACCCTCGTTTACATAAAACCATAAAACATATCAAGCAACTAACACTTAATCCTCTTTTCATGATTAAAATATAAATACGCAAGAATAAATATTGTTTTATGACCTGACCATATGTTTATCTTATTATTTTGCCAAACCATGTTAAAAAGAGTACATTGTTGTTTAAAACTTTCACTTTTGTGTGTGTGTTTTTTAAATAGTAACGGAATACGAGGGGCATGCTCTGTCACTGCTTAAAGAATGTGAACTCCAGGGATTTGATGGGTAGGTTATTTTATTAATCCATTCATGTCACGTAGCTTATATTATTAGATGTCTTGTTAGTCTTTGGCTACATATTTGGGACCTATAATTTAAAAATATTTGTAATGTATGTAATTACATTTAAATATATAGAAATATATTTATATATGTAAATATTTTAATGTGTTATACAGATATAAAATTAATGATAATATGACATGGTTATCCACCTCTCAGGATCTGGCATACAAAGCAGAAGGAGGAATCTAGTGATAAGTACTGGGATATCACAGTGTGCTCCCCTATGCTTACCTAATGTGCACACATTGCAATCTGTAATTCTTGATTTTTGGCTTTTACTATGTGAGTATGTAGAACAGCTTTGATAGATAATATTACATTGATCATATGTGGCATAACTATACTTTGAACCTCTTTTGCAAATTTTTTTAAAAAGAATTTTTTATTTATTGATTTGATTCGATTTTGATTAGAGAAGGAGAGAGAAGGAGAGAAAGAGAGAGAGAGAGAGAGAGAAAGCAAGCTACTAGGTCAGGGACTTGAACTGTGGTCAGCCAGATGGGAATTCAGCACCCTTACCTGCCACACCACCTGCCAGCCCCTCTCCTGAGTACCAATCATGTGCATTATTTATACCAGCTTTTGTAAACTATTGTTTATGATATATTTCTGGAACATGCAGAGATGATTCACTGCTGTGCAAACATTAGTAAGAGAGCAAGTGACATAAATTTACTAGCCATTTTAAAAATTAGGTAAATCAGTTCGCTAAAGTGCTGGATTGGTGTGTAAGGCTTAAACTTCTTTCCTTTAAGAACAACTTTTTGCAAGGGTAGATATTTGTGAGTCTAAGAAGATAGAAAGCATGGGAATTATTTGTGTCACAAGATTATAGGCAGGGGGCAATAAAGAACTTACAAGGTCAGGAAAGGGTCTGCACTTTTACCAAAGTGAAAATCTGATTTAAAAAGAACACTGAGATAGTGTTAGCATGGAGTGATGCAATGAAAGTGGGCCGTTGGCAGGGTTGTTTTACAGAAATGCTTAATATTTTTTGATGAGAAGATAACAATAACTGGTGAGAAAGAAAGTTTGAGAAGTAAAACATGACATTTCAAAAAGAAGTTTAATTAAGGAGAGTAAATGTAAATGACAATATTATGTAAGTATTGAGAATCAAGAGTAGAAGGTAGGAGATTTACTTCAAAGCTATATACCTAGAGGTAAACAAAATAATTAATAGAATGCATTTAGGAAATTATCTTGCAAACATAAACAAGTTAAGAAAAGTAGTTGGAAAAACCATGCCCACTATCTGCTTTAAGATAGTGCAGACTTCAAACCAGAACTCATTGGGTAGCTGCATTGCAAATGAGTCCTTCCTTCAAACCTTGATTATTTAACAATAAATAATGAGAAAAACAGATACCACAGATACTAAACCTGTCCTTGCCCATCAGCATCATGAATTTTCTGTTGAATGTCTTCCAGATTGAATATACCTTATTCAAAATGCTTGGGACGAAAAGTGCTATGACTTTCACACTTTTTTGGATTCTGGAATATTTGCCTATCCCTAACAAGGTATCTTGGGAATGGTGACTTAAGTCTAAGCACAAAATCTATTTATGCTTCATGTACACCGTTTTCCCAGTAAAAGTTGATACAGTGGTTGGGATAATGATCTTAAGGAAATGATCATTTTAAGTCACTAAACAGTAGTACTCCCTTATCCACAGGGGTATGTTCCAAGACCCCATGGATGCTTGAAACGGCAGATAGTAATGAACCCTATGTATACTGTGTTTTTTCCTATACGTAATGTTTGTGATACAGTTTAAGTGATAAAGTAGGCACTGAAGAGATTAACAACAATAAGTAATAAAACTGATGATAACAATATACTGTAATAAAAGTTATATGAATGAATTCTTGCTTTCTCTCTGTCTCCCTCTGCCTCCCTTCCATTCTCCCTCCCTTTCTCTCCTCCCCCTCGGAATATCTTATTGTCCTATATTCACTTGTGATGTGAGATGCTACATGATAAGATAAAACGAGAGGAATGACATAGACATCGTGATGTAGCATTTAAAAAGTATGAATTGTTTATTTCTGAAATCTTCTGTTTAATATTATTGGATTACAGTTACCTAAGGATAACTGAAACAGAAAACCAAAATCACTGGTCGGAGGGGTGACTGTACTTAGACTTACATAGAGCGATGTCTATGAGGAGAATGATGGAAACAGTTCCTGTAGGCTTTTCACAAGAATAATTCTCTAACAAGTAAAATTGCTTGACAATGGAATGTTCTGTTGTTGAGTTCACTATCTGTGTACCTGTGGATATAGGAACTCTTTTTCAAAAATTTATAGAAAATATTTAAGGGTAGGCTATGAGATTGTGAGAGAGGCTCACATTCCTGTGAGAACTTCAGCTTGAAATATTTCTGCCTGACTCTAGTAGAATTGTTGATAGAAGACATAGAAAATTACCTAATCATTGTTTTTAGATACAGACCAAAGACGTTAAGATCCGAAAGAGATTCTGTGAACGTTTCAGTAAAGCAAAATAATTTGGTAAATAATGTGTTTGGGGATTTTTAAAAAAATGAGTTACATATGTTCCTATAAAGACACATTGTGACATATTTCTAAAGCCAACAGAAACTGTGTCAGTTCTCATGGCAGCTGGTGCTTCACTCCAGCTTGTTCTAGCAAACACTCTCAGATCCACAGCTAAAATTTGTAGAAGCTTCAGATTCCATATTGCCCCCTATTTATACTGGGCATGAATAGGAAGTTTTGTAAAAGTGAAGAAAAAAATCTCAGCTGCATATACTTGAGGCAGTAACAGTTGCATTTGTAAGTGTAAATGCAGTTAAACAAATCTGTAGCTTTCATGAAATCATAAATGTATTAATTCTTTGCTATTTGTTTCACAGTTTTAAAAAGGTTTTTGAATGATAATTTTTCTTTTGTTTATTTCCTCATTAGTGAGACTCACAATAATATAGACATGATTTGGCTAACATTAATGTTTTATCTGACCACGATATATACATTACTTAGTGTGGTTAAAAATATGTATATTTGTATATAAACATGTATTTATGCATCTATATATATACTTTCCCAAAAAGAAAAACTCTGAATTAAAAGCCCAATAATATAGGCAATATTTCAAAGATAATATTTGTTGATAGACAAATATAAAGACACACATTTTAAATACACTCTTATCAGTCTTTTTTTCTTTTCTTTTTTTTTTTTTGGAGAGATTTTTCGCTATAGGGCACTTGTGCTCGCAAACAGACAGAGAGAGACATAGAGACAGAAAGCGAGAAATCACCCCCCAGGGAGGATGGTCACGCCACAATCCCTTCTCCTTCATTCTCCTCTCGGGATCTTGGGCACGCACGCACACGCGCCCGGCATGAGCTTTAAACCACCGGGTCCGGGATGCAAACTGCAGACGACTACGTGGGAGTCCAGCGACATAGCCATACGCTAACTGCTGGTTCCCCACTCTTATCAGTTTTTAAAAAGAGAAATAAGAGGGTCAGCTGGTGGTTATTAGTTGAGGAGGCTGGATCGCACATGGCCTACTTTACAGTCTAAATCCTGGACCAGGTGGCTTGAAAAACATGTCAGGTGTGTATGCATGCATTCCCAAAATACTGAGAGGAGAATGGAGGAGAAGGAATTGTAGTAGCCATCCCCACAGGGGGTGATTTCTCACTTTCTCTTTCTCCAGTGAAAGCATGCACCCTATGACAAAGCTAAACAAACAAGAAAACTCAAGATTTATGATATGTAAAGGATTTTTTTTTAGAGTAACTTTTCTTCCTTGAGAGATTTTTGCTGTAAGGTGTGCGCTCAGCAGAGAGAGAAACAGAGACAGAAAATGAGAAATCACTCCCAACGGGGATGGTCATGTCACAATCCCTTCTCCTCTGTTCTCCTGTCAGGAATTTGGGCATGCAGGCACACACACCTGGCATGAGCTTTAAGCCACTTGGTCTGGGTCTTGAACCATGGTTGACTATGTGGGAGTCTAGTGATGTACCCATTACGCCATCTGCTGGTCCTTAGAGTAATTTTTAAGTTTGATCAATTTATATTATTATTAAAAAGTCTGTTCTTAATTTTTTTGCTTTCTCTTGTATTATCCAGACACTTCTGATGGCTAGTGTCAGGCATATTCCAAAACCAGACTGTGGCTCTGTGGTAACGGAATTTCTATGAATGATGGTGGACCCACATGAATAGGTCCTGTGTTTGTAAAGAGCCTGTTGGGAGTGCCCTGCCACCCACCATGACATAAATTAGATACAAAACTTAAAAAAATGCTTATTTCCTCATTTGAGTAACTATACCTGGATGTGATCTTACGATTTTGTAATTGTCCACACAAGTAAATATATTTCTTTCCAACTCATTCAATTTCATATTGCTTCTATAGGTAAACTTCTTTTCAAAACATAATTTCCATAGACTATTTTTATATACAGAAAAGAAGTATGATGTATCAAATAGGAGTGTAGTCTCTAAGGGCAAATTGTCTTTCTTCCAATCTCTGTTCTATCACTTCTGGTGGTACAACCTTGGGAAGGTGCCTTAATCTTCCTATGTGTGGCTTCCCAGTCTGTAAACCGAATTAAGTATTAACTTAAATTAAGTGAGTTAATACCAGGACAGTACTGAGAAGAGTGCCTGGCTTACATAGCAATTGTTCACTAAATGTTACTTTATTTTTTAAATGATCATTATTTGTATTACTTTCAAAAGGGCTAACACAGAATATGTTATGACAAAATTTTAAAGGTTCTTATGACAGAGCATGCTCACAGAAAGGCCATCTCTACTGTCTCTGCCAACATAGCACAGTCCTGTAACTGGATGAGAGGTTCCAGGAGCCATAATGTCATCTTGTACATGGAAGAGTCAAGTTGTTTTTTTGGAAAGATTTTTGCTTTTTGGCTCTCTGCTCATCAGAGTGACAGAGAGATAGAAAGTGAGAAATTATTCCCTAGGGAGATGGCCATGCTGCAATCCCCTCTCCTCCATTCTCTTCTTGTGATATTGGGCACTCATGCCCAGAGTGAGTTCAAGCCACCGAGTCCAGGACTCAAACCACAGTCAGCCATAGGCAAGTCTAGCATCTTAATCACTATGCCACCTGCTGGCCCCAAGTCAAGTTCTTTGGAGTTAAGAGCTTCCTAAATGTAAGCAAGAGTAATGCCTGCTGATTATGATGCACAGATTATTTTGTTTGGCACATAGAAGTGTTTCTTTTTTTTTTTTAATTATATTTAATGCTATTCTAGTAGCTAGAACAGGTACTCCTCATTTAATGACTGAGTTCTGTTCCTATGACTAGGTCATTAAGTGAATTGTTTGACAAGCAAGGAGATGTCTTGTAGTGTGTTACGGCACCATAGGTTATGTGCTTTTCTGTCTTTTTTTTTTTTTTTTTAAGAGAGGAGTTGCTGTTATAGTGCACGAAAGAGACAAAGAGAGACAGAGAGGAACAGAGAGACAGAAAGCAAGAAATAACCCTGCAAAGGGATTGGCCATGCTGCAATTCCTTCTCCATTTTCCTCTCAGGATCTTGGTCATGAGTTTTAAGTTGCCTGGTCTGAGACTCAAACCACAGTTGACTACATGGGAGTCCAGTGACATAAACTTTATGCCATCTGCTGGTCCCTACTTTTATTTATTCTAAATACTACTCTGAATACACAATAAAGTACAAACTTACAAGTGAAATATACAGTCTTGTGTGATTGCGAATACTTCACGTAGTCCTATGGAAGCAAGACAAAGACCGAAAGGGGATTCCCCAACATTGGAGAACTGATGATAAGTCTGAGTGGTCATTAAACAGGCAGGTCATTGTGTGAGAAGAGGCTGTTAGTTGCAAGTTAAGAGACTCACCCTAAAATCACAGTCTCTGACTTCTCTGGACAACTCAGAAGATCTGGTTCTGCTGAAGTCCCTGGTGATGTGAGCGAGTGAGAGCTGTGAAGCTATGCCCCATTAGGCTGAGCATATCCTTTCCTTCGCTGGGACCACAGGTGCCAACTGAGTCTAAAACACAAAACATCCTCTTTTTTCTTGTTCGGAGAGGTTTTTGCCTTAGGGTGCACGTGCGAGAGAGAGAGAGAGAGAGAGGAAAAGTGAGAAATCACCTTCTCAAGGGGGATGACCATCCAAGGGGGATGATCAATCCCTTCTCCAGTCTCCTCCTAGGATCTTGGGCACACACACACACACACACACACACACAGGCAACCAGTAGGATTTTCAAAGCACCAGATCCAGGACTCAAACCGTGGTCAGCCATGTGGGAGTCTAGTGATGTAACCACTACGCCATCTGCTGGTCCCCTAAAGCATATTCTTAAGATGTGATGCCAGCTTTTAATAATGCACAGTCCTCCTCCTTTGGGGATACATTGATGACATTTTGATTTTTAAGATTATTTTGCATCTTTAAGTTTCTTTCTTTCTTTCTTTCTTTTTTTTTTTTGGAGAGATTTTTGCTATAGGGGACGTGCGCTCACCAGACAGACAGAGAGAGACAGAGACAGAAAGTGAGAAATCACCCCCCAGGGGGAATGGCCACACCACAATCCCTTCTCCTCCACTCTCCTCTCAGGATTTTGGGCACACATGCACATGTGCCCGGAGTGAGTTTTAAGCCACTGGGTCCAGGACACGAACCGTGGTTGACTACGTGGGAGTCCAGAGACATAGCCATTATGCTAACTGCTGGTCCCAAGATTAGTAAAATATTTTGAAGTTGAGATTTTATGAATGATTTCCAATTATTTTGAAGTTTTGCAATCTTTTGCTAAATTTCTTTCTTTCTTTCTTTCTTTCTTTCTTTCTTTCTTTCTTTCTTTCTTTCTTTCTTTCTTTCTTTTTTTTCCTAGTGTCGTCTGTGTTGGTGGAGATGGTTCTGCTAGTGAAGTAGCTCATGCTTTGCTCCTGAGAGCCCAGAAGAATGCTGGGATGGAAACAGACCGAATCCTGACTCCTGTCAGATCACAGCTTCCACTGGGCTTAATTCCGGCAGGCAAGGGAATGGCCACCAATTTGCTAAACTGTCTCCCCTCCGTTTTTCCCATCCTTACGTCTTAACCTGGATATTATTAACAGTTAAACGTACACTGAAATATTCAAGCTTGACTTCTTGTATCCCCACTAGCAAGTGCAAAACTTTGGACCAGTCATGTAATTATATTGAGCCTTAATGTTCTAATCTGTAAAATAGTAATAACACAGAGTAGTCATTTCATTGCAAGATTATTGTGGTATTAAGTTAGTGGGTGAAGGATTTAATACATAGTTAAACAAGTAATAGATGGGATTATTGTTACTGTATATGCCCATAAAGATCCAATGGCCACATAACACTAGATACGAAGTTTTTTTTTTTTTAGAGATTTTCACTGTAGGGCGCATGTGCTCGCCAGAAAGAGAGAGACATAGAGACAGAAAGCGAGAAATCACCCCCCAGGGGGGATGGTCATGCCGCAATCCCTTCTCCTCCATTCTCCTCTCGGGATCTTGGGCATGCATGCACACGTGCCCGGCGTGAGTTTTAAGCCACCGAGTCCGGGACACGAACCGCGGTCGACTACGTGGGAGTCCAGCGACATAGCCATTACGCTAACTGCTGGTTCCCTAGATACGAAGTTTTGAAAGAACACCACTCTAGTCAAGCTGTTTACATTGGGTTGTCAGAAAAATCATGATGCATTTTTGCATAGAAAAAATATGACTTCCTTGACAACTCAATAGTTTCACATGAGGTAAAGATAATTCCCATAATTAAAGTATAATCAGATAACCTTAAAAATGCCAAGAGCATTAATTCTGACTAGAAAGAGAGTCAGGCTGCTGGAAGATGAGCTACCCAAGGTCAAGGCTTTTTATCTCTTTATTCACTGCTGTGTCTCTAGCAACTAGAATAGAACAAGACAGGGGCCGGCAGGTGGCATGGTGGTTAAGGGTGCTGGACTCCCATGTGGCCGACTGCAGTTTGAGTACAAGACCTGGTGGCTTGTTTTCTCACTTTCTCTCTCACTCTTTCTCTCACTATATCCCTCTCTGTTCAAATTAAAATAAATAAATGGATAAATAAAGTAAAATAAAATAAATCTTTAAAATAATAGAACAAGACAGAGTGAGTGATCAATGAAGTTTGCTAAGTGTACACTGTAAAGATTTATTGAGTAAGTAACGCTAGAATTAGGTCTTAAATAAATGGGATCCAGTCCAAAAAGAGGAGAATAAATTATTTTCTTGGATGCAAAAATGATTGAATCAAAGGCAAAATCCAGGAGTGTTTAAGGAATAGAAAACAGGTCATTCTCTGAGAGAAAAAGGTGTGAAAATGTCAGTAAAGGTGCCTGCATGCTGCAGTAAGGAGTCTGAATGGTATTTGATAAGCAGTAGGCAATAATGGGGTGTTTCAGAGCAAGGAAGCCTCTAGAATAGAGTTTTGTCTAGGAGGATTTTTTTTTTTTGAGCAAGATGCATAATGATTAGGGTAAAGTGGGTTGGTCAGACTTCTATTAACAGAAGCACTGTGATCCAGAAAAAGAGGAAAATACCTTTCTCAAGTGTATCATGTGATCAAGTCACTTATCCCAAAGTATGATTGAAATAAACTTTAGCAAAGGAAATTGATTTTTTTACTTACTAAAAAGTCATCCATTACCACTGCTAAAAAAAGAAAAACTGTTTTTTTCGTATGAATATAATAAAATAGTTAACACATTTGAAAACAATCGTTCTGTTTGGTAACCATGTTCCGGTAGTATGGGCTTCAGTATATTTAGTATTGTCCTTTAATTGACAAAGAACAAAAGCTATCCAAACGCCCTTTAGAGGATAGTCTTTCATAAAAGCAAAAAGGAGAGAGAGTTAAGATATATTCTGATAACTGTAAGGTATATAGACAAAAATTTATAGCAGTTTCTCAGAAGACGACAAATAAGCTCAACTCAAAGACAAAAAGATGTATTTGGGGTCATGTTTTCTTGTCATTTTATTTTTTGACCTTTTTGTGTCATTTTACTAGTTCTGAGTATAATGGTGAAATCTGACCATCTCTTTCCTCCGTGCAAAGTGAGTGTACTTAGGTCACTGTCTCTCTTCTCTGGTACTTAAATTCCTGAAGTCATTCCTAAACTGCCGAGCACCAAAAGGGGAAGGGTGCGTATCCCTGTAGGTATGAATTTGACATATAATGGGTAGTTAGCTACAAAACCTGATGGTTATGCATATGTTTGTCATATGTAACTCAGATTTTACAAAGCAATAGCATTGAGCTTTATTACAATTGTCATTTTAAATAGATCTCTGATTTTGAAAGTATTCAGTAGATACTTGTACAAATGCCACTTACATGCTTTCTGTTTTAAAAAAATACAATCTGCTGTTAATACTCTGGCTGTGGAATAGGAGTTACAGTTTACTAATTCATTCCATCTAGTAAGAGGAGAATATCATGTGTAGGATGTGTTTAATATGAAGACTGTATGCCTAGTCAGGGCATTTGATAGAGAATGGGAATAAGAGCTAGGCAGGAAGTTTCACACTGAACATGAGACAGTCCGCCTTTGAAGCCATTTGCCTCCTGGAGAGAGACACCCAGAGGGAGAGTGTTTAGTAAATTACTCCACTGAGCCAACAGACTAAGCTGCTGAATTATGGTCAGACTCAAATGGATCAGATGTGGGGAAGCCTGTATTTGAACTGCTGGCCATTAGGAATGGTGTTTGTTGCTATGGGAACTGGTACTAAGGAACTATACAGAGAGAGTCTGATTAAAAGGGGGGAGTGATATAGAAAAAAGCCTGAGAGGACATAAAAATAAAAAAAAGCAATCCAGTTGTTGTAAAACAAGGCTCAATCCACATACTGATAGCTGTGAACCATATATGCCTATACAGTTCGCATAAATAAATTCATGCTTTCCAATTAATTTGAGGAGAATAAAATATTGCCGAGGGACTGTTCATTTCTATGATATTTCAGGCAAAGAACCAAAGTGTGGGTGCCATTTTCATGAGAATTTTAGATATGCTTGACTAGGAAGTCATTACATCACATTTATCTGTTTGGATGTGGGAGACATTAACAGCCTTATGAATATTCATGATGTCTGGTTAATTAAGTTAATTGTTCTGCAGAAGTGCTTGCACTTCCAAGGACAATTTTTTTCTTCCTTTCTTTTTTTTTCTCCTCTCCACGGTTTCTGCTGGTATTTTATCAGTCATGCTTTCCATGAACTGCTACTTGTGTCCTTACTCTTCATATTCGGCACATGCCAGCAGGTCTGAGGAGGGGTAGGTGGTGGGTATAGCTGCTGGCAGTGCTAAGAAGAACTTTTTAGGGCAATTCAAATGTTTACCTTGAAGTAGAACATTTATAGCTTTCGTGAGAATGATAAAATTGCGCCGTTGTTATATATGTGAGCAGCATGTTCTTTTGGCAGGCAGGCATCTTTTCAAATAGGGTACAATTCCCTGAATCAAAATGTGATCCATCTTTCAGATTATCTAAACACAAATATAGAACAATGAATAATGTTTCAATTTCACATACACTTTCTAATGAATTTTCTTGTTTTCTTCTGAGGATTAAAAAAACAAACACATTTAAAGGCAAAGGTACAAATCAGTGAGAAGGAAATGATAAAAAGAATGTTCTGATTTCTGGCCATACCGATTGTCACTGACAAGTTCTACAGAATTAAGGAAAAGATTCGAAGTTGCAAAACCTGAGAAAACATTACAATTTTTTAAAAAAAAGTCTTTAGCACTCTGCTAAAGAATTCTGCTTGGACATACTCAGTGTACTTTAAACTCTCAGGGAATAAGTGGTCTTTATTTTCTGGTGTCATGATATGTGTCATTCTGTATGGCACATGACAGCATTGCATTATATTTTGTAATAGCCTTTCTAGAGGAATGCTTTTATGGTCTACTCTTGATTAACCTTGGTAATGGAGGAAATGTGTTTCATGGAGTGCTATAATCCATCGATAATCCTAAATATCTCACTCTAACGATGTGGCTTCCTCCAAAACCTTTACCATAAATCTGACTGGGAAACAAAATGGATTGATTTATTCCTCCCACCCCCTGACCTATTCCAGATTAATTAGTGATTACATGGTCAAAAGGCACGCTGTTGAGGGCCAAAAGATCATTGGAAAGCCCTGGGTAAAGATCCACTAATAGGTTTCTAGACCAGTCCTTGTTCTCAAAACTTAAGGTGCATATGAATTACCTTGCACATTTGCTGAAGCACAGATACCATATATAGGTGTATATATGGAGGGTTCCCTCCATATATACACATTCTGGCTGCATAAGTTGGAGGTGGAACCCAGAAATTGGCACTTTTAACAGGCTCCCAGGCACTACTGATGCTGCTAATCAATGAATGATATATTCCAGAAGAGTGTCTCACCAAGTCACTGTTTGCAAAAATTACCTGGAGGGCAGACTCTGATTTAGGATGTCTGGAGTGAAACCTAAAAGTCAATATCTTCTAAAATAAAGTTTCTATTAATTCTTCATTCTTATTTATTTATTTTTAAATTCACAAATAAAAAACATCTTTATTGCACATAACATGATGTTTTGGAATATGTATATATTATGAAAGGCTAAATCTAGTTAATTAACAATCGTATTACTTCATATATTTATTGTTGTAAGGTCATTTAGAATCTATTCTCTTCACAATTTTTAAGCATGCAATACCTTGTTATTAACTATATCCACCATATTGTACAATATGTCCCTTAAACTTACTCCTCTTTACTGAAATTATATCCTTTGACTGACATCTCCTTAAACTTCCCCATGCCCAAGCCCCTAATAACCACTATTTTACTCTCTACTTCTATGAATTTTACTTCTTGGAAATTTTTTTTTAAGGCAGAGGGCATGTTTATGTGCATGAAAGAAAGAGAGAAAGAAAGAGAGAAAGTAGTCTTTAATGGGCCCTGGTCATACCAAGATCCTTTTCTCTCCAATTTATCATTTTGTCAGGATCGTGGTCATGTGTATACATTCTTGGACTGTTCTTGAAGCCAACCAGGCCAAGACTTGAACCACAGTCACTCACATGAGACCCAGCTCTCTCTGCACAGTACTTAACTGTTGCACTACAGGGTTGGCACAAGTTTCCCCTTTTTAAGATTCCACATGTTTCTTATTTATTTATTTTTAAATTCACAAATAAAAAACATCTTTATTGCACATAACATGATGTTTTGGAATATGTATATATTATGAAAGGCTAAATCTAGTTAATTAACAA
Source organism: Tupaia belangeri chinensis (assembly GCF_000334495.1). Taxonomy (NCBI): domain Eukaryota; kingdom Metazoa; phylum Chordata; class Mammalia; order Scandentia; family Tupaiidae; genus Tupaia; species Tupaia belangeri. The sequence goes on from NW_006159816.1 coordinate 1,311,458, forward strand.
TCGTATTACTTCATATATTTATTGTTGTAAGGTCATTTAGAATCTATTCTCTTCACAATTTTTAAGCATGCAATACCTTGTTATTAACTATATCCACCATATTGTACAATATGTCCCTTAAACTTACTCCTCTTTACTGAAATTATATCCTTTGACTGACATCTCCTTAAACTTCCCCATGCCCAAGCCCCTAATAACCACTATTTTACTCTCTACTTCTATGAATTTTACTTCTTGGAAATTTTTTTTTAAGGCAGAGGGCATGTTTATGTGCATGAAAGAAAGAGAGAAAGAAAGAGAGAAAGTAGTCTTTAATGGGCCCTGGTCATACCAAGATCCTTTTCTCTCCAATTTATCATTTTGTCAGGATCGTGGTCATGTGTATACATTCTTGGACTGTTCTTGAAGCCAACCAGGCCAAGACTTGAACCACAGTCACTCACATGAGACCCAGCTCTCTCTGCACAGTACTTAACTGTTGCACTACAGGGTTGGCACAAGTTTCCCCTTTTTAAGATTCCACATGTAAGTGATATCATGTAGTATTTGTCTTTCTTGGCCTGATTTATTTCACCTAGCATCATGCTAGTTTATAGTTTATCTATTATATATTGTCACAAATGACAGGATGTCTTTTTGTTAAGGCTAAATAGTATTCAATTATGTATATATGCCACATTTTCTTTATCCATTTATCTGACAATGGACACTTAGTTTGATTCCATAGGTTGGCTATTGTGGATAGTGCTATAAGGAACATGCAGTTATCACGTTAACACACTGATTTCATTTCCTTTAAATATATACCTAGCTGTGAGATTTCAGGATCATATGGCAGTTCTATTTTCAATGTTTTGAGGAATCTTCACAATGTAATCACTATACTATTTACATTCCCATCAACAGTGTGCAAGGGGTCCTTTTTCTCTGCCTTATTACCAATGTTTATCTTTAATTGCCTTGATAATAGCCATTCTAACAGGTGTGAGGTGATGTCTCATTGTAGTTTTGATTTGTGTTTCCTTGGTTATTAGCAATGATAGCTATTTTTTCATATACCTATTGGCCATTTGTATGCCTCTTTTGGAAAAACGTTTATTGAGATCCTCTGCCCATTTCTAAATTGACTTACTTTTTTTTTTTTTGCTATTGAATTTCTTACATATTTTTGACATTAACTCCTCAGATGTGTGGTTCACAAATATTTTCTCACATTTCATAGGTTGTCTCTTCACTCTGATGAGCATTTTCTTGGCTTGGTAGAAGCTTTTTAGTTTGATACAATCTGATATGTCTATTTTCACTTGCTGTGCTTCGGGTTCATATCCAAGAAAAAAATCATTCCCCAGGCCAACATTATAGAGCTTTCCCCTTATGTTTTCTAACTGTAGTTTTATAATTTCAATTGGTTTTTGTATATGGTGTGAGATAAGGGTATAATTTCATTCTTTTTTTTAAAGATTTTTTCCATGAGGTGCATATGTTTGCTGGAGAGAAATAGTAAAAGCAAAGTGAGAAATCACTCCAAAGGGGGGATAGCCATGCTGCAATCTCCTTTCCTCCATTTTCCTCCTGAGATTTTGGGTATGCGTGCACATGTACCCAGTGTAATTTTCAAGCTGCTGGATCTAGGACTTGAACTACATGGAAGTCTAGTGCCTTAACCACCACATCACTGCTGGCTGCTATAATTTCTTTCTTTTACATGTAGTTACCCAGTTATTCCAATACCTTTTATTGAAAAGTTTATCCTTTCCCCATATTACTGTCTAAGCATCTTTGTCAAAAATCGATTGGCCATAAATACTTGGGCTTACTTCTGGCTCTGTATTCCATTTCATTCGTCTATGTGTCTGTTTCTTTTTGTTTGTTTGTTTGTTTGTTTTTGTTTTTGGAAAGGTTTTTGCTATAGGGCACGTGCGCTCGCCAGAAAGACAGAGAGAGACAGAGACAGAAAGTGAGAAATCATCCCCCAGGGGGGATGACTACGCTGCAATCCCTTCTCCTCCATTCTCCTCTTGGGATCTTGGGCACGCACACACACATGCTTGGCGTGAGTTTAAGCCACTGGAGCCGAGATTCAAACTGCAGTTGACTACGTGGGAGTCCAGCAACATAGCCATTATGCCAACTGCTGTCCCTGTTTTAGTTTTGTTATAGGGCACATGCAATCATTGGAAAAAGAAAGTAATCCCCTCCCAGGGGTAATGGCCATGCCACAATCCATTCTCCTCCATTCTTCTCTTGAGATTTTGGGCATGCTTGCACACACACCCAGCATGATTCTCAAGCCACTGGATCCAGGACTCAAACTGCATAATTAACAATGTGGGATCCAGCCATTTTAACCACTATGCCACTGGCTGGCCCTATATGTGTTTTTATGCCAGTACCATACTGTTTTGATTGCTATGGTTTTATAGTATCTTTCTAAGTCAAATAATGAGACAACTCTAACTTGCCTCTTTTTGTTTAAGATAGCCTTAGCTATTTGCAGTCTTTGTGGTTCCATACAAATTTTAGAATTTGTTTTCTATTTCTACAAAAAATAACATTGGAGGGACCAGCAGTTAGAGTAATGGCTATGTCGCTCGACTCCCACGTAGTTGACCACAGTTCTCGTCCCAGACCCGGTGGCTTAAAACTCACCAGGCGCGTGTGCGTGCGTGCCCAAGATCCCGAGAGGAGAATGGAGGAGAGGGGATTGCCGCGTGGCCATCCCCTGGGGGGTGATATCTCATTTTCTGTCTCTATGTCTCTCTCTGTCTGTCTGGCAAGTGCACACACCCTATGGCAAAAATCTCTCCTCCCCCAAAAAAACATATATTGGAATTTTGATGAGCATTGCATTGCATTTGTAAATCACATTAGATATTCAGAGGTTTTGTTGTTTGTTCATTTCTGTTTTTGTTACTTTTAGTTTTGTTATTGGGCATGTGTTCCTGCCTCAGAGAGAGAGAGAGAGGGAAATTGAGAAATTATGCCCTGTGGGGCGTGGCAATATTACAATCCCTTCCCTTCTATTCTCCTCTTGAAATTTTGGGCATGCACACATTTGTGCCTTGCATGTTTTTCCAGTCTCCATGTCCAGACTCAAAATACAAAGATGGTTGTGTGGGATCTAGCTGCCTTAAGCACCACACCACTGGCTAGCCACAATACCTGGGATATTTTAACAATATTAATTACTTGTGTCTTCAGTTTTTCTCATCACTCTATTGTGGTTTTCACTATACAGATCTTTCAACTGCTTGGTTAAATTTCTTCCTAACTATTTTATTTATTTATTTTTGAAAGCTGTTATAAATATAATTATTTTATTGATTTCTATTTTGGATAGTTCATTTAAATGTATAGAAATGTCACTGATTTTTAAAAAATATTTTACTTATTATTTTAAATTTTTCCTATCAGCACATGTGCTCACCTGAGACAGACAGAGAGAAAGTGAGACCAGGTGAGCAACCCACCAGGTCCAGGACTCGAACTACAGTAGGCCTTGTGGGAGTTCAGCACCTTAACCATCATGCCACCTAGTGGTCCTAAATGCCATTAACTTTTGAAAGTTGATTTTATATCTTAAAACTCTACCAAATTTGTTTATTCATTCTAACAGTTTTTTGGGTGAAGTTTTTAGGGATACGCGCACGCACGCACACACACATATGCCCTCTGCAAAGAGAGATCATTTAACTTGTTTCTTTTCAATTTGGGTGACTTTTATTTTTTTCTCTGACCTAACCGACCTAACTGCCCTGGCTAAGACTTCCAATGCTGTGTTGAAGAGCAGTGTCAACAGTAGGCATCCTTGCTTTGTTCTTGATGAGAGTCACCATTTTAATAAGTAGTCAGGCGTTATAACTCCTGTTTGCCGATAGGCCATATTTTTGAGTAACAAGGAACAGAGCATAACTTGCCTTTTGGTGAATCAATTGGAACCAACTTACCTTTGGTTAAGGCAAACTTTCTTTTTCTTTGCATTGTTATTTATTAGAGTGTGTCTTAATTATGCTTGTTTATGATCCAGAAAAAATATATTTATTAATTATTATTAATGCTTAGATGGGAATATAATTATTTTAGTGAGACTTTTCCCACTGAGCCATTCAGGCATGTATCAGGTCAATGTGACACAAATTGGAACGATTGTGGATGACCACTCAGGAATGTTTCTGATGAACCAAATTCAGAGGATTAGACTTCTCCTTGATGACTGTTCCACATCACAGTGGTGCTTTTGCAGCTCGAAGTTATTGTTGGACTTCTTTTCCATATTCTTTAATTCAAGAAAAATTATAACTTAATTCACATTCTTTTAAATAATTTAAGTATATTTTTTTAACTTCCTAGGAATGAGAAGGTGGCATGTGTCCCTGCTGAAGTGAGCCTTTATCCCAGACTTCAGTTACACATAAACATTAGAGGGGCCTGACATGGGGAGTTCTTTCCCTTTGTAGTATAGTGGGGAAAATCAATGTGAGTCTTAAGGATTACGAAAATTAGAAATTATAATGTCCCAGATAGAAATTTCTATACTATGGCAAATGCCATAGAATTAAATATATGCTCCATCTAATGAGACCATTTGTCTGTCAGATAATCAAGGGGATTCCCATCAAGGTGACAGCGCATCTCTAAGATTCATTAAGTGTAATTAGAACATGTCTTTTATACTCTATAAGGAGTGTATTTTGTTTTAATTATTACTGGAATTTTTCTTACTGATTTGTTTATGCATTTTCTCTGCTATCCAAATCCCCCCTTTTGTTATTGCTGTTCATTCTGATATAAAAGTTAAAAGTCTATTCATAAAAGTTAGATGGAGTAGGTTTTGATACAGCCACCATTTTAGTGATAGAAAGCAGAAATTCATAGTGAAAAAAGCTGTAACTAGATGCTATAAGCCATCTTCTAATTTTTAATTCATTTAAACATTTAACAATTTTACAAATATTTGATGTACATTTATACAGTTAACTTGCTTTACAGTTAATGTTTTCATTAACTGTTCTGATTTTATACATATCCCAACATTGCATAGTGATATTTACGTAAAGAAAGAAAAAATTAATTTAAAACACATGCTATACAGGGAACCAGCAGTTGGCGTAATGGCTATGTCGCTGGACTCCCACGTAGTCGACCGCAGTTTGCGTCCCGGACCCAGTGGCTTAAAACTCACGCTGGGTGCGTGTGCGTGCGTGCCCAAGATCCCAAGAGGAGAATGGAGGAGAAGGGATTGCGGTGTGACCATCCCCGTTGGGGGGTGATTTCTCACTTTCTGTCTCTATGTCTCTCTCTGTCTGTCTGGCGAGTGCACACGCTCAATAGCGAAAACCTCTCCAAAAAAAAAACCATGCTGTACTGATATTGTATGTTTTTAAATTGCCTTGACAGGATCTACTAATGTATTGGCACATTCTCTTCATGGAATTCCTCACGTTGTAACTGCAACTTTACACATTATAATGGGTAAGAATTCTTCCAAAAAAGTTCATGTTTTAAAAGGAAGTTTTAATTTGTATAAAGAAGGCTATTTTACTTACATCAGATTTATCAAAGAAAAGGCAGCATTTTTGTCTCTTAAAGGAGAGAAATGTTTGACTAAAAGCTAAAAATCAATTTACTATTAGGACTTCTTATATTTCTAAGAGGTGTTTGGACCAGCAGTTAGCTTTATGGCTATGTCGCTGAACTCCCATGTAGTTGACCATGGTTCAAGTCCTGGACCCCAGTGGCTTAAACTCACTCTGGGCACATGTGCATGTGTGCCCAAGATCCCGGGAGGAGAATGGAGAAGTGATTGCGTTGTAGCCATCCCCCCTAGGGGATGATTTCGCACTTTCTGTCTCTCTGTCTCTGTCTTTCTGGCGAGTGCATGTGCCCTATAGCAAAAATCTCTCAAAAAAAAACAAAAACTAAAAACAACAAAAAAAACCAAACCAACATTTTTAAGAGGTGTTTGCTTTAGGGCGTGTGTGTGTGAGTGAGTGAGTGAGTGTGTGTGTGCGTGTGTGTGTATGTTTGCTGTGGGTGGGAAAGGGGAGTGAGATAGAGACAGTGAGAGGGAAAGTGAGAAGCCCCCTCCCGCCCTCATCCCCCACCCTCCAGCATGCGTCAATTCCTTCTCCGTTCTCCTTCTGGGATCTTGGGCATGCATGCACACATGCCCAGTGTATCAAGCCTCTGGGTGTAGGACTCAGTCTGCGGTCGGCTATGCAGAAATCCAGTGACTTAACTGCTATGCCATCTGGTGGCCCCTGGATCTCTTATCTTTTCAAAATATTTGATTTGTAAAGAAAAGAAAGTAAAATTTTACTATAATCTTGATAGAAAAATACTTTTATGATGCTTGAAATAATAATTTTATATTAAGTTTAAAGTCTATGTAGTATTAATTATTTAATTGGCACTAAATAATTGTACATATTTATGAGGAGACTTCAAAAAATTCATATGAAAATGGATTAATGCACAAGTTTATTTTAGTACAAAAAATTTTAAATCTGAACTGGTCCCATAGGACAGTGGTTAAGTCCTGTACATAGAAAGCTGGATCCTATATGGTTGACCACAATTTAAGTCCTGGCCCTGACAACTTGAAAAACACACCAGTTACATGCGCATGTGTGCCCCAGAACCTAACAAGAAGAGAAATGGAGGAAAAGGGACTGCAGCGTGGCCTTGCTCCATACAGACAGCACTTTAGTGATAGAAAATGGATGGGAGTTCCCTCTTTTT
>NW_006159816.1:1318226-1336866 GCF_000334495.1 Tupaia belangeri chinensis
CCCTAATAAGCACATGTGACCTTTGGCAATAAAAATAATTTTGAAAGTTAAAATCTGTTCATAGACTTAACATTTTTTTTGAATTATTTTATTTAACTTTATTTATTTATTTATTTTAATTTGACCAGAGACGGGGAGAGAGAGAGAGAGAAGGTGAGAAAGCGAGTCTCTTGGTCTGGGACCTCAACTGTAGTCATGGTCGGCCATGTGGGAGTTCAGTGCACTGAACCACCATGCCACCTTTCAGCCCCTCGACTTTTTATAATATGTGTTTTCTGTGAACTTTCTAAGATTTCCCCCACCACCACCACCCTATTAACCATAGTCATAATACTGGGACAAGAACACTAGAACATTTTCTTCTTAACTTTGTACTCATTGACCAATCTCATCATATCCCTTGCCTGATATTCCCTAACCTCTGGTAACCACTGTTATATTCTTTATTTTTAATTGACAGAGGGCATGTGAACTTGTCAGAGAAACTAGGAGAAAGTACTTCTCAATGTAGTCATGTTTTAATTCCTTCTCTTTCATTTCTTCATTTTCTTGGGATGTGGGGCATACATGCACATGTACCTAGCGTGTTTTTCAAGCCCCTCCCCCCAGAGTTGGGATTTCAACTGTGGTCATCTATGTGGGATCCAACACTCTTGACCACTAAGATGTGGGGCTGGTCTTACTCTGTGCTTCTGTGAGGTCTACTTAGATTCGACATATGAATGAGATCATGTGGTATTTTTCTTTCTGTGCCTGGCTTATTTCACTCCAGGTTCATCCATGTTGCTGCAAATGACAGGGTTTTATTAATTTTTTTTATGGCTACTTAATATACCTTTTGCATATATGCCACATTTTCCTTATTTATTCATCCATCAATGGACACCTAGTTTGATTCTGTACTTTGGATTTTGTGAATAGTGCTAAAATGAAAATGAGAGGGCAGATATCTCTTCAACACACTAACCTCATTTTCTTTGCCAATATACCCAGCAGTGGGATTGTTGGATCATGTGGTAGTTTCATTTTTATAAGAACAGTATAGGAGGTTTTCTCCAATGTGTAGTACGCTAAGATATTTGATACTATGTGCAGACTTCAAAAAGTTCATGAAAAAAGTGGAATTAAAATAAGAACTTATTTTGTTGCAAAAATTTTTTAAATCCAGGCATAAATTTTTCATAATATGCATTTTCCACAAACTTTTTCAAGACACTTCTCCCCCCTTATATTGTTTGCTTGTAAGGACATGTTACTAAATGAGAGAAAAAGTACAAACATTTTTCTTATGATAAGAGACCGTTTATTATCCTAGTTGACTGAAGGTGTTTATGCTCAGATAGAGTGTAAAAATTTACTTTGCACATTTATATCAACTTCACTTTCTTAACAAATTTTATATGAGTTAGCAGTAAGCCACAAATTTTACTGCTTTGCATTTCTTCACTAATACCTGATAAAGTTTCAAACAGCAGTAGCAGTAGTTGTTGATAAAGAGAGATGAAGGAGGGACAGCAGGTGGTATAGAGGTTAAAGTGCTGGACTCCCATGTGGTTGACCACGGTTTGAGTCCCAGACCCAGTGGCTTGAAAGTCTCGCTGGATGCATGTGCTTGAGTGCCCAAAATTCTGACAGGAGAATGTAGGAGAGATGTGACGATCCACCCTGAGGGGCGATTTCTTGCTTTGTGTGTCTCTGTCTCTCACTATCTCTCTGGCAAGTGTGCACACACCCTATAGCAAAAATTTCTCCAAAAAATAAACAAATAAAAAAAGAGAGAGAGATGAAGTGAAAACAAGAATGTTCATTATGACATACACTATCTTGGGACAGTCTCCTATTAAGTAAATATACTGTGCGATGTTTGCTGTGTTGACCACTAGTCATACTGCACTCACCGACTGACTAATGTTCAATATAACCTCCAAGGACATGTGCAACTGGTCGATGTCTGCACCTTCAGCACCACTGGCAAGCTTCTTCGCTTTGGGTTCTCAGCCATGTTTGGCTTTGGTGGAAGAACTTTGGCTCTGGCAGAAAAATACCGATGGATGTCCCCGAACCAACGGAGAGATTTTGCTGTAGTTAAGGCACTGGCAAAACTTAAGTAAGTCTTTTTCTTAAAACCAAAGATTTCATATTCCAGGACCAATGACTATTAATACTGATTTTGTTATATTTTAGGCCAGAGGACTGTGAAATATCATTTTTACCATTTGACAACTCTCAAGATGTACAAGAAAAGTAGGTAAAAACTCAGGGTGGTACAGATATTTGTATTTTGCTTTGAAACATAAAACATTTTGGCATTCACAATTTATTAGACTTGTACAAGATCTTTGGCTATTTTTTTTTAACATACCAGTAAAGAATACAGAGTCATGAACTCTTACAGTTTCTAATAGTAAGCATGCCATCTAGTTTTTCTCTTCAGAAACAACAAACCACTTATTGATTCATTCAATAGCTGTGTGAGTGCTTATCACGTGCCAGACACTTTGGAGACAATGATGAGCCTAGAAATAAGCAAACAAATGCAATCCACAGTTTTGACCCTCATGAGAACTTTAGTCTAATGTGGAATAAAAATATTAATCATAGTTACAGTGGGAAGTGCTCTAGTCATTTAAAAAAATCAATCACCGTTCCTTACAGTACTATCCTAATTTTTTTTTTTTTGGGGGGGGAGGTTTTCGCTATAGGGCGCATGCGCTCACCAGACAGACAGAGAGAGACATAGAGACAGAAAGCGAGAAATCACCCCCCAGGGGGAATGGTCACGCCACAATCCCTTGTCCTCCATTCTCCTCTCGGGATCTTGGTCACTCACGCACACGCGCCTGGCGTGAGTTTTAAGCCACCGGGTCCTGGACGTGAACCGCGGTCGACTATGTGGGAGTTCAGCGACATAGCCATTATGCTAACTGCTGGTTCCCAGTACTATCCTATTTTGAAATGAACCAACATATTATAATGTAGGCAGTAACAAAATTGTTCACACTTTTACTTAGTCTAGAGAATCTAAGAAAATCGTAGAGATCCTATCTGTGATAGGTGCTCTAATTTTCTCATATTTAATAGATGCTTTTTTTGTGGTATGACATGTATTTGTTTGTTTGTTTTTGTTTACTTTTAGGACTGCACAGGGATCTCCCAAATCGGGTGAGTCTAAAAGTATCTCCTTGAGAACTAAACCAGACTATATTGACGATTTACTCTGGTGAGGGAAAATAACTCGTCACTTCCATTACCTTTAGGCTGTAATGATCAATGGAAAATGATCCAGGGTCATTTCTTGAATATTAGCATTATGGCAATTCCTTGCCTGTGTTCAGTGGCACCTGGAGGCTTGGCACCTAATACCAGGTTAGTAAGGTTTTTTTTTTTTTTAATTAAAAATTATTTTATTTAACTTATTTTATTTATTTATTTATTTATTTATTTATTTATTTATTTATTTATTTACATTTGACCAGAGAGGGAGAGAGAGTGAGAGAGAGGGAAAGCAAGAAAGTAAGCCACCAGGTCTGGGATTCAAACTTCAGTCAGACATGTGGGAGTCCAGAGCCCTTAATCACCACACTACCTGCTGGCCCCAGTGTGCATGTGTGTGTGTGTGTGTTTTGTTTTATTGACTCCTTGCATTGATACTTTTCTTAGAAACCTCTCCCCCACCTGCCCCCTTTTATAGTACTCAACTAACTCTTGGCTACCTAGAATATATTAAGAATTAGTCTCAAACCAGCAGATGGCACAGTAGTTACATTACTGGACTCCCACAAAGCCTACCATGGTTTGAGACCTGGACCATGTGGCTTTAAACTCATGCTGGATGTGCTCAAGATCCTGGAGGAGAATGGAAAAGAGACTGCGGCTTGTCCAACCTCCCTGGTGGGGGGGGGGCTATTTCTCACTTTCCCTTTTACTGTCTTTGTCTCTCTGGTGAAAGCATGTGCCCTAAGGCAAAAACCTTAAAAAAAAAAAAGTAGTAGTCTCTTTTTATATAATAGTAGAGATCTAAATGATTTGCCATCGTATAGATCGAGAACAATTGTTGAACTGGAAAAATAACCACATCCTCATTGACTTTTTAATGTCACTGAGGCTAAAGTAATATTCTCTGGGTTTTATTGCTACTTTGCTTGCTTTATTTGCTGTTTTACTATTTGTTGGACTATTATATTAAATTCTGGTATTTCTTGTGAATAGCTCTTTTAAATTTTAGTACAAGTATAAATGTCCTCATTATGAAAAGTATGCATACATATGTTTGATACATTTGGTCAAAGGAGACATTTCAGTTCTATTTACTGTGAATAGTGGTGCATATGAACACACTGTCCACATTTTCAATTGAAGAAATCACACTACGGTTTATATATCTCTCTATTTACGGGATATAGACATTCTTTCTCTAGCACATCCTTTTAAAGAAGCACATTATGGGGCTGAAACTATTTCTCTTTCAAATACAACCCTGTAAAATATAGAAGAAAGGATCATAAATGTTATGAAATGCAGCCACCTCTAGATTTTTCCAAGAAAAATGCCTTATGTACTTTGGCAATTGATATTATTTTAATGATGGGTTTCAACTTTTGTGCAAAATATTTAACTAGGATAATTAATAGCTAGAGTAAGTGACTGACTTTAAATTTCTTCCTTGGCCTGACAAACAGGTGGCTTGGTGGTTAAGGTGCTGGCCACTCCCACGTGGCCAACCATGGTTCAAGTCATGGACCTGGTAGCTTGTTTTCTAACTTCCTCTCTCTCTCTCTTTCTCTCTCTCTCTCTCTGTGTGTGTATGTGTGTGTGTGTCTGGTCAAATTAAAATAAATAAATGAATAAATTAAATTAAATAAATAATTCTTTAAAAAATGTCTTCCTTGGTAACTGATATGAAGGTAATAAACAGAACAATATACAAATTCGGGGAAATAGAAAGTATAAACATTTTGGGGGGGGGAGTTTTGTTTTTTTTTTTGCTATGGGACATGTGCGCTAGCCAGAAAGAGAGAGACAGAGAGAGAGAAAGCGAGAAACCACCCTCCGAGGGGATGGCCATGCTGTAATCCCTTCTCCTCCATTCTCCTCTCAGGATCTTGGGCACACATGCACATGCACCCAGCGTGAGTTTAAGCCACTGGGTTCGGAACTTGAAACATGGCCGACTACAAGGGAGTCTAGTGGTGTTGCCATTATGCTATCTGCTGGGCTCAAAAGTAGAAACTTTTAAAAACACAAATGGCAAGGTCCTTGCTAATTATCTCCAGTGTTGAAATTGGAGTGAAGTAGCTTGTTCAATTTACACATTGAACTTGGTTGTTCTTACCAAGCCCTTTCTTAATGAAGGTTCTTCCCCATTGAACATGAAGATGTGGCTAACTGACTGAGGAGCTATGTTCAGAAGGACTTGAGACAATGTTTATCTAGCCCCAGTTGCTTAAGGACTATTATGAGCCAGCTCTTCTGGTAGGGCTTTCTTGTTTGGTTTTTAAGAGACCGAGTCTCACTAGGTTGTCGAGCTTGGCCTTGAACTCATGACCCTCCTGCCTTGTCCTATCTGGGTTGTATTCCACCACACCCCACTTTTAGGTTAGACCAGAAGTCGAACCCAGGACTCCCAATGTTCCCAGCTTATGGAGCACAATGTCTTAGCCGTGCATCCACAGCGGGGCCATCTTCTGGGAGCTATAGATTCATGCTTCCTTCAAAACGACTCCATAAAATGTTCAGCTTGCCTGAAATTCTATTCCTGATTCTTCAGGTCTAATCAGTATTGATGAATTTGTCAAAGAACGATGATTAATTAGAGATTCTTTTGTGGATTCTAATAAAAATATGTCAGTTTTTCTTGTTTGTTTTTAATTTGCCAGAGGGCATGTGGGCTCACTGGAGAGAGACAGAGAGAAGAGTAGGAGAGCTTAGAAGTGAGAAAGCACCCTGCTCTCCAGTGGGGAATGGTCATGCCATAATCCTTCCTCCTCCATTTCTCCTTTGAGGATTTTGGACACACATGCACATGCCTGGTATGTTTTTCAAGTCACTAGGTCTGGACCTCAAGTAGCATATATGATATCCAGTCACTGCAATTACGATGACACTGGTCCAAAAGTTGCCATTTTTACAAAAACTCCCGGAGATTTTCAGAGATATAACTGAATGGTTGAGATAATTAGACAGGAGATTACACTTTCAGCCTGCACCAAAAATATAACTTATTTTGAAATACCTCAATAGAGGGGACAAGCAGTTAGCATAATGGCTATGTCACTGGGCTCCCATGTAGTCGACTGAGGTCTGCGTCCTGGACCCAGTGGCTTAAAACTCACGCCGGGCGCATGTGCGTGCGTGCCCAAGATCCCAGGAGGAGAAGGGAGGAGAAGGGATTGCGGTGTGGCCGTCCCCCCTGGGGGGTGATTTCTTGCTTTCTAGTTCTCTGTCTCTCTCTGTCTGTCTGGCAAGTGCACACGCCCTATAGCAAAAACCTCTCCAAAAAAAAAAAAGAAATACCTCAATAAAAATCAATAAGAATTAATATTTTTATATTCTAAATGTTCTTAGATTAACTGCATTAAAATATGTGAAGCATTTAGAATAGTGCTAGGCATATAAAGGGGTATTTAAATTACTAGTAAGTATTCAAAAACAGGCATTGGTAATGCTTTTCATGTTTATAAAATTACGCAGTTTAAAAAATAAGGATGCATACTCATCTTGCTGCTATTTATTTACTTGATAGAGGGCATGTGTGTTAGCCAGAGAGAGAGGGAGAGGAGAAAGCTCCTCCCATGGGGGAATGTTCATGCCACAATCCCTTCTCCTCTATCTGTCCCTTCGTTTGGGATTTTGGGCAAGCACGTGTACAACCAGCAACTTCTCAAGTTGCTGGATCTGGGATTGAAATGCAGGATAAGACATTTGGGATTCAGCTGTGTTAACCACTAGGCCATGGAGTCAGCCAGCTATTTATTTTTAGTTGAGAAAAGGCATAATGGATAGAATGAGTATTGGAACCTGAATATGAAGAGTCCGGAGGCTGGTGGTCATTATGCTTTTCTCTGTGTCTTTGAATGAATCACTTACATTTGGGATTGTCTTTTTCTTCTACTAAAATGAGTGAGTGATGAGATGATCTCTAAGATCCCTAACAGCCCTAATCTGAGCTTCTACAAGATTTAAGGAGCTCTTTTTTTCTGTCATTCTTAGAATAACTTCATGTTTGCACTGAAACTCACCTAGAAGTCATTTGCATGTATCTCCATAAATTGCCTTCTAAAGCTAGATGCATTGTGAGTGGCTGTTTTGGCGTTAGATCACACCTCTGAATTTTCCATTTCTTATATTGGATGGAACAGTCGTACAAGATTAAAATGCTTAAGCATTTAAACGAACATGTGTGGCTGCATTTGTTCACTGCATTTCATTCATCCAAGGGCCACTTTGATTTAGTTCATTTCCTATGTCATTTAGACCTTCTGCCCATGAATAAATATTTGAGTCACACTTTAGAGTTTAGAAAGTATTGAGCTATTTGTCATGCTGTTGCACATATTAACTAGTTTGTAATGCGTCTTTAACAAACATACATAGTTTCACATTTACAATTCCAAGTGATTACACTGGATTTTAAATTATGTCTTAATATATGAATAAGAGGCATGTTAGTTAGGCATGTTAGCCCTAATGTAAGAGCTTGCTGAGAAGGAAACTGACAGTTTGAAAAAACTAATTTGAAAGAATAATGTAGCAAAATATAGTTTAAGAATTTTATGTAAATTTAATGTGGCAATTATTTTATCCACCACTTCTAGTAAACAATATAGTTTGTTTTCTTTTTTTTTAAAGAGAGATTTTTGCTATAGGGTCAATGCTCTGACTGGAGAGACTGAGAAAGAGGGACAGAAAGTGAGAAATCACCTCCCCACAACCCCCCAGGGGTGATGGCTATGCCGCAGTCCCTTCTCCTTCATTCTGTTGGAATTTTGGACACACATGCACACATGCCTGGCATGAATTTCAATCCACCAGGTCCAGGATTCAAACTGCAGTCACATAGGAGTCCAGTGATGTAACTACTATGCCATCTACTGGTTTCAATAGAGTATTTTTTTAATGTAATCTCTTAGTAACCATCTAAATGTCAATTACAAATATTTAATTTCAGATTAAATAATGGAAGTATGGCTCTTATAATTGCACGAAACACTTCTCGGCAAGAATTTATAAAACACTTGAAAAGATATGCCAGTGTAAAAAATCAGGTATAGTCAATTCTTTTTGTTACTTATTTGCAAAGCTATTAATCATGGAAAGAGAGAAATGCTACAAGAGTTGACGTAAGTCTTGCATCACAAGAGGGCTTTATTTCCTTCTGAATACATTACTCTGTTTTTGTTTGTTTGTTTTTTCCCAACTGTGTTTCATCTTGACTTTGTAAAGTAGCCACCCCTATCAATGTGGACTGGACTTTTCTGAGCTGTGGATTAATGGTTATGTGTAATTATTTTTTCATAATGAGAAGACAGGAAATATAGTTTCATGTTAAAATGTTAGGTAAATTAAGGATAAACTGATATTGTTTATTGTTGTTCTTCAGAATGCCAAGTAGTGAAATCTGAGATTTAGCCTTTTTAATTTAATGGCAGCAGACTCTCTACAGTTATGGTCTTTTGATTTTTTCTGACATTTCTTTACAGATCTGCCCATGCTCATTGATTTGAAATAGATTTGCAGATAAAAATAGTTTAAGATATACCGCTTTTACATAGATATCATTTTATTAAACACTAGAATGTGTAGAGATACACAGTTCCACCTAAGCGATTTGGCTTAAAGAGAAATAGTAAGCATTACAAGTCATGTTCTTTTGGCAGATATTTTGAACAGTCATTAGGAAACTGATCGTAGATGTATGTGCATTTTTGAAATTGTGAGTCCTGATGTGCAGAGGTATGGCTGTAAAACCTTGTAGTCTTACACAGTCTTAAAGGTATAAAATACTGCATGGCAGTAGCTTTGAGAGAGCAGATGTGAGGATGAGGAGAGTAAATCCAGCCAGTGACTAGCAGCTGAATCTTGCTTGCATACCCCCATCATAGCAAGACTCTCAGTTTTTGTGTTATTATAATTTCAGACTTTCTCAGGCAGTCCTCATGAAGTTTGCATTGTCTCCTGCCCACTACTCCATTAGATCAATATTTGAGCAAACCAGACTGTTTAGGAAATTAAATTGTGAAAATTCAAGATAGTCCCAGTTTTCTTAAATATAAATCTCCAACGAGACAAAGTAGACAAGCAGACATAATGTAGATTGTGAGCCAAAATAATAACTTTATAGTGTGTCCTGGGGAAATACAGAGAATTACTGATTTTATCAAAGGAATGTATGCTTTTTCAGACTTAATGGAATTTTTAAACATTAAAAACAACTTTATTATTTCTCTTAATCCAAAATCAGTACAAACAGTAATAGGAAAACAATATAAAAAGCATTATAAATTCCAGGCCGCTAGAAATAATCAGTATCATTACTATGATATAAATGTTTCTTAATCCTTTTCTATTAAATAAATATGTAAGAACTTAAATGAGTTTTACCCTCATTAATATGCCCCTATTTGAGAACTTAAGTGACTTATTAATATGCCCATGAAAAGCTCTACATTTTGAGTCATCTATTGCATAAATTGTTTATAGAAAGTCTCTTTTAGAATTGCCTAAGGACTAAATTTCTAAGGCAATTTTTGTTGACATCCTTTTTATAAAACCATGAAAATAGCTTTCTTCTGATTTTAAAAGCAATGCTTATTTAAAATATAAAGATGAAGATATACAGATTGTAATACAAATAATATTCTATAGGAAAATAAATGTCTTCTTAAATGAGATCATGTTATGCAAGATATATTATAACCAATTTTTTCTATGTGTTCTACTAATCATATTTTACTTTTGATGTGACTATTGCCTGTGTAGACGTGTATGTGTGTTTCATTATGCTTAACTCTAATTTAGACTTAGCTATTTTCAGAAATTAAAGTCCATATTATTGCTTGGTAATTTTTTGCAAAGAAATTCTACAACATTTTGTATATGGTATATAGTGAGAATAATTAGATTGATACCGAAAGTGACTGCTTCTAAGAGATATTACTCTGACACATTTGTTAAAAATTATTAATACATGTGTACGCATGTGTCTTTTTCAGGTGATATTTTCAAAATGTAAATTTTGATAAATTACTTAAGATTATTGCTGTGATTTGAGTATCCCTATTGAAGCATGTTGGGAAGAGGGGCATAATGGGACATGTTTTGGATACGGGGCAGGATCCTTCATGAAGCATTTAAAGTACCCTCAGTTCTCCCAAATTAGTTCCTGTGAGAATAGGTGGTTATGAAGCTAGCTGGCAACCTGAAGTTTCTTCTCTCTTTGTAAGCACCTGCTGGATTTTTTGCCATGGGGTGAAGTAGCATGTGGCTCTCACCAGAGCAGAGGAGGCCAGGGTCATGCTTTTGGACCTTTCAGGCACCAGAATCATGAGCCAAATAAACTTCTTTTCTTTAGAAATCATCTAGTGTAGTATACTGGAATAGCCACATGATAAAGCTGCAGTAAAGACAAAGATCAGATAGACGAAAGAGTATATAAACTACTGTATACTTAGTAGCAGTGCTGGTATTCAGGACAGAAAATGTGTCACTTCAGTTTAAAGAGCAACATCTAGTTCTCTGAGCCATGCTTACTTGGGTGAACAAATGAATGAATGTTTATACGTGTCCGTGTGTGCACACGTGTGTTTGTGATATATCTACACTTGTAGAACAGGTTTAAAACCACCATTCATGGAGTGATTCCTGTTGTGGAGGGTAAAAATTACCCTTCAAAGTTCTTTCAGCTCCGTCCTATTGCTGATCCTCCTTTTCACTGTTCATACGTTTCTTGCTCACATTTACATTTTTGCTGTGGAGTTTAAAACCCTCGTATCTTAGGGCTTCCCCAGGAATTTGTTAGCAGCCCTCCTGTGTTGAGATACCCTTTCCCAGATGACCTCATTGACCCCCATTGTTCGAACTGTGTCCTGCACCACCAAGGCGCACGATAATTCTCTTCAGATCTTCAGGACTGTTAACCCTTCTTGTGTGCTACAAAGGTTCTAAAGTGCACAGGTACCTAGAGTCCAACGTGTCCATAGTGCACTTTATCTTTTCTCTAAAGCGCCTCCCTGCATGGTTCCCGATGCCGCTCAAGACACCGCTTCCCACCATCCTGGAGTAACTCTGGACACCTTCCTCCCTCTCATTTCTCACCATAGTCCACTAACCAGATATTTCACCTCTTAAATGTTCCCCAAATTGCTCTCTCATCTGAATTCAAACCTTAACCCTTCTTGCCTACCATAGCCTCCCGTCGCCTTCGGGTTTTCCTGTCTTATCATTCATATCTCATTTCAGAGATTTTTCGAAAGCATACATCTGATTTCTTTCTTAAATTCTCCAATGCCTTTCTCATTGTCATCACGATAGTATCTGATTCCCTCGGTAGGGAATCTACAGCCCTTTGTATTTTAATTCATATTTTTTATGCGTGCAATCACTGTATATTATTACAGCTTGTAAAATAAAATTTCCCAGCATGAAGATATTGTATATTCGTCCAGCAAAAAATATTATCATGCACAGTGTCGTCAACAGATAATTTAGAGCCCATCTATGTTGCAGCCTCACCTTTTCCTGCCCTCTACCAGATTCCCTGTGATTTGGTCAGTGTATTCTTATTATTTATTTATTTATTTTTGGAGAGGTTTTTGCTATAGGGCACGGGCACTTGCTAGCCAGACAGAGAGAGACAGAAAGCGAGAAATCACCCCCCAGTAGGGATGGCCATGCCACAATCCCTTCTTCATTTTCTTCTCGGGATCTTGGGTACACACGCACCTGTGCCCGGCGTTAGTTTTAAGTCACCAGGTCCAGGACATGAACTGCGGTCAACTACTTGGGAGTCCAGCCACATAGCCATTAAACTAACTGCTGGTCTCTGTATTATTTTTTTCTAGGGCTGCCGTAACAAATAACCACCAAATGGTAGGCTCGAACAACGAAAATTTCATTTTTTTCATAGTTCTGGGGACTAGAAGTTCAAGAAGGTGCTGGCAAATTTGATTTCTCCTGGGGCCTCTTTCTTTGACTTGTGCATAGCTATCTTCTCACTGTGTCCTTGCGTGTCATTCCTCTATGTGCATGCACACCAATGTTTCCATACGTCCAGATTTTCTCTTCTTATGAGGACATGAGTCATATCAGATTACCCTAAAGATCTCATTTTAACTTAATCATACCTTTAAAGATCTTTGAAAATGAAATGTTTATATTCTGAGGCACTGGGGATAAAGTTTCAACTGAGAAATTTGGGAGGGGTGGACATAATTCATCCCATAACCGTCACGTTGAATACTTTGCAGTTTCTAGGTCACGACATCTCTCTGCACTGTCAGATCTTCTCCACTGAGAACTTCCCACAGGCAAGTTCTCTGTGCTCTTTGAGTCATTTCAAATGGGAAGCTTTCCAAGCATCCTGGCTTTGTTTGCGTCTTCTTGTTTTGTCAGTTCAACTTGGTGCTTAAGCCATCATAGCACTTCTCTGTAGCCTTCCCTTCTCCATGCCCTAGACATACCCTCACACATGATCCTAAACTGTTGGTTCCCTAAAGTCCCATTTGACAAAGTCTGTGGTTTCATAGTTTTCATAGTTAATACATTTGAATGGATGGATAAAACCTTATCATATGAGGTACATATGTGAAAACTGATGATTTAAGATGATAGACTTCTCAACGGTGGATCTCAGTTCATGGCTGGCAGCTGCACCATTTGGTCTCGCTGTCATCACATGGCCTTTTCCTCTCTAATAGACTTCGGTCATATTATTATTATTATTTTGGAGATGTTTTCGTTATAGGGTGCATGCACTCGCCCGAAAAACAGAGAGAGACAGAGAGACAGAAAGCAAGAAATCACCCCCCAGGGGGGATGGCCATGCCACAATCCCTTCTCCATCCTCCTCTTGGGATCTTGGGCACGCACACGCGCCCAGCATGAGTTTAAGCCACCAGGTCCGAGACTTGAACTGCGGTCGACTACGTGGGAATCCAGTGACATAGCCATTACACTAACTGCTGGTCCCAGACTTCGGTCATATTGATTAGGGTCCACTCTAATGACCTCATCTTAATTTGAGAACATCTACAATGACCCTACTCTCAAATACAGTGACAGTTACAGGTACCAAGAGCTGCATTCCTAAATTCAGAATAGAATGCAACATACCTAAATTAGGAATGCAACTTATTTTTTATGGGGGGAGGACATAATTTAACTCATCATAACCAGTTACTAATAACTCATATAAAATATTTATGGTTTTTTTAAAGTTCATTTATGTATTCTACAAGTGAGAGAGAGATACAGCATTCCCAACAGGGTTCTAATGCCACACTCCATCCCCAGTCAACTTGAATCAGAGGCACATGCGAGCCCTGCACACTCAGGCAGGTCTCTGAATGCAAACTGTACTCTTCCCATGTAGTTCTGCCATGCAAAGCATTGAATTTTTACCACAGGACCACCACCTGGCCTCTAAAACAAATCATTACAATGAAGAATTATGTAGATGTTTCTACAAGTATGAAGCATGTACCCAAGGCTTTATACCTGAGGTGGAAGTTTTAGCACAACGCTGTCAGTTTCACAGA
This sequence comes from Tupaia belangeri chinensis, assembly GCF_000334495.1. Taxonomy (NCBI): domain Eukaryota; kingdom Metazoa; phylum Chordata; class Mammalia; order Scandentia; family Tupaiidae; genus Tupaia; species Tupaia belangeri. The sequence goes on from NW_006159816.1 coordinate 1,331,981, forward strand.
GAGCTGCCTAGGGCCCTCTAACTCTCCCTCAGTTAAGAGCAGCTGAGGCCACCATATAACCCACTGTGTAACTCAGTTTATTATACAGTTTATAAAGTGAAATTTGCTGAACCTTGGTTTCTACATATATAAAATAAAGGTAAGAAAAAATGTTTCCTATCAACATTTAAAATTCTGTGCTGTATTGAGATCTTTATGTGGAAGGGGGCAATGATATAGAAAATATAATAGTCAATCTCATGCCACTTAGCTGAAAACCGAAATGAGTAGTTATGATCCATTTCCACTAAAGTTATTTGGCTAACTTTTCAAAATTATTTCAGAGCATTTATAGCATTTTTTCTCTATAGATTCTTTTTACAAACAAGAAAAATTGCAATTTGCAATCTACCATTCTAGAATGCAAGCATATTATAATTATCTAGCAACTTGTGTCTGTACTTAAAGTGGATCTCAGGCAGACAAACACCTGTGGGAATCATATTTGATTAGCTTTCTCTATAAAGATATGTTTCATCTTCACAAATTTAGATGTCGCTTTTCTCATATTCCAAGTGTGAAACTTGTAACAAGTTTTTGCTTTATATTAGCTAATTGACAAGTTAACAGGTCCATGTATCATAAAAATATCTTGTATCAGTAGACTAGTATAGGCAGTCTTTAACTGAAACACATACAATATTGTTATCTAATGCAATTTTTTAAAGATATGTGCTATTTGTCGTAAAACAAGATTTCCAGCTGCTGGATTTAAATGAGCCAGGGAAGCTTCAGAAATAGGATTGTTAAAAAAAATAAAATAAACTTAAAAATTGAGAATCTGTAATCCTAAAATTGAAAAGTTATAAAGATGTCAGCAAAAATGTTGATATTTACTGTGAGACACAGCTAATGTTCATTATTCAAATTAGCAGAAATAAAGCAAGTATCCTCATGATTTGTGTTTGTTTCATTTAGTTCAATTTTCCATTTATTGAGACTTACACTGTTGAAGAAGTAAAAGTTATTCCTAGGAATAATGCTGGTGGATACAATCCAGATGAGGAGGATGGATCTCATGAAACTGCTTCAGAAAATAGTTTCCCTTGGAATATAGATGGTGATTTAATGGAAGTTTCATCAGAGGTCCATGTTAGGTAAGTAATTATTTCATCACATTACAGGTTGACAAATAGACACCAACCTCATAATGTAATAAAAGCCCTATTCTTTCAACTATCAAAATAGACTCAATGAAGGGAAAAAAATCAGGGAAGCATAAAAAGATAGATACGTAACTTTCAACAAATAAAAAAGTATAACTTAACATTTACCCACCATTATTTACTACCAAGACTTTTTCTTTGGTTAAGTATCTCTACATTGGCCTTCTAAAATTGTTGTCCTGTGTAAGCAACACAGATGAAACATGTCTACAATTTCTGTTTTCATTTTTTTTTTTTTTTGGAGAGATTTTCACTGTAGGGCGCGTGCGCTCGCCAGACAGACAGAGAGAGACATAGAGACAGAAAGCGAGAAATCACCCCCCAGGGGGATGGTCATGCCGCAATCCCTTCTCCTCCATTCTCCTCTCGGGATCTTGGGCACGCACGCACACGCGCCCGGCGTGAGTTTTAAGCCACCGGGTCCGGGACACGAACCGCGGTCGACTACGTGGGAATCCAGCGACATAGCCATTACGCTAACTGCTGGTTCCTGTTTTCATTTTTTTAAAATGGGTCAAGATCTTAAACCTTGGGAAGCCATTTGAGTATATTATTACAATGTAATCCTCCAGTATTTTCTCTCCCCTGAAGCTAATAATACAACACTGGTCAGCAGTTTGCTTTTATTAAATTTTTACAAAGAATTTGACTTACTTTACATAACAATTCTACATATTTAAGTAACAATAGCAAGTGGTATAAACAGGTTTTAGGACACGCAAACTCATTCTTGGTAAGCATTATAGAAAAAGTCTGCAGGGGTGCTGGTTAGATCCTAGTGTTTCTAAACTCAATGGACATTTGTACAGTGGCAATTGAGGACGCTAGTCAGTCAAGGAAGACAATTATGAAGGCCTTAGAGTAAATACTGGTGTTGCTTTATTGGGCATCCTATTTTCCAAACAGCAGCTCTGCCATGAAGGTATATTTTGCTGACTATCAAATGTCTTTGGTAATATCTACCACACTCATTAGGTGAATGTGTATATGTGAAAGAGAATAGAATGACAGTTTGATGAAATAACAAATTATACATCTTCTTCACAGATTGCATCCAAGGCTTATCAGTCTTTATGGAGGAAACGTGGAAGAAGTGAATGATTCAAAAGTAACATGTAATTGTTTATAAATGAACTCTGCAAACTAGAATGTTAATATGAAGGAACACAGTCATACGTTAAACAGATATCTGGATAGAACAAATCCTTGGCTTATTTTGTAAAATTTCTACATTGGATGTTATTAAAAGTTAGCTGCTGGGGAGATACAAATATAAATTATATCCAAAATAATTAAACTTCTCATTTTTAGAAGGCTATTTTTGAAACTGAAGATAAAGACTTTATATACTTGAGCTGGCTAGCACTTCCAGACACCAGGCGGCCTGCGGCTGCTGGCCCAATCACCCCGAACCTTCACACATCCTGACCCCTACTCCTCTTTGGACCTCGGGTTGGTTGCATGGGACTTTAAGATGAACTCGCACCCCACCCCACCCTACCTGCAAACCTGAGCCAGCTGGCCAGCAGTTCCAGACACCAGAAGGTCTGCGGCTGCAGGCCCATCTGCCCAGGACCTGTCACTCATCCTCTGACCCTTACCCACTTGTCTTTAGACTCTCTGCATTTTAGTGATTTGAGTAGCGTGCGGTGCACCTTTTGCACCACACTATTTCTTTTTTTGTTTTGTTTTTCTTTGCTCTTGAGGTGTTGCTTATATTATGTCAGTTGGAAGCTCACCACTCCTTAGAAACAGGGAGTAATTTGGGCCATCCAGGACTAGTGACAACAGTTAATGGTAATGGTGAGCAACAGGTAGGCCAACCATAAGAGAAATCATCAATTTTCTAATCCTGGACAACTTTTAATACTCAGAGATACCTTAAATAAGTTAGGAAGCAACATATAAATTACCTGATGACTAGAAACAATCGCAGAGGCTCAAAAAGTATGAGCAACCAACAAAAGGCCTCCCCCTCAAGGGAAATCATCAAGCCTACATCACCCACAGTCAATATAATGGATGTCATGGACATGTATGATAAGGAATTCAGAATATCGGTAGTGACCAAACTAACTAAGATGGAAAAGAAAAGAGACAAGGAACTCAGGAGATGAGGAAGTCCTTTATGATTTGAAAGAAGAAATGGTTACCTTAAATAAGAACCAGATGGAACTTCTCGGGTTGAAGAATGTGATACAGGAAATCAAAACCTCCCTTGAAAGTATTAAAAGTAGGTTAGATCAGTTGGAAGATCAAATCTCTAATGTAGAAGACAAAACATCTGACATAGAAAAAAGCATCAAGAAGATTGAGAAAACAACCATGAAAAATGAGGATAATATACGAGGAATACTGGATACCATCAAGCACCCCAACATCCGGATAATTGGTATCCCAGAAGAGGAAGAAAATAATAAGGGCCTAGATAATTTATTCCATGAAATCCTGGAAGAAAACTTTCCAAACCTAGAAAGGCATTCAAATATCCAGACCCAAGAAATACATAGGACCTTGAGTAGAATCAACCCAAGAAGATCCTCTCCAAGGCACATCATAGCCAGACTGGCAAAAACAACAGACAATGACGAGATACTAAATTTGGCAAGAGGAAAACGTCAAGTTACTTACAAAGGTCATCCCAACATAAGATCTCTTGGCAGAAACAATGCAGGCAAGGAAAGAATGGGGAGACATAGTCAAAGTGTTGAATGTAAAACAATTTCAACCAAGAATACTATACCTGGCAAGATTATCTTTCATATGGGAAAAAAGATAATAATCTTCTCGGATAAACAAAATTTGAACTAATTTACCAACTCCAGACTAGCTCTTCAAGTGGTTCTGAAGGGAGTACTATACCAGGAAAACTAAAAAGTCAGACAGACAGTTATATGAGAACAAAAAGCAACCAAGAAAATGGCTCACTTAACGATAGGATCAGGTACGGAAATATCGATAATTACATTGAATGTCAATGGATTAAATTCTCCAATTAAGAGACATAGACTGGCAAAATAGATAAAAACAAACAAACAAAAAACAGAAATGCTCTATCTGTTGTCTACAAGAAACTCACCTTATCGATAAAGACATACATAGACTAAAAGTAAAGGACTGGAAAAAGATATTCCATACAAATAGAACTCAAAAAAGGGCTGGAGTAGCAATAGTGATCTCAGACAAAATAGATTTCAAGACAAAGACTGTAAAAAGAGACAAAGAAGGGCATTATATAATAGTAAGTGGGGTAATCCAGCAAGAAGATATAACCCTTATAAATATCTATGCACCCAACTCAGGCGCACCTTAATACGTGAAGAAAAGACTGCTAGAGCTAAAAGGAGAGATAGAGAGAAATACTATAATTTTTGGAGATTTCAACACCCCATTGTCTACTTTAGACAGATCTTCTAGACAGAAAATAAATAGAGAGATACAGGACCTAAAAGATACTGTAAATCAAATGGGCTTGACAGATATCTATAGAACTTTCCACCCTACATCCACAACACATACATTTTTCTCACCCCGGCATGGAACCTTTTCAAAGATTGATCATATGTTAGGACAAAAATCAATCCTTTACAGATTCAAAGGCATAGAAATTGTATCCAGCATCTCCTCTGACCATGACGGAATTAAACTCAAGATTAATTTCAAGAAACAACCCCGAAAATA
>NW_006159816.1:1339242-1346520 GCF_000334495.1 Tupaia belangeri chinensis
TATGGAGGTTCCTCAAAGATCTACAAATAGAACTACCATTTGATCCAGCAATCCCACTTCTGGGTATCTACCCAAAGGACAGGAGAACGCTCAGTCAGAAAAGTGCTTGCACATCAATGTTTATTGCAGCATTATTCACAATTGCCAAGACATGGAGCCAAACTAAATGTCCACAAACTGATGAATGGATTAGAAAAGTGTGGCATATATACTCTATGGAATACTACTCAATCATAAAAAATAACAAGACCCTGGCATTTGATAGAAAGTGGTCAGATATGGAGGATCTATCTATTGCTGAGTGAAGTAAGCCAGGCTATGAAAGAAAGATATTGTATGTATCCACTTAATATATACCGACTATCCGCACTCTATGGTAGAGAGTGAAATATTGGAGGACATTAAAGTAGTGAAATTACTTAACGAGAATAAGACAGTGTGGAATGGGGGGTTGAAGAGAAGAGGATAGAGAAAGATAGCAAGAGAATAATAGAGAGGCAGAACGTTAGTGGGAAACAGATATGGCTTATTACCTGTTGATGATGACATGTGTAGTATTCTCAACCTGATTGGTCTGAGAAGTATTTCATGATGGGTAAAGTCTTTTCACAAGCAAAATGAGAAATAGTGATGGACTGTTTAAAAAATAATTGGAATAATAATAATACTGATTGGGAAAAACAATGAAAAGACACTGAATGATGAAGTGGGTAGATTAATGTCTCTGTATTGACTGTCATGCATGGCATTCCCTTTTGTAAAAGCACTGTAAAGTTATATGCAATCCAATGTACTATAAACAAGATTATGATGACAATAAAGAAAAATAAATAATTAAAAAACAGACTTTATATACTTAAGGCTTTGGCCTCATCATGATATATCAATGTTTAACTTATATAATGTCAAAGTAAAATAATTAGGATTTTTTTCATTTTCAGAATTTGATATCAATTATGATGTTAAATTTCCTATAGACCGACATAAGCAGGCCACAAAAATCATAAAAAACTGCCCTGATTTTATTGATGAGGAACTAAGGCACAGAGGCTAAATTTCAAAATCACAGTTAGTTAGGTATATAACCACAAATAGAACTACTTTTTCAAAATCTCTCCAATACATAGGCTACCTGCAAAGAAAAATCCATCTTTAAAACATGGTACCATTTTATAAAGTGGTAAGGTAATAAAAATTACAGGGAATTTTAAGGTGTTACACAAATTTTATTTTGAACTACGCAAAATATAACTAGGCCAAATTTAGCCCAACTAGTAAACAGCATTCGTTTTGGACCTGAGAGGCAGATGTAGACCATTCATACCACTTTGTTTTCAATTTACTTAATAATATCAGACATACAGTTATTTCTAAATAAATTTAAATTCTCTGAAGCAAATGTTCAGTCATTTCTGAAGCAAATTTAAAATTTCTCAGAGACTGTCCTTGAGAAGGCAGTGCTAAAGTTGTGGCTTTTTTTTTTTTTAATCAGTAATTCAAATTTCCCGAAAGAACTATGTGACTTTTTACAGTGATAAAAGCATAATAATATATCCTTTGCACAAGAATGATTTTTATTACACAAATTTAATGAAGTTGATTTCTTTGGGTACACATTAAGTTTAGGAGGCTTTGTGCTCAGGTGTCACTGGTCAAATGCTATCACAAACCTCAGTATATGCCTCAGTTTCCAGCCACCAATCACAAGCTTGTAAACAGATAACTTATACAAATCAGGAAATCTGAGGAAGGGGAGAACCAGTGGCACAGACTTCATACCCAGGGATCTTTTCCATAATAGTAAAGACTGCCTTCTAATTTATCTATTTGATCACTTCCTATAAGTGATGTTCAAAATTTGATTACACCTTTCTTACACACATAAAGATGTTTCTGCATAAAGTTCTATTTTATAGTTAGCATATAGACCCATATGCATGAAATAAATATCACAAGTGAAAAATGAAAAGGTATATAAAGATAAATCACTTAACATTGATCATGAAGTTATTTCGGTTTAAAATAGAACTTCATAAAATAACAAACTTAAAATATTTTATCTATCAAACATATGTCATGGGAATTTTGATGTCACATTTGCATTCACTTGTATATAAACTAAATCAGCATTCTCAGTAACTTGACAAATTTTGTTTCCCCATGCAGGAAAGAATGCTTTAGTTGATCTGATTAGACCATATTTAATACTTGTATTTGAAAAGAATAACAAAAAGAATATTAACCAAACATGTCCATATTGGCTTAATTTTGCACAGACAATATTTTACATATATAGTACTTAATATGTATGAAATACTAGCCCCCTAGTCGTTCTTTGCACAACTTTAACTTTTCAAAAATCATTAGTGAGATACGATTTTCACATTTCTTATATACATCAGTATACATCAGCTAAAGTGCAATATTTACAATATGTTGTTTCAGAATATAAATTAGAATTCTTAAGAACTGCTTTTTAAAAACAATGCTTTTTTGGAACCAACATATGGCATAGTGGTTACTTTGCTGGACTCCTATATAGTCAAAGGAGGTTCAAGTCCTGATCTGGTGGCTTAAAATTCATGCCATGCGCATGTGCACGTGTGCCCAAAATCCTGAGAGGAGAATGGAGGAGAAGGATCTGCAGTGTAATCAACCCCCCGCAGGGTGATTTCTCACTTTCTGTCTCTCTGGAGACATGTGCCTGCATGTACCGTACAGAAAAAATCTCCTTAAAAGAAACCAAAAACAATGTTTTTGTGAATTTACTCCTGGATATGCTTGATAAAGTCATTATAGGTGGACTAGTAGGCTTGTATTTATAAAAACACATATGTTCTTTGTAAAGTGTATGTATATATACAGAAAGAAGAAAAAAATTCATCGCTATATAAACAACAATCATCCAGAAGTCATCCTACTAAGTTCAAACCAGTGTGTAAATTCAGTGTAAAATTTGCTTATCAGGCCTATAATATTCATAGACTGCTGAATAAAATGGTACAAGAAATGCTTGTAAGAAATGTGTTACAAACAAAGATCTTTAAAGATAAAATCTGCTTTAAAATAATAATGGTCCTGTTTCATTTGGGAAGAGCTTTTTAAAAAAATACTATTTTTAAAGGGCATATTTCAAACAAGGCTGAAAGATTAATTTGAAAGGAACCACTGCCCATTCAGGAGGTTTTATGTTACCCAGGCAACCACATATAATAAATAACGTTTCTTTGAGAGATATTTCAAGTCCAAAACTTCTGCAATTAAATTGGTTACTTTCTCAATTTGATTTAGTTCAGATATCCTTTAATTTTAAGATATTTCCGAGGGTTAACTTTTCTTGATGAAGTTGAAGGCTTTAGTGTTTTTTACTCATTTCAGAGCTGAAAAATTATCTTTGGCTATATTGAATTGCCTTCGTGGTTATCTTCTTTTGAAGAGTGATGATGGACTGGTTTATTCCTTTGCATTAGGGCATAATGTGGGCTAGCTCTGTAGAGTGGTGGTTGAGTCCTATGCATGGAAAACTGGATCCCGCATGGCTTACCATGGCCCGAAGGCCCAGCTCCAGGGACTTCAAAAACATGCCATGCATATGTGCATACAGGCTTCAAATCCTGATAGGATGGAAAAAGGAGGAGAAAATACTGTAAGGTGACTATGCCCCACTGGGGGGAGGGTGCTGTCTGTCTGTCTCCTTCTCTGTGGAGTACATGTGCCCACTGACAATTAAAAAAATGAAGTCACCAGGTTATGAGTTAAAAGTACATCGAAGAAGTCTGAGCAAAATTCATGTTTTGTTGTAAACACTTTTAATATAACCTGAGTCTGATTTCAGTTCTCTCAATGTGAAAGAAGTCTTTAATCGTCGTCATTTCTTTTACTGTTGACATAACTCCAGCTGTCTCTCCTGTTTTCTTCTTGTAGGATAGATTTGTATTGTCTTTTAAAGAAGCCAGCCTGAAAAATAGCATTGCATAGTCACTGGTGTATAATTATAAACATATGACACATTGAATATCTAAACACAACCAATATTTCTTAAACTATGTCTCATGTAACACTATTCATGAAGGTTTTCAACAGATATAAATGGCACAAATTAGTGTGGGACACATTGGGTTAAATAAGACATTTTTGCTGTTAATACAAGACTTCTCAGTGATACATGCATAGTCCTCCCAAGATTGACATATAATGCAATGTTGAAGGTTTTCCAAATACTTTTCTTTTTAAAAAGATTATTCAAAATAGTGTTATAGTTTGAGTATTTGTTGAAAATAAGTAATCTTTAAGAAGGTGTATTTTCCTAGGGACCAGCAGCTAGCTTAATGACTATGTCGCTGGATTCCCACGTAGTCGATCACAGTTCACGTCCCGGATCCGGTGGCTTAAAACTCACGCCAGGTGCCTGTGCGTGTGTGCCCAAGATCCCGAGAGGAGAATGGAGGAAAAGGGAATGTGGCATGGCTATCCCCCCTGGGGGGGTGATTTCTTCTGTTTCTCTGTCTCTCTCTGTCTGGTGAGTGCATGCATCCTATAGCAAAAACCTCTCAAAAAAAAAAAAAGGTGTATTTTCCTAGAAAAACTTTGTTATTGAAGTCAGCAAAATATTCACTTAGTAATTTAAAAAGTTAACATTAAAATATTGAAATAATTAAATCTTACAACTTGGGAGCCATGAATTGACTTTAAGAAAATAAAGAATATTGTTTTATTATTAAGGACTTACCTTCCACATAACACATGAAATCAATAAAAGTACAAAAAGCCCAAGTAGCAAACTACTTGAAATAATCACTATAGTGAAATGACGTTTGGGTCTTTGATGATGTAGTCCTTCCAGTAGAACCTACAGGAATTAAGCAAAATTGCCCACCAGTTTAGAAAGAAGCCATTTCCTCTGAAGTCCTTCCATAATCTCCAATAATAACCGGAAGTAACCCCTCTCATTCTCTTGCTGATTCTAACCCAACAATAAAAAACACTGATAACTATTTAGCAAAAACACAAGCAGAATGGGCTTTATCCAAGACTGTTCCTTCATTCCATCCTTTTTTCACTGCTAAATTCACCTTGCTAAAGGTTTGTATTATTTCTGCTGCCAAGTCTCAGAGAAGTATTCAAGATCCTTCATGATCCGGTCATACTCAACTTTCTTGACTCAGGTACTCAAAAGGAGGTAATTATAAACACCCTTGCAATATTTTTTACCTAAAGTTTTTAATGTACCAATTAACAGAGCAGTCTTACGTGTGCAACATTCTCATTCTTGTTTAGTTCAATGACATTTGGATGTGGCTCTGGAAAAGCTGTTGCTCTAATTTCAAACTTGAGTGCTGAAGTCTCATCCTATTTAATAAATGAAAGAAACTCATTTTAGTCACAGCTTTATCTCCTGAAGACACATTGATAGAAATATATAGTCTTTTCTTACTATTTTGATATCTTTACAGTTTATCTTCCTCCTTTTAATTAATAACCATTTATAATCAACTACAATACAAAATGTCATTTGGTTCCAAAGGCAGGGTCTTGATATTAATTCATATAGCATCATGTTATTGAAACTTTTACTAAACATGACTATTTTAAAGTTAGCTTGGTTTAAATATTATTTGATAGAATATTATTAGAGGTAAGAAACTAATGTATTTTTTATTGGGATATTAAATTTTTGTCTCCAAAGAAGACCTTCTTCACCTGATAAATATCAGATCCATCTTATTGGATTTAAAAAATTTTTTTCCTAAATGAAATACATTTAGTCTATTTACTATTTTAATGGAAATGTCTGGAATAAATAGTTATAGAACTCAAATATAAAAGTCAGTGGAGGGAACCAGTAGTTAGCGTAATGGCTATGTTGCTGGACTCCCACGTAGTTGACCGTGGTTCGCGTCCCGGACCCGGTGGCTTAAAACTCACGCCAGGCGCATGTGCGTGCATGCCCAAGATCCCGAGAGGAGAATGGAGGAGAAGGGATTGTGGCGTCACCATCCCCCCTGGGGGATGATTTCTCGCTTTCTGTCTCTAATGTCTCTGTCTGTCTGGTGAGTGCACGCGCCCTATAGAGAAAACCTCTCCAAAAAAAAAAAAGGAAAGAAAGAAAAAAAAAAAGAGAGAGAAAAAGTCAGTGGATGAATTCAGATTTACTACCAAAAGCAAGGATGCTATAACCCAGAATCCATAGAGCTATGGGTATGCTTTACAGGTTAGAAAAGATAAGAATATATTCTTTAGTCAGATTCTTAACAGTCTGTAGTCAGATTTGTAGCAGTCTACGACCCTCAAAAGTTAAGAACTGTTCCAAAATTAACCATGTAGAGCTGAAAATAAACTACAAGCTTCATCTATATCTAAAGCAGTGATTCGCAACAGGGAGACTCTGATCCTTTGGGGGACAGCCAGCAATGTCTGGAGACATTTTTAACTATTAGGACTTGGGAAGTGGTACTTCCAGCATCTCATGGGTAGAGTCTGAGGATCTGCTGAACATTCTATAATACACAAGACAACTTCTGAACAAGACAGAATTCTCTGTCCCTAAATGCCAATAGTGGTCACTGATGAGAAACCTGGATCTAGGGAGTATAAGATGGTTAAGTGCAAAAGGTTAAGAGACTTGCTGAGTGTCCATGACTTAGTTTATAGAAAAGTGGAAATGACAGCAGACATCTCTTCTTTACCTTCCTCTTAACTACCATATAGTAATTTAAATAACCCCATTTAAAACATAACATCTACCATTTCCTTTGGATCACTATATGCCCTACACTTATGAAGTGCTTGTAAAAATCATCTTGTTTAATCTGCATCACCTTTGAGATAGAGATGTTGTCCATAATGAACAAATGAGGAAACTGAAAAACAGAACTCCAGACAAAACTCATTTTATCTCTAAGTACTCCTCATAAATATACATGCCCTTTTCTAGGAAAAAGTCCAAGATATATTTAATTATTCTTTAATTCAACTTTTCAAAGTTCATTATTATGAAAGTGACATTTTATGGTGTTTTATTGTTGTTGATAAATTGTGATGTTTTGTTTTGATTTTATGGAAGTTTTATTTTACTTTTTGGCTTTGTTTTATATTTTATTTTTAATAATAATTTAAGGCAGTTTGGAAAAAAATGTAAGGTTATGCGAAATGGCAAGATAGCTCATTTCTTTTATTTAACTCAATCAAGGTTTATAGGCAGTTGGATATACTTTCTAAAACAAATTTCTTAACTAAACCTCTTAAATATTTCATAGTTTAATTCGTTTTTTTTTTTTT
>NW_006159816.1:1346607-1379254 GCF_000334495.1 Tupaia belangeri chinensis
CCCCCCCCCCCCCCGGATGGGATGGCTATGCCGCAATCCCTTCTCCTCCATTCTCCTCATGGGATCTTGGGCATGCACATACACGTGCCCGGTCTGAGTTTAAGCCACCGGGTCTGGAACTCGAACCGCAGTCGACTACATGGGAGTCCAGCAACATAGCCATTATACTAACTGCTGGTCCCCATAGTTTAATTCTAAAGTCATGACATTTAGTCAATATAGACAGCTGAAGCAATAAATAGAAATATAGAATTTTATTCCGAAATTTCATTTGTACATTCTTACTTCATTGAATGCCTGCTTACCATCCTGCCTATACAAGATGTTTGATTTTAGAGATTTCATATAAAATTATTCACGAAGTTGTCAATATATTTTAGACTTACCATTTCTAAAATGGATGGCCGACCCTCCAACTGAATGTGAACACTGGATTCTTTTCCACTTTCCATTCTCCCAAGATTGCATAAGAAATTTAAACAATATGGGTCAGCTTTCATGCAGTACTTGAAAAGAATATAAAAGAGCTACATTAAAATTTTTACCACTTAAATATATATGTATATATCTACACAGAATGAAAAATCATCTCTCTTTAGTGGCATTTAGGAAATTATCTTTCTATCAACATAGAATCAAACGTCTGCTTTCCTTACTGGTACTTAAAAAATTGTCTTGTAAGATCAGCAGATGGCATAATGGTTACGACACAGGATTCCCATGTAGTCGACCATGGTTCTAGTCCTGGACCTGGCAGCTTAAAACTCACACTGGGTGTATGCGCATGTGCATGTGTGTGCATGCCCAACATCCCGAGAGGAGAATGGAGGAGAAGGGATTGTGGTCTGGCCATCCCCCCTAGGGAGTGATTTCTCGCTTTCTGTCTCTATGTCTCTCTGGTGAGCACACACACCCTATAGCAAAAATCTCTCAAACAATTGTCTTGCTTCACATTTGGTAAAATTCAATATCTCTTTATGATAAAAACTTTCACATTAGGTGCATGAGGCATGTACCTCAACATAAAAAAGCCCTGTGAGGGAACTCCAAAAAGTGTGTGGAAAACCAGAGCAAAATATGAGTTTATTTTGGTGCAAATCAACTCATGCAAAAAAGTACTGGTACAAAAAAATCACTGAAATCCATACAGAGTTTTCCATAATACATAGTTTGCATGAAAATTCTAAAGAACTCTTGCAGATGCCAAACCTGTAGCTAACATCATACTGAACAAGGAAAATTGAAAACTTTTTCTCTACGAGCTGGAACGTGAATGTCTAGTTTTACCACTCTTATTCAACATAGAATTGGAAATCTTTGCCAGAACGATTAGGCAAGAGAAAGAAAAAAAGGACATCCATATGTAGAAGAATGAAACTAGACGCTATTTCTCACTATATACAAAAGGCAACACAAAATAAAGACCTAAATATAAAATCCAAAACCATGAAATTACTAAAAGACAATGTATAGAAGACAGTTTAGGACATGGGTCTGGGGAAAGAAAAAAAGGTTTTTTTGTTTGTTTAATTAAATAAAACCTCAAAAGCACAAGCAACAAGAACAAAAAAAGACATGGGACTTTATCAAACAAAATAGCTTCAGGTCTCCTGTTTCTTACCACAGGCTGTGCTTCTATCCTGTATAGAAAGAGGAGGCAGAGTAAACCTACCATATACACCTCAGCCACTGTGCCGGGCGTGTGTGTGTGCGTGCCCAAGATCCCGAGAGGAGAATGGAAGAGAAAGAATTGCGGCATGGTCATTCCCCCTGGGGGTGATTTCTTGCTTTCTATCTCTCTGTCTCTGTTTGTCTGGAGAGTGCACGCGCCCTATAGCAAAAACTTCTCCAAAAAAAAAAATACAAAATGATATAGCCACTCTAGAAAACATTCGGCAGTTGCTTAAAATACTAAACATGCAACTACCATAAGACCCAATAATGGCACATCTGGACATTATTTCTCCCAGAGAAGACTTATGTCCACAGAAAATCCAGCCCACACCTGTTTATAGGAACTTTATTTGTTGTAGTCAAAACTAGAAGCAGACATTCTTCGGTGATGAATGGTAAATAAACTGGTACAGCCATACAATGCAATAACATTCAGAAATAAAAGGGAATAAGCTATAGATACCTGCAACAACTTGGATGGATCTCTGGAAAGTCATGCTGAGTGAAAAAAGCCAATCTCATAAGTTTACATGTTGTGTGGCTACATTTGTATAAGAGTCTTGAAATAAAATTGTATTGAGTCATTTGAAAAGTCATGAAGTATTTTTCTGTTTTCAATGCAAAAATGTGTCATGACTTTTCCCATGACCCAATAGAATGTAGAACTGATTAGTAGTTGCCAGGGTTAATGAGAGAGTTGTGGTGGAATAGAAGTGAGTGTGCCATTTGGCATATTTTATTTAAAATGGCAGCATAAGGGATCAATGTGGAGATATATTCTGTATCCTGACTGTATCAATGTTAATATCCTGATTGTGACAATACACTGTCATTAAATAAGATGTTAACTTTAAGAAAACTGGATAAAGGATATAGGGGACCTCCATCTTATTTTCTACAATTGCATGTGAATCTATAATTATTTCAAAATAAAAAGTTTATTCAAAAAATGATCTTTCTTTAAACAAAACACAAATGTTAGGTTTGCAAGTCATAAAAGCAACAAAATATTGAAAGTGGAGTATGTGTTTTCAGTATTTTTATTTATTTATTTATTTATTTATTGGAGAGGTTTTTGCTATAGGGTGTGTGTGCTTGCCAGAAAGACAGAGAGACAGAAAGCAAGAAATCACCCCCCAGGGAGGTTGGCCATGCTGCAATCCCTTCTCCTCCATTCTCCTCTCGGGATCTTGGGCATGCACGCAGACGTGGCGGCACGAGTTTTAAGCCACTGGGTCTGGGACTCGAACTGCGGTCGACTACATGGAAGTCCAGTGACATAGCCATTACACTAATTGCTGGTCCCCAGTATTTTTATTAACCTAATCTTTAGGACAGAATTAAAAGAAAGACTTCCAGTCAGAGTCTTGCTAAGTTACATGCTCTATGCTTGTTGTAAAATTGGTATCATTTGAAGGCGGTAATTACTTCCCCAGTTTATTCTCATCAATGTATTAAGATGAAAATAACAAAAGTTACCCAGGTGAAGCCAAAATGTTAGTGTTCTGTAGGATCTGGAACAATGTCTGGCTGGCAAAGAATGGACATTTATTACATCGGTAATGAAACTTTATAATAAGTTAATGCTGAGTGGCAAAAGCCAATCTCAAGTTTAACCTGGGTCTGTCCTAGCCCTCCAATTATAACTTGTTGCATGCATTCAAGAACGTTCCTTACACTTAGGTTCTCTCTTACCACTCAACTGACAGCTCAAACCCACTGACCTTTGGTTTTCAGTGTTTTACGTCTCTGTTGGAAAGCAAAAATTATAAACTGAGAAATCGAAACATACCAGTAGCCGCTTGTCAGTCTTTGACAAGAAGTTGACTATGCCTTTCAAGGTCTCCATTGCACCCTTGTGCTGGTCGACTGCACACTCTCTTTGATAATTTTTAAAGTGGCATTCTCCAGTATTAGTCTATAAAGATAGGAAGCAAGAAAAATCATTATCTTTCAACACTGAAAAGAAAAACAAATAGAATGTAGAACTGATTAGTAGTTGCCAGGGTTAATGAGAGAGTTGTGGTGGAATAGAAGTGAGTGTGCCATTTGGCATATTTTATTTAAAATGGCAGCATAAGGGATCAATGTGGAGATATATTCTGTATCCTGACTGTATCAATGTTAATATCCTGATTGTGACAATACACTGTCATTAAATAAGATGTTAACTTTAAGAAAACTGGATAAAGGATATAGGGGACCTCCATCTTATTTTCTACAATTGCATGTGAATCTATAATTATTTCAAAATAAAAAGTTTATTCAAAAAATGATCTTTCTTTAAACAAAACACAAATGTTAGGTTTGCAAGTCATAAAAGCAACAAAATATTGAAAGTGGAGTATGTGTTTTCAGTATTTTTATTTATTTATTTATTTATTTATTGGAGAGGTTTTTGCTATAGGGTGTGTGTGCTTGCCAGAAAGACAGAGAGACAGAAAGCAAGAAATCACCCCCCAGGGAGGTTGGCCATGCTGCAATCCCTTCTCCTCCATTCTCCTCTCGGGATCTTGGGCATGCACGCAGACGTGGCGGCACGAGTTTTAAGCCACTGGGTCTGGGACTCGAACTGCGGTCGACTACATGGAAGTCCAGTGACATAGCCATTACACTAATTGCTGGTCCCCAGTATTTTTATTAACCTAATCTTTAGGACAGAATTAAAAGAAAGACTTCCAGTCAGAGTCTTGCTAAGTTACATGCTCTATGCTTGTTGTAAAATTGGTATCATTTGAAGGCGGTAATTACTTCCCCAGTTTATTCTCATCAATGTATTAAGATGAAAATAACAAAAGTTACCCAGGTGAAGCCAAAATGTTAGTGTTCTGTAGGATCTGGAACAATGTCTGGCTGGCAAAGAATGGACATTTATTACATCGGTAATGAAACTTTATAATAAGTTAATGCTGAGTGGCAAAAGCCAATCTCAAGTTTAACCTGGGTCTGTCCTAGCCCTCCAATTATAACTTGTTGCATGCATTCAAGAACGTTCCTTACACTTAGGTTCTCTCTTACCACTCAACTGACAGCTCAAACCCACTGACCTTTGGTTTTCAGTGTTTTACGTCTCTGTTGGAAAGCAAAAATTATAAACTGAGAAATCGAAACATACCAGTAGCCGCTTGTCAGTCTTTGACAAGAAGTTGACTATGCCTTTCAAGGTCTCCATTGCACCCTTGTGCTGGTCGACTGCACACTCTCTTTGATAATTTTTAAAGTGGCATTCTCCAGTATTAGTCTATAAAGATAGGAAGCAAGAAAAATCATTATCTTTCAACACTGAAAAGAAAAACAAAAGTAGCATAGTTTTCAAGTTTCAATTGCTTATCTTTTCTCAAATATATCAAATACCTCTGAAATTGTGAACATCTCTGTAGCAAAAACACAAACAAAAACTCAGCAGAAGTATGAAAAGTTGGACATAGTTCCTATGCTGAGAAAAAGGCTTTCACTTTATAGAAATGTGAAAAATGACAGAACATTAGCATGAAATTAAACATTTCTCTGACTTTTTACACAAGATGAAACAATATGTATAATAACACGTCTATCTAAATCTGAAATTGAAGTGGGATTTTAAAAAAATCGTATCTTAAATGTACATAGGTTTATTTGTTGATTACTGATCTAAACTGGGAGGATAAAAACAATTCTGATGCAATTATTAACATAGAATATTATGACTTAAATAAAGCTTCTGAAAGGGAAAAAAAGGCTTACAATACTGATCTTTCTTTTTTAAAAAATTATTTTATTTAACTTTATTCATTTATTCATTTTAATTTGACCAGAGAGGGCCAGAGCGAGAGAGAGAGAGAGAGCTGCCAGGTCCAGGACTCGAACTGTAGTTGGCCATTTGGGATTCCAGCACTCTTAACCACCACACAACCTGCTGGCTCCACAATCCTGATCTTTCAATGATGGCTTAACGTTTTATGGAGAATTCCACTAACTACATTACTTCCACAAGTCTAAGTCATAAACAAACACATCCTAAAATAATTATTCAATGAAGATGTTAGACCATAGTTCTGCTATTATACAGGTCAACTGCAGAGATTCTACTGAAATTCTACAGTTATAATATATAACATTTAATACCTACTTAATAACTGCATAGTAAATCGATAGCTTTCAACATGGCTAAAATAACTCAACAGTACCCTTCATTTTACTAATATTATTTAGAATAAAATATTCATTCATATTTATTTAAAACATACTTACTAAGGAATATGTAGAAGGAATACATTTTTACCTGGACATCCAAAATGTTGAACAGCTTATCAGTTCGGGGAATAAAAGAATTTGGTATCATTATTTCCACACTAACATTTGGAGCCATGCTACTGCCAGTGTTGATAACCTGATAAAAAAAAATAAAATAAATTTAAAATATCTTTCATGAATATAAGTATAGAGATCAATGTACTTTCAGGTGACCCCATATATGCCATGCAACATGTATAATGGTGGAGGTTTGTAGCTCATGGCCACAAAAATGGATAGAATATCCATTTAAGAATTTTACAGATTTGTAAGCAATTTCAAACTCTAGTCATTAGTACTTGCCTTCTCTCTCTCTTTTTGCCCAAAAAGTCTAGGCTGATGGCTTATTGCAGAAATAGTCTTAAGAAAGAGAAATCCATATATATTATATACCACTTTAAATATTTTAAGAATATAATCAGCTGGTCCTCATAACTATCTCATGAGGCGGGTCAATATTTTACTACCTTCCAGCTAAGGAAAATGATATGAGGTGTTGAATTTTCCAAGATGAAAGTTAAAAAGCGATAAGAGTTAGGACCAAATCCCAGGTATTCTAATTCTAAATCCTATGTTGTTTTCTCAAAATCACTCCTTGCTGAGAAGATGATTTTTTAAAATTATTTAACTTTATTTATCCATTTATTTATTTATCTTAATTTGACCAGAGACAGGTAGAGTTGGAGAGAGAGAGAAAGTGAGAAAGCAAGCCACTAGCCATGTCTGGGACTCAAATCATGGTCGGCTATGTGGAAGTCCAGCACCCTTAACCACCATGCCACGTGTGGGCCCCAGAGGATGATTAGTAACAGAAAGTGAATATTCAAGGTAATTAAAATACTAATACACTCAGAAAAAATCAGAAAAGGGTAGGTTTTAGAGAAAATAACAAATTTTTAATACTCTTCAAAAAACGCATAAGAGTGTGAACATTTCATTACTGTTAATACATCTAGGAATTGTAGATCCATGAAAGGAGAGAGAGCCAAAATATTTCCTCCTGAGTGCAACTGTAGAAATTCAGAAAAGAGCTATACTATAATACTTGAATAAAAAAGGATGGTTTACAACAATCTGGTGGAATGCTTGAGATGCAGATGAAAAAAGATGGTCTTTGGATTTAAGACAAGTGGTGGGAACCAGCAGTTAGTAATGGCTATGTCACTGGATTCCCACGTAGTGTAACGCGGTTCATGTCCCGGACCCGGTGGCTTAAAACTCACACCAGGCGCGTGTGCGTGCGTGCCCAAGATCCCGAGAGGAGAAGGGATTGTGGCATGACCATCTCCGGCAGGGGGGGTGATTTCTCGCTGTCTCTCTGTCTCTCTCTGTCTGTCTGGTGAGTGCACGTGTCCTATAGCGAAAATCTCTCCAAAAAAAAAAAAGACAGGTGGTAACTGCTAGGCCATGGGAGCACAGGGTGGTTGCAGAGGGAAATGTCAACAATGAGTTCCGATCAGTGTCTGGTACTATAAACCAAGTCTTCCTGATGCCAGTAAATCAATCTAAGCTACACTTACGCTTCCCTCTTGATCACCTAGTAAAATGTGGATTTCCAAGAACATCTACGTACTTGGACGGACTCACCAAGGCCACATATTGCAATATTTCCAGTCCCAGTCATTCCATTGTAAGTTAATTAGAAAATATTTTTTTATTTTATTTTTTTATAATTTTTATATTAATTAATTTAATTTTTTTCATTTCATTTTCTTCCATACATTCAATCACATTATTATTCATCTTACAAAGTGGATAAATTAATAAATGGGCCTCCCAAAGTCTGGTTTGGTTTCTGGTTTAGTTTATCAAAACAGAACTCTCTATTTGGTTTTTATAAAAGTGCTTCCTGGGATTTCAAAAAGAGGTCTTAATTTTTAACACTAATGTGTTCTAGGGGAACAAAAACTTGAGTATACATAGAATCAATAGGATTTCAAAGTTACTCTTCTTCCATAGATCCAGAGCTGGTTCCAGTAATTTGTGTTTTGGATAAGCATTTTAAGTGATTCTAATACACATTTTGAAAGGATTACTTACAAAATATATTATACCTAATCTGAGACTAATTCACAGTCTATAGATTGCTATACAGCTCTACAAATGTATAGTGTTTTTGGTTCAAAAAAACATTTTTGTAGAAATTATCTCTGATTACTTACTCATCACCATCTTTAATATCATAAATATCTCTTATTAAATTTAGCTTTATGTAAGTCTCCCAGTATTTCTAGATGACAGTATTCTTTACTTTTTAAGAAGGCTTGACAAAATTTAATGATTAATAAAGCACTTATCACAGGCCATAAACTTATGACTAGGTCAACCTTAAATGGAGATAGGGGAGAAAGGAGCTTCCTTTACTTGCTAGTGTGAGGGCTTTTATAAAGCTTGAAGCAAGAGATTTCACTGATTTGCACTCAGAGATGTCTTCCCTTGGCCTATCATGGTCCCCATACTTAACCCTAGGAAATTTAGCTCGTCCTAGAACTTCGCCTGCTTCAGGCATGATCTCTGTTCCTGCATGCCCATTCCCACTTGTTCTGTAAGGAAGTATGGGCTTGAGGATCAGGAAGAAGACAAGTGGAAGCAAAGCCACAGTGGCCTGAGAGGAAAGGCCGTGTGGGCTGAGGCTGGGCGTCATCATAGGTGTAGCAGGTATACAATGTCCCCTGGAGCAATGCAACAGTGACATCTTCTCAGGTTGTAACACGTACGAAACATTTCTTACATGGAAAGTGAAGTTCATTTTCTCTTCCATGCACGTTTCAGGCTCATTTTCATCATTTGATCCATACACAAATGAAGTTGGGTTCACAAACCTGATAGAAACAAATTCAAATTTAATCAACTGTCTTCCTGATGAGGTGTTATAAACAGTCTTTCTCCATAGAACAGATGATAACGTATTTAAGAGGCACCATGGAATACTTTGGGTTTAGGGGTCAGAGGACAATTTTATTCAAAAATGGACAAAATGAGAAGGCCAGGTAATCTGACCTGAGTGACAGTTCTGTTCTCATCCGTACCCTTTTCTTGCCTTCTCTAACACTGGGCTTCCTTTATGCTGCTATTTCTTCCCTTTCAGCCTTTAAGAGAATGATGCAACTTTGGCAAGTCAGGAGTAAACCCTTAGCGTTTCCCAAGGGCTTCTAGATAATGCAAACCTCATTCTATATTACTTATTTTTGAGTTATTTCTTCTAATCTCCCAACTCCTGCTGGGTAGTTGTAATGAACCCCAAATCTGTGGGACAATTCAAACACTAATAAGAATGATACATTTTTGTTAGAAAATATCACTTTTTTTTTAAAATGTATGATTTGACTCCCCCCCCCTTGCAATGAAATACATGTAATATTTTTCTGAGGAAATCCCTACTCTACAAGTTGTTCATATTTAGTAGCTAATATTAGGTCATATGAAATTAGAGGCACATTAAACAGGAAAGAAATTAGAAATATTCAAACAGCGCAGACTTAAGCAGTCTAACAGTTGCAGAACATTGTCTGAAATAATGATGTCTGAAGAATAATGGAAAAACACATCCTAAGAAAATCAAGAGAGTCAAGATCCACATTCAAAACCAGGAAAGATGGAATTACTTGCTTAACGCTGACTCCCTAGCCCTGCTCTCCTCTGTGCATGGCCTCCATTTCCTGTTTGTTTTATTCCACAGTCGATGCTTAATTCCATCAGTTTCAGATACTAACATTTTATATTTATATAACTACAGGCCAACGTTATGGGTGCTTATACTGATTGGGGGGGGGGTTACTTTATAGTTAGAGCAACAAGAAAAGCTCCTATTTGTTCTGTATCCTGCATCATCTATTGTTTTAAAAATGTAGTTTTAAACAAAGACTAACAGCCTGAAGAATTTCCAGTGAAATCATTGAAGATTTTCTTAAACTCCTCCCCCTTTATTTCTTTTTTTCTACATGTCTCCTTCTTAAGTCAGAGGAGGATCCATTTGAATAATTACGAAAATTGTGAGGGAGTAATGAATGCGGGCTGAAATCTCATAGGTATAAAGAATAGACAAGGGGCTCCTTGCAGCCAGCGCTGTCATGTCTCAAACTGCTACATAGGAAGATGTGGGTTTGGACACTGCTTAGTGAGCCAGCTCAGACTTCTTTGAATTTCACACTTGCCGTGACCACTGGGTACAATGACGCAAACTGCATGCTGACTGACTCCAGGTGCCCCTGGATTGCACAGTTTTCAACTGAAAGGCTGTGGTCTGCTGGAAACTCACTGGGGTCCTCCAGCTAGACACTACTTTGATGTAGCAACAGTGATGATTATAGCCTGGGTTAAAATACTGAACAGCTAAGAAGGAACTCCAACATGAGATAATTTAAGAGAGAAATAGTATTCCTTTTTTTCTTTTCTTTCAATTTTTATTGTTGTTTTTTACTATAGTGCACATGATCTCACTGGAGAGAGACAGAGAGAAGGAAAGTGAGAAATCCATGGTTAAGCCATGATCCTTTCTCCTCTATTCCCCTCTTAGGATTTTCTGGGTGTACGCACACACACAAACACATGCCTGGCATCATTTTCAAGCTGCCAGATATGGGACTCAAACTGCGGTCAGATGTGTGTGAGTCCAGTTCTTTAACCTCTGCATCACCTGCTGGCCCCCAAACAATATTCTTTTTATTTTAAAATGCTTAGATACGGTTTTGTCCTCCATGTAAGAAGCAGTGGAATGAAGAATCAACTCTAAACTTTACAGTTGGCCTCTGTATCAACTTACCCATGAACAGCTAGCATGACCTCATACTTAAGAGGTATTGCTAAAGTCACTTTATTATGTTTTAGCTTGTCCACTTCCCCTTCATTTTCACTGCAGAAACAAACAGAAAACGCCTGTTAGAATTCACCATTCTTACAAATCATCTTCAGAGAGAATGTTTTACATATCCTGTATACTTATATACTTAGAAGTTTGTTTAAATAATGCTTTCTGAGGAGTAGGGATTACAACAGATATGGCAATGGCACATTTCTCGGACAGGGTTGGTAGGAATTTGCTCTCATAATTTCAACTATTATCAGTTGCTTCTAAAAAAAATGGAAGGCTTTTTTGGTTCATTTTTGGTTTGGGGTTTTTAAAATTTAAACATATCATGTCAGAATTCCTTTCTGCTTATAGACAGTAAGTGGAACTCAGCTCGTAAAGTCTTCCCTCAAAACAGAATGGCACGTTTCCTTTAGGTCAACTACTGTGTTCACCGTGGGGTTATACCAGGCAGCGTGCACTGTGATGTTGAGCTCGTCTTCTGCTCTGCTGAGTGAGCTGACATCCAGGAGAAAGCTAATATCTATCTGTAAAAAAACAGGGAAAGCTCATTTTTTTAAACCATCTTAAATACATTTTCTTATCATCTGAATTTCATTTTTAATTAATAGTTTATGTTCTACGGATTATAAAATTAAAATGATTCTAGATGTATAAGCCGTGCCTCCCTTGGCAGTTAAATACAGCGGTCTACGGCAATCTAAAAGCACAAGCATTTTTATGAGTACCATTTAGACACAAAGCCTATGCTGAATGTAAAGACAGGCCATCCAGACTGACAAAATTAGAAATGCTTTAACAACTTGGGTGAGGACTCTTGCCAAAAACACCTTTTTGTATAGCAGAGGTAACATGCCTGGCAGACAGGACCACCTGGGGCGGGGGTTGGGGGGAATGTGTTGGAAGAGTGAATGGGGGAGAATTCTGACTGACACATCCACATGCCCATCCCGACATACGCGTGTGCCCCTCCCCCTTTAAACAGTGAACATTGCCAAGAATACGAACACAAAGCTCAAAGATTTCAAGCCCAGTTGCCTTTGCTTTTATTTCATCACTTAGCTCCCTACTCTAAGTAAATACACACACTCACACACACATTTGTATGCTGCATGTAGAGGAAAACAAAAAGCATCATGCCAGTAAACGAAATCCATAAATGCTAATACTTACCCTAGAGAGATGATCGACATATATGTAACCAACATCGCAGTCAAGTTTCACTATGCCGGAGTTGTCTGTTACTTCACAGTTTATTTGTTTATCTTCCTAAAAGAAAAAAAGAGAAAAAAAAATTAGAACAACTGGTTTGGATAGGAAGAAAATAAGTTCATTAACAAGTTTAAGGACAGCGGTCCTTTGGGAACAAGATTGGTAGTGCAAACTTAAAATGAGGAGCAGTAACTGTAGGAGCTTGCATGAGGACCAATTTCACTTGGGCGAGGACCTCAACCAAACAAGCATGATCCTCTCCCTGCAAGGATGTGGCAGGTAGAAAGCAATGGCAGCCAAGCAGCTCTCTCTTATTCACAATGAGAAGCAGGAAGCTGACACCTTTGGACTTAGTCCCTAAGCACTTGCCATTTTAAGCAAGGGCAGATGGCAGAGGACCCCCGCCTTCCCAGCACCAGGCACCAGTCTCATAGAATACAATCCCTCCAGGGACAGGGGTGGGTTGGGTTGGTTCTGGGATGACCCAAGCACACCACATCCACTGTGCACCCCATTTCCACCTCTACCACATACCAATAGAAAAGAAAACAATCACAGAACCACAGGGTTTGGCTTCCCATGAGAATAAAATACTACTGCTGAGCTGAAAGGAGATGGAGCCCGGGTGGCAATGGGAGCGATAGGAGCAGCTGCAAACACAGGGGAAGCCTCACTCACTCCTTGCTCCCAGAAAAAGCTGCCCACCCCACCACTGAGTGGCCCAGAGGACCAACACTGGTTGGTGGACTGGCCTCCAACAGGTCACAGATCCACACAGGAACACAGTCAAGGTTCGGAAGCCCTGATAGAGAGGAAATCTCAAAACAACTGGAAGCCTGAGAGCTAAGTCTGAATAGGAGGATTTCTACCACAGTCATGTATACTGTAACTTAATGAAGTGAATTATACCACTTGCTTTTTAAGAAGAAAATTAAGTAAAATACTAAGTAGTATCATGCAATTGTGGTTTACAATACTTACCAGATCTAAAATCTTAATGAAGTAAAGACCCGCGGGTAGCAGGACATGCAGAGTCGTTTCATAAGCATCATCTCCAGCGTTAAACAAGGACACATTCAACGTGATTGTTTTTGCACTCCCAACAGCAAGATAGGTTTTATTTTCATGCGGCCTAAAAGGTAAGTAATTTTATGTAGGTCTCATTTAGGAAATAAAAATCTCATCTCCAGATATATGAAGAGGTTTTCAAAGAGTTCATGGAAAATTCATATTATTAAAAAAACTGTGTGTGGATTTCAAAGTTTTTTTGCACCAAAATAAAGTCATATTTTAATTCAACTTCTTCTGCTAGCTTTTTTGTTAGAGTTTATTTCTTTCATAAGGAAGAGAAACAGAGACAAAGAAAGCACCCCCAGCAGTCTAGACACCATGATCCACCCCTAGGCTCATTCAGCCTGGATCATCGTCACATATGTCTTTGGTATACTCAGACAGGTTTCCAGATGTGAGCTGGAACCTTCCTGTGCGGGTCGGCCTTACAAAGCATTGTGCATTCCTGTTTCACATCTGGCACCTCCACGAGCTTTTGCGGTCCTCTTGTATTTATGTTTATGTCACACATAAAATAGTAATTTAGTAAAATAATTGCTTTGGAAATTTCCCCACATGAATGACCCCCATAGGCCGATGTAAATTCATATTAACAAGAACTCTTGGGCTAGCACGTGGCATGAAGATTAAGGTGCCAGATCCTACATGGTTGTCTGCGCGGCTAGAGTTCTAAACCAGGTGGCCTGAAAATTACAGTGTGTCTGCACATGTGCCCAAAATCCCAAGAGGAGACTAGAGGAGAAGGGAATGTGGCATGGCTACCCTTTCTGGGGGCTGATTTCTCACTTTTCTTCTCTCTCTGGTGAGTGCATACACCTATAGCAAAAAACAAACAAACAGAAAAACACAAATAAACAAAAACAAAAAATATGAAAAACAAAACAGAACTCTTAATTTCTCATGTTTTAGATAACTTCAGTTGGCTATTATCTAAGAAGGGTCTTTTTTTTTTTTCCCTCAATAAAAATGTAAATGAGAAACCAAAAACAAATTAAACTCTAGTCTATAATTTTACTTTTGTATTATTTTTAACTTCTGTAATTTTAATATTTTCTTCATTACTTTGCAATGTCTTCTGATGGCAAGGCATTTCTTTCTTTTCTTTTCAATCTTTGATTAGACACTAAAGGTGCTGCTGACCAAATCAAAGGGTTAAAATGGGGGATCTGGAAGAAAAGGAAACTAAGAGACTAGAGGGAATGTACTGGTAGAGGTAATATAGGCACTGGTAAGAACTACTACATCCAGAAAGCGGCACTAAAATCTACTGGACTAGAATTAACATGAGGCAGGCTTGTTGTACCTATAACTAGGCCAAATTAAAATCAGAGTTGCAGAAATGGGTCTAACCTGGTAGCAGAGTCAGTAGCAAATTGAACTGCAGTGCTGGAAGCCACATGACTGATGGCAGGTTTGACCCCCAGGTTGCCCTAAAAATGCACTAGGATAGCCCCATGTCCTGATGAGCTGAAGGTTTGGAGATAGAGGATCACAGCATGATAAGATCCATAAAGAGTACTTCTATCTTTTTCTCTCTCTTCCTCTCATATGCACATACATGCTATCATGAATAAAATGAAAAAAATGAATAGCAGAAAGGTTTCACCAGCCTATAGATTGCAAAGAGAAGATTGCTGTAAATGTAGGCATATGAGTGAGTTCAAATCCTGGCACTTCTTCTAGTTCTTTGGGATGGGGGGATCATTTAGCATGCCTAAGCCTTGGTGACCCCATCTGTAATAATGATAGTAACAACTATTCAGTAAAAATTTGGGTCATGCAAATTGCATGAAATCTTCAGAACACTTTAAATATGAACTTGAGGCTTAAATAATTTATTCCAGGGCCACAAGTATAATGTTCTGACAAGTCAGAAATCTAGTTATTTAAATTTAGAAAAATTAGTTCAAACTAAAAATGTGACTCGAAGCAAAATAGTAGATAAGGATAATGATAACAACCAAAAAGGTACATATTCATTTAATACTTTAGAATCTTGTAAATTTCCTCAATAGTATTTAAATTGTGTCATTCTGATTAACATTTGGAAGACAGGTATTTAAATAAACTATCATGGAAACATTACACAGAGAGTAGGCATTTAATAGCTATTTGTAATTGATTAAAGACAAAGAATATGTCAGTACAGAGTTTAAGAATACATTTCGGGACCAGCAGTTAGTGTAATGGCTATGTCGCTGAACTCCCATGTAGCCCACCGCAGTTTGAGTCCTGGACCTGGTGGCTTAAACTCACACTGGGCGTGTGTGCATGCGTGCCCAAGATCCTGAGAGGAGAATGGAGGAGAAGGGATTGCGGTGTGGCCATCCCCCCGGTGGGGTGAATTCATGCTTTCTGTCTCTCTGTCTCTCTCTGTCTTTCTGGTGAGCACATGCACCCGATAGCAAAAACCTCTCAAAAAAAAAAAAAAAAGACATTTCCAAATTTCTATTTTTTAAAAAACAAAGCCTAATGCTCTTTATTTTTTTAAATGTTATTTATTTATTCATTTTATTTATTTATTTTTAATTTGACAGAGAGAGACACAGAGAGAAAGAGGGGAAGCAAGAAAGCAAGCCACCAGGTCCAGGACTTGAACCGTGGTCAGCCATGTGGGAGTGTCCAGCACCTTAACCACCATGGCACCTGCTGGTCCCCCAAATTTCTGTTTTAAAACATTACTTGAAGATTCATGAATGATTGACAATAATTGAAAGTTCCTATACAGTGAATCAGGCT
The DNA here is from genome assembly GCF_000334495.1 of Tupaia belangeri chinensis. NCBI lineage: Eukaryota > Metazoa > Chordata > Mammalia > Scandentia > Tupaiidae > Tupaia > Tupaia belangeri. Next base: position 1,362,383 of record NW_006159816.1, read on the forward strand.
CTGTGCTTATCGCTCAAACAAACAATAGGCAAAAATAGTTAAAACGCACTTCACTCTCTCACAGAATTGCTATGGTAATGAACACATAAGTGAATAAATGCAAACAAACATTATAAATACACAAGAAAAGATTATGAACACAAGGCTGCGAGACTAAGGAAGGGAAACAGTTTTGCTCGGAAGAAGTAAAGGTAAGCTGCTCTTTGCTTTTCTACTATTCTGAATATCTAGGTTATCCACGGAAGTTTTTTATTTTGTTTGTTTTTCTAAAGAAAGTCTGAAAATTTCATGATTGAATCTGAGTAAACTTGAATTATACCCCTAAATGATTTTTCTGAAGTCCTTTACCTCTCCTCCAACCCAATCTTCACAATGATTCTTTTTTTTTTTTTTTTTTGAGAGGTTTTTGCTATAGAGCACATGCATTCACCAGAAAGACAGAGAGAGACAGAAAGACAGAAAGCAAGAAATCACCCCCCAGGGGGGATGGTCACGCCATAATCCCTTCTCCTCCATTCTCCTCTCGGGATCTTCAGCATTCACGCACATGCGCCCAGCGTGAGTTTAAGCAACCGATCCGGGACTTGAACTACAGTTGACTACATGGGAGTCCAGCAACATAGTCAATACACCAACTGCTGGTCCGACAAAGAGTCATTTTCAAAAAAAGCGAACTAGATCCTCTCACATGCCTGTTCAGTGCCGTCTGGTAACTTCATGGAAAGAGTCCCAACTCCTCAGCACTCGTTCTTTTGCTTTAGCCACATTTACCTACAAATAGGTGTCCAAACACACCAAGGTGTTTTGTGTTTTCAAGCTCTCTCTCTGCCTTAAACATATTCTTCTCTTCAAGCTTCTGGCTAATTTGTGCTTATTTTTCAAAATTTAGCTTAAACTTCATTAATGCTTAGAGATTCTCCCAGCTGGTACTCATCACAAACCACTGTCATCCTGTACTGCTTGTCCCCTCACCAGGGTCAGGGGGTGGCTTCTTCGTCTCCCGAAGTACACAAAGCACCTCTTTAATGCAACTTTTTCACAATCACAAGTCACTGTATGGTTTCTCTCGATACTAGACTCAAGTTCTCTTGGAGTACACATGTTGGAGTATGATCATCAGTATTTTCTCTGAGCCTAGGAAAACAGTTAGTGTTCAAAACATACAGGTGGATATACATACGTGTGTATGTATCCAGCATAGAGAACAGTCGGGTTGTACTTAAGAAAGATGTCAGAAAAGTAGGAAATTATTGGATGAGTTACTGACTATTCAAAGTCATTATGAAATCTGGGACTACATGTGGTACAGCAGTAAAACATGACACTATGAGGCAATCCTCTGTGAGAAGATTCCCAGTTCAAGTCCGAAGACCTCCCTGAGTACACCAAACACAAGCTTGCCCATGATCTTGGCTGGCTGAAGGCCGGGGTGGATCACAGTATCAGGACCCTGTTGAGGGTATGTGTTCTCTTTCTTTTTCACTCATGGAAGTCAGAAACAAACTCAAAAGTTCATGAACTCATCAATATAAATTTTGTCAGATTTTAGCTTTGTGGTCATAATTATCTTTTCTCTCATGGCATAGAAATGCCAACTGCTTCATTAAGATAAAATAAATACCTAGCACTATCACATTCATGTCATCTGTACCCCTCCCACACTGCCTAATATTCCAGTGATAACACACCTATTGAATTAACCTATACACTAATGTCATCATCATATGACCATGGAAAATCAAAGGGAATATAGTTTTTGAGAAGTAAATTATTAATTATTATAAACCCCAGAATGTGCAAACAAAATGAGAATTTTGGACACTTTTCCCACTTTTTAACTCAAATATATAGCTCTAAGAAACTAGGCAGTTTACTTAATATTTAAAGGTCATTAAATATGCTTTACTTTTACACTACAACAGCAAAGTTGAGTTTTGGAGGCAGAGATCTCTGTGTCACAAAGTCTAAAATATTTAACTAGCTCCTGCTATAGAACAACCTGATTGATGAGGGCAACTCATTTCGAATAACGTACAACATAACATCACTGTATTTAATTAAAATCTATTCTGGGGACCAGCGGTTGGCATAATGGCTCTGTTGCTGGACTCCCATGTAGTCGACCATGGTTCGAGTCCTGGACCTGGTGGCTTAAACTCACACTGGGCACGTGTGCGTGCATGTCCAAGATGGTGAGAGGAGAATGGAGGAGAAGGGATTGCGGCATGGCCATCCCCCTCCCCCACCCCCCAGGAGTGATTTCTCGCTTTCTTTCTGTCTCTCTCTGTCTTTCTGGCGAGCGCACACGCCCTATAGCAAAAACCTCTCAAAAAAAAATCTATTCTGTATTATTCTGACTATAATGGAAGCTTCATTATTTCAGAAGGCATAGGATTCACTCTTGGAAGCTAAACGGCATTAGAGAAAATGACCCCACAGTCCTTAAACTACTCCCTTAGTACTACTGAAAATGAACTTCAGTGAAACCATGTCTAGCTTCTGATCCTGAGAGACTGGGTATTTCTGGAGGAGTGTGTATAGTGACGAGGCAGTCATTCTGAGCTCTAGCTTTCATTTTAAGGTTGCGGACTGATTGAGTGCACTACCTCAGCATTTTAGGACGTGGCTATGATTTGCTTGTCCCTGTGTTGTACACCATTGGGCTAAGGGAGTACTCATCTGGCCACACTGTGTTAAATGAGAGAGAGGAAGTGTGTGGGAACATGGTTGTCCTACATTCTCCCTACTATTCTATAATCGCATTACAAGTAAAGGAACCAAGGAGGTTCTAAAAGTAAACTTCAACTTGACATTAAAGTTTAATTAAGACTTGTAGAAGAGCTGCCTAGAAATAGACATTTATAAAATATTCTGGCTTGTAACCAAAGCATTAGTCACTGAACACCTTAGGGAGAGAAGTTGGCACTTAGACAAGCAACAGAAGGTGAAAGCTTCTGCATAAACAGCGAGGTTTCAAGACAACAGCAAATTAAAGAGAAACACAATGTTCGTTCACATTTCAGCAACTAGACTCTTGGTTTATTTTCCATTTTTAAGATACTTTGCTACATTACCATAGTTATAATTCTACTATTTTTTTTAAAAGAATACATCATACTGTATCTTGACTCATTAACAAGATGCTGTCGGAAAGACATCCACCAGCTTTCTATGCGAGACATAATAAAGGACCAGGTGCACATCTGGAAGTGCGACAACACTGAACCAGCGCTTTCCCTGGGACTCACAGTTCATTCTCCATTAAAGCATGCAAAATGCAGACTTGAAATTTACAAAGCAGCCTAGAGTCCATGTAACTTAAACAAATCAAGGTACTGTGCACATACGGAATCATGACTTAATAAGTGAAAGAAGAAAGATAGAAAATTGATGTATTGCACACAGGACTCTATGCTTTTCCTGAGTGAATAATACTGTCTTATTTTCTAAGAAATGTTCCCCAAGTCTTAGTATAATGAATGCACTTTGCCTTGACAAAATGAATTAGGGCTGTGTAGTTATCTTGTTTTAAAGCAAGATGCTAGAACAAAATAGAATGTAAACTGATACCATGCTTCACGGTGTCAAGACACATGTCTCATTTATTTGACAAAACTGTAGCCTACAGCAAATGGCCTACGGGACCAACAAAAATTGTACCCTCTTTTTTTCCTTTACTACTAACTTCGGGAAGAAAAGAAAATGCTAACAAGTTCTTGTCTACTGAAATGTAATCTGACATTTAAGAACATTTTATTAAATAGAGCAAACTCACTGAGGTCAAGGGGAGAACAGCAGAACTTGGGCTGTAAGACTGAACTGGTGAGAGCATGTTTCAGTGTATAAAGTACATAGTTCATCCTCCCCAAACATGAGGTCAGTGAGGCCTGTATTCCTACTATCTTCATTTTAAAAAGTGGACAATATCATGAAATAAGCTCTCCGAGGGATTAAAAATGTAGTGGCAGTTGCTCATTGTTCATTGCCCATCCAATGAGTCTTTCCTCTTTTTAACTGTTCAAAGAACCCTGGATTTTTCTGATACTTCAGAAGACAATATCTATTTTGGCCTTAGGGAATGAGTAATGATGGATCTAATGTGATTATGGCTCCATTCTCCTTTAACCATGATAGATTCAAGGGTGATACCATGTGACACAGTTCTGGTTAAACAGAGTAAGTCTGATCAGGTACTTCCCTTCCTGGAAAGGCAGCCTCAAGAGAGGCTGTCCCCCTTTTTCTTGCTTAGAACCATGGTGCTGCTGCAACCACGTTTTGACCAGGAGAAAAAGGCCAAGAGAACTAAAAAGATAACATAAATGTCCAGTCTTTGTTAGCTGCTCATCTAAACCGTGACAATCTCCTCCCTCCTCCAGACTGCTCATTATGTAAAACATAAATGTCTTTATCGCTTCAATAACTATTAGATATTCTATAACTTGCAGTTAGAAGCATCCTAAAAGATACAAAATTAGTCAGGGAAGCCTGCATTACTTACCCTGGAAGCATGACTGAGCTATAGAATAGTGTCATTTATGTCAGTAATCTGTATGAATGATTTGATTTTCAACCTAATATGTAATGAGTAATACCTGTTATTATACGTGGAATCTCGATGTAGTCAAGTTTATTCATCATTATTTTAAAATGGAAGTCCATCTGGATGTGGTTTATTGTCCTGAAAATTTAGACATACTGGTGGAGGCCTCCACTTAATGAAAACATGAGACTGTACATAAGCTTGGTTTAGTGTAGTATTGGCAGTTTATTATTACAGTCTTCAGAAACTCATGTTCTTTGCTGAGTAAATACATTTACCTAAGCAGGTTTATAGCTCTGGGGCACATAAATGCCTTAAGTGTCATTGGAGTTATAGCTGGTGGAATACATCGAACATATGGTCACCATTTGCCTACTGCTACTGAGAAGAGAATATAGGACACATGTGGGAGAGGCATAGTTTTGTCTGATCGAGTATAATTTACTAAAAATGCAAAGCACTTTATCAGAACCTTTCACTATAGGCTCAAGACATTAATTACAAGAATTTTCATTTGGACATTCCTCAGACAAGTTATCATAAGTTACCTAATGCAATAGTCGGTGACTTTTCTAACTGATAAGAAAGAGAGTTGGTGCCTACAACTTTACACTGGTATTCAAGCCACTTCAAGCTCTGGACAAATAATGAGTATATATGCGAAGAAATGTTTAGAACTCTAATATTTTGTTTCATGGCCCAACTTTAGCTTAATTATCTTTACTTGAGTAAAGTCGGAGAGAGAGAATAAGAGAGTAAGTGAGAGTGAGCAATCCCAACAGAGCCTGGATGCCACGATACACTCCAGACTCAGCTGGATCCAGATCCTTGGCACAAGTGTGTCTGGCATACTCAGAGAGATCCTGGGATGTGAACCCAGAACCTTCCCTTACAGATCAACCTTATAAAATGTTGTATTTTACTGCTGCATCACTGTCCCTTAAACAATCCCTTCCTCTCCATTCTCCTCTCGGGATCTTGGGCATGTACGCACACGCGCCCGGCGTGAGTTTTAAGCCACCGGGTCCGGGACGCAAACCGCGGTCAACTATGTGGGAGTCCAGCGACATAGCCCTTAACTCTAACTGCTGGTCCCACATAGTGAAACTTTTAACAAACCTTCACTTGTGCCAGAATTTGTGCTATGTACCTAGTTTGAAGTATTGCTTGCATTTTATTTTTAGAACAATCTTAAGAAGTAGGTGTTATTTTTACCTACTTAACATTGAGGAAAAGAGATTTTGAGAGGCTAAAGGACTTCTTTAAAAAGATCATCCAGCAAATAAATGGTAGCTAGAGGATTTGAACCAGGTCAGTTTGACTGCAAATTTGCAGCTCTTTACCACCACAGCATCAGTTCCCAGTTATCAGTGTGACAGGATCTTAGAGATATCTTAACATGTATTTTTTTAAAGAGGTTTTTGCTAGAGTGCACGCATGCTCACCACAGAGACAGAGACAAAAAGTGAGAAATCATCCCCCAGGGCATGACCTGCCAGAATCCCTACTCCTCTCCTTTCCTCTTGGAATTTCAGGGATGCATGCACACGTGTCTGGTGCAAGTTTCAAGCTGCATGGTCTGAGACTTGAACCATAGTTGACCACGTAAGAGTTCAGCACCTTAACCACTATGCCACCTGCTGCCCCCTTAATTTGCATCTTAAAATGGAGATTTCTAGCCTCCCTTTCACTGATTCTGATTTAGATGGTCTAGGCTTGGAGGTTGCAATTCTATCAAGCATCCCAAGTGGTTCCCATGAAGGTGACTCAAAGACCACACCATGGGAAATGGTGCCCTATAGTTTGTTGACTGCCACTTAAATCATAATGAGCTTGGGCCAGCAGTTGGCATGAAAATTAAGGGGCTGTATTCCCACATGGCCAACTGCAGTTCAAGACCTGGACTGGTGGTTTGAAAATCATTCTGCTGATGAGAGAAAGGGTCAAAGAAGGCAAGAATCAAAGATCCTCCAGAGACCACTAAGAACACATTGGTTAGAAAAAGTGAAGAAGGAGAAGAAAGAGAACAGAATGGCAACATGGAAATTAAAGAAAAAGATGTTCCATAGAGGAAGGGAGTAGCTGTCATATGCTTAAGATGAGAGTTGGGACCAGCAGCTGGCATAATGGCTGTATCACTGGATTCCCATGTAGTCAACCATGGTTCAAGTCCCGGAACCAGTGACTTAAACTCACACTGGGCACATGTGCATGCGTGCCCAAGATCTCGAGAGGAGAATAGAGGAGAAGGGATTGCAGGATGGCCATCACTTCCTGGGGGCTGATTTCTCGCTTTCTGTCTCTCTGTCTCCCTGTGTCTTTTTGGCAAGTGCATGTGCCCTATACCAAAAACCTTTCCTAAAAATAAATAAATAAATAACGAGAGTTCACAGAGCCAGCAGGTTGCATGGTGGTTAAGGCACTGGTCTCCCACATGGCCAACTGTGGTTTGATTCCCAGACCTGGAAGTTTGAAAATCATGCCAGATGTGTGTGTAAGCATGCACAAAATTCTGAGAGGAGAGCAGAAGGGATTTCACTGTGGCCATTCCCTGAGAGGAGTGATTTCTCACTTTCCCACTCACTGTCTCTCTCTCTCTCTCTGACGAGTGCCAGGCACCCTATGTCAAAAATCTGAAAAAAAAAAAGGAGAGTTTAGGTAGGGACTGAAAGCATCCCCTGGGATATAAGCTGGAGGCTTCTCTCTCTCCATTTTATTCTTTCTCTGTCTTTGACCCTCACACTTTCATCTCCCCAAGATTAAATAACATCTGACAAGTATGAAATATTTAACTGCACCTACTTGTTTCCATTACATGCTATTTTCCTTAATCACTAGACTTCTCATTTAGCTACTACTGCACTGAGATTTCCATCTCAAAGCTTGTCAGTGATACCCTTTTTTCTCCATTGGTTACATTTTACATCAACGTCCATGACCTTTCCTTAGTTATTCTGCGATGTGACCTGTACAAAATCTTATACAATGAAGTTCCTTTTTAAATATTCTCCATTGGTTATTTCCCCATGAACTGGGTTCTCCTTGTAGTTCTCTGAAGATACCTGTTCAGATTCCTACAGGGAATCCTTACTCATTTGCAGCTGTTTAAATAAAACTATACTACAAGATTGTATCCTTAGTTCTTTGAGCAATCTCATAAGTCACTAATGTGTAGAAGAATTTCCAAATATAATCCTGAGCTATATTTTCAGGTGGAAAGCTATGTAAAGAAGTCGCACTATATTCAATGTGCCTCAAATCAAACTTTATATCCTAACCCCCAAAATAGTTTTTCATTTTCCTGCCCTGTCACTGGCATATCCCTTTCCCCTCTTTCATGTCCCATGAACAGTTAACCCTCAATCTGAAGTGTGGATTTGCTCTCTCTGGTTCTCATTTTTATTTCTCTTTCATATGCAAAGCATTTTGAATATAGGGGATCTAGATATAAAACCAAATGACAATGGTTTATTTTCCACAATAAAATAACAGCAACCAGTATTTATCTAGTTTTCACTATGTTCTAGATACCGTTCTAAGCATATTACATATATTTATTTTTCATTGTTTCCCCACTTATGAATTTAGAAGAGCAAGTTGGTTTCTTCCCTTTAAAATGAACAATACATGGATGGTTCTGTATATCAGTCTAAATGACATAACCTATTCTCTGCATGAAAAAGCAGTAAGCATATAGAAACGCAATATATAGATGTAAATACCAGATAGAGTGTGTGTGAAAGAGGAGGGTCTGAGGAAGGACATTTGGGGGAGGGACAGGGAAGCAAAGCATTAATGGCACAAAGAGGTGTGGTATTATCTGTTGAAGATATTTCGTGGTTTCATCAACAGTACTAGGGAGAAATGTTCACCTGTCGAAATATCCATTTTGTAAGACAAATAATAATGTGATAGAATGTATGGAAGAAAATGAAATGAAAAAAATAAATAAATTTTAAAAAGAAGAAAAAAGAAAAAGCAGTAAGCACTATGTAGTGAAGGCTCATGTTGCCAACAACCTCTATTAACAGACACTTAACAAGTGTTTAAAACGTAACTATTATTACAGTGATTACTCAACCTATAATTAAATCCTGAAATATCTTCTGAGTGGTCAATGACATTAAAACAGGCTTTAGGCCAGTACAAAATCATAGCAATAGTGCAAGTCTCTCCCGTGCTGAGGCCACATAGGAAGATCCCAGGTTCATATCCTAAGGTCTCCCTGTTCATGCCAGTCATGCACACAAACTCGTGATCCTGACTGAGTGAGGCTGGGGGTAGAGCTTAGCATAAAGACCAAGGTGGGGGTACCTTCCTCACTCCCTGTTTCTTCTCCCCTCTCCCTTCCCTCATGCTGTCCTTCCCTCTACCTCTCTCTCCTATGGAAGAAGTCAATACACTGTACACAGCATACTTTATAAAGCTTTGGTGCATCTATATTCTTTCTCAGTTTTTGAAGAGTGATATTCTTTCTTTTGGGGGAGAGATTTATGTGATAGGGCATGTGCACTCTCCAGAGAGACAGAGAGATAGAAAGTGAGAAATCACCCCCCACAGGGGGACCAGCAGTTAGCATAATGGCTATGTCGCTGGACTCCCATGTAGCTGACTGCGGTTCAAGTCCCGGACCCAGGGGCTTAAACTCACGTTGGGTGCTTGTACATGCGTGCCTAAGATTCCCGAGAGGAGAATGGAAGAGAAGGGATTGAGGCATGGCTATCCCCCCCACCCCAGGGGTGATTTCTTGCTTTCTGTCACTCTGTCTCTGTCTTTCTGGTGAGTGCACACGCCCTATAGCAAAAATCTTTCTCTAAAAAAAAAGAAAAAAAAAAGAAATCACCTGCCCCCCTCTCCCCCTCCCCCAGCGTCGATGGCTGTGCTGCAATCCCTTCTCCTTCACTCTCACGATTTGGGGCACACATGCATATGCGCCCAGCATCAGTTTCAAGCCTCAGGGTCTGGTACTTGAACTGTGGTTGGCCAAGTGGGAGTTTAGTGATGTAATCATTACACAATTGGCTTGTCTAAGAGTGATGCTCTTAATGTATGCTTATTACAACGTATAAATCATTTCATCTCTCTAAATAGATCACTGTTCATTCTAGTACTTTAAATGTTGCTAATTCTCAAGTGTTATAATTCTTGGTCTTGTCTCTTTGAAACCATATGCAAGCACCCACTACCCTATCTTGAATAATAGAGAGTATGCTATACTTACTTGAAAAATCCAATTTTTGCAGAAACCTGTAAATCAGCAGAACAATTTTCGTGGGCACAAAATCTTGCAAAGTTTATCTGGAAATAAAATGTGACAATATTTTTTATTTTAGTTGAATCAGTAAGTGTGAATATATATATATATATATATATGTGTGTGTGTGTGTGTGTGTGTGTGTGTGTGTGTGTATTTTTTTTTTTAAGAGAGAGATTTTTGGCTTTTGGATATGTGTTCTCACCAGAGAGATGGAGAGAGACTGAGAGACAGAAAATGAGAAATCAACCCCGAAGGAGGAGCGCCATGTCACAATCCCTTTTCCTCCATTCTCTTCTCAAGATTTTGGGCATGCATGCACACGTACCCAGTGTGAGTTTTAATCCACAGGGTTTGGGATTTGAACCACATTTGACTATGTGGGAGTCCAGTGACATAACCATTATGCCATCTACTTGTCTCAGTAAGTATATTTTTACATATTTTAAAAAGTAAACATCTGTGATGCAGGAGGAACATGAAATTAACACATCAAATCAATAACTTCTTATTCTATCTTTATGAAAGAGTTTCATTTGAGAATTAGTAGGCCAAATGACAAACAACTGCAGAGCTAAAGGGACTAAGTTCTTCCAAGAGGTCAATTTAAAGCCCAAATTTGTTAGGTGAAATAAATTTGAGAAAAAAGTCGGGAACCAGCAGTTAGCGTAATGGCTATGTCGCTGGACTCCCACGTAGTCGACTGTGGTTCGCATCCCGGACCTGGTGGCTTAAAACTCACGCCGGGCACGTGTGCAAGCATGCCCAAGATCCCAAGAGGAGAATGGAGGAGAAGGGATTGTGGCGTGACCATCTTCCCTGGGGGGTGATTTCTCGCTTTCTGTCTCTCTGTCTCTCTCTGTCTGTCTGGCGAGCGCACACACCCTATAGCAAAAACCTCTCAAAAAAAATTGAGAAAAAAGTTAAATAAAAGGCACTAAACAGATAATTGGAAAATATCTGCCGAGACATTTCAGAGTGAGTTCCTCTCAATTTCTTGGTGCTGCAGTTTGATTCCATCTATTACACGTAAGTATGGCACTTACTGAATTTTGGCAGATGGAAGTATAGTAATTTTATATTCACTGAAAATAGCTACATATAGAAATTTTATTTGAAGGAAACATTGAATAAAATTTTAGTAAAGGTTTCATAATTTCTTTAACTCTGGGCACTGTAATAAAATCCATAGACCTGTAGATACTACAAGGTACATGGGAAGACCTAAGGTTTAAGTTACACACACACTCACACACTCACACACACACACTCACATGCACACACACACACACACACACACACACTCATAAATGGAGACAGACAGAAAGAAATTAAGATAAAAGGAATAGGTTAAAAAAAAAAGGAAAGAGGCAGAAGAAAAGAAAAATCTAGAAAACAAAAAGAGCCAGGCACATGAAGTGGGAAGTCACCAGAACACTGTCAAATAGGGTGTCTGACCACAGAATGCCTATATCTGGTGAGAAGAAGTAGAAATCTTTCTCCACATAATTAATTAAATTTTTTTCTGACACTCTTACTTGTAAAAGAGCCTGTTCCAAGAATCAAAATGTACATTAATTCAAAGCTACAAATGACTATGGTTGGGCTTGTGTACTTACAATATTGAGATTTTCCTTATTAAAGACAATTAAAAATAGTTGATGAAAATGAAGAAAATTTGCTTGTAAGTTATTATCTTCATTTGATCTTGTATTCTAGACTAGAGAGTGGTTATTGTAAGCTCAAATATCTTAAAGTGACTTAAGGGCAGTTTAGGCTGGACAGGATACGAACGAGACCTTTAAATGTCCCTTTCATCTTTTACATCCTGCCTATCATTAGTGAACATGGTAATGAACGCTCTGTACCCTGCTTGAACACACTCTGTTGGCTATGCCTTGTGTTGTGGACAGTAAAGGGACTTCTGAGAGCAAATACATTCCATGGAACTGAAATGGTTTTAGATAAATTTAGAAAAAGCAGTTCACTAGCAGTTAGAATAAAGGCTCTTCAAAAATACAATTAGTTCTACTAAAAAGCATGTAATGAAATTTAAAAAGAGAAATTGTATAACCTAAATACATATGTTTATAAATAACGAGTAAAATCCAACAAGGAAATCTGACTAAAAAGAGATGCACGAACCTGGGTAACATGAGGAGAGAAAATACGAGAGAAGAAGACAGGAAATGAGAAAGAAGATAAACTCAGCATACATGACAGCACTGAAGAGAGTCCTTCATTGAAGTGAGCGTGACTTGCTTCCAGGATGGTGTATCTCTAGTAACATATTTTCTTCACTTCAAAGAAGTGGAGACAGTTTAAAAAAATACATATATATAGAGAAAATGTTTTAAAAATGTATATATGGGAAACCACTGCTGTGATTAAATGTATATTTAAAAATATTAAGTTCAGTATCCTAATGGGAATATAAAAAAATAAAGAAAAACAGAAAATAAACTATAGATCTAGTTTTATAAAACATTCATGAAAAGAGTTTTAAAATTCATATAGTTCATTTATCCAGAATTATGACTTTCCAAATAGAAAGTCTTGTATGTTATGTAATGTTGGCAAGAAAGGAAAATTTCCCCACCGTTTTTATAATCATGTCTTTTTCTTTCTTCTGCTGAAGAATTGGCTGAAGTGGTGGGAATTCCTCTGTGCTTCGTTTATTGATGACATGTTGTCCCAGGTGGTAAGCAGCTTCAATCTGAATTGGAGTGAGGATGTCTCGCACATCTTTCTAATGAAATTAAAAGTCATATGAATCAATACTGAAAATAAGTGCGTGGGTGTGCATATACATAGACAGTCATATACGGTACATATATCAATCTCCTCTCCTACATAAGGCAAAATATAACACATGGAAACCAAGACAAACTCTTAATCTTTAAATGATTTAGTTGATTTTTTTCCGCCACTCCTACTTGTAAAGGAGGCTGTTTTAAAAATAAAAATGTATATTGTTGTAATATAACCACCCATTGCTAGGTAATACAATGCTCCCCAGTGTTGAAGCCACATGGGAATGTCGCAGGTTCCTGTCCTGAGGTCTCCCTGTACATAGCGGGCACACGCTCCCTTGTGAGCTCCACTGACTGAGTTGGGGTAGATCTCTGCATGAAGATCCAATTGCAGGGACTGGCAGTTAGTGTAATGGCTATGTCGCTGGACTCCCATGTAGTCTATCACAGTTCGAGTCCTGGACCTGGTGGCTTAAACTCACTCTGGCACGTGTGTGTGTGTGTGTGTGCGTGCCCAAGATCCCGAGAGGAGAATGGAGGAGAAGGGACTGCAGCATGGCTATTCCCCCTGGGGAGTGACTTCTAGCTTTCTGTCTGTCTCTCTGGCAAGTGCAAGCGCCCTATAGCAAAAAGCTTTCTCTAAAAAAAAAAAAAGATCCCATTGCAGGTGTCCTTCTCATCCTCTCCCTTTGTTCCCACACCTCTCTTTCATAAAATACAAAAATAAGCAAACAAGATTTGACAAACTTACCTCTTAATTAAATTGTTAAAAAAAATTGAACATATTATGTTTTGCATTACCAATGCATTTATGTTTTTCATGAAAAACATAAAAAGAGTAAGCCATAATCATCCAATAAAAGTTACAAAGGTCTACAATTGGACATGTTTCTTCTGACATTAAGACATAAATATCTTCCATTTTAGCCTCTTTGAAAATAATTTCAAAATGTTGATCAACATTTTATTCCATTTAACATTACTCTATAGTAAACTTGTAGAAAAATGCTTTCTCTCCCAATTGAATCAAGTTCTTAAAAAATGTGGCCTACAAAATTTTGATTTAATTTGATTCATTCGACTCCATATTTATCATGAAACAGCCTTTCTATTATTCTTTATGGACCTTTCAACATTATAATAACAGATTATGATTGGGATATTTTATATATGTAATTTTATATCCTAGTCACTTACTGATCGTTTTATTTGTTGTTGTAGTTGTTAAAGCTTTTTATGTCTCCATACTTGACAAGAAAGAGCTCTTGATTTAACAATTACACAGGAACTGTAACCTATTCAAGTTCTAGTCTGCTCTCTATATAATAGCATTCTTCAAAAAAAGTTTGTTTTTTGCCATAGAGTGCCTGCACCTGCTAGAGAGAGAGACAGAGGCAGAGAGAGGGAAAGTGAAAAATCACCCCTCAAGAGTGATGGCCACACTGCAATTCCTTCTCCTCCATTCTCCTGGGATTTGGGATACACACGCATGCACATACACCTGGCATGATTTTCAGGCTACCAGGTCCGGAGCTCGAACTGTAGTCAGTCATGTGGGAGTTCATCATCTTAACCACTATACCACCTGCTGGCCCCAACATTCATTTAAATTTAATATATTAAGTCATTTATACACAGAATTCCTCATTCTTATTCTTATTTATCTAGTCAAGAAGTCAGGGCCATGGGAACCAGCAGTTAGCGTAATGGCTATGTCGCTGGACTCCCACGTAGTCGACCGCGATTCGCGTCTCAGACCTGGTGGCTTAAATCTCACGCCGGGCATGTGTGCGTGCGTGCCCAAGATTCTGAGAGGAGAATGGAGGAGAAGGGATTGCGGCATGACCATCCCCCCTGGGGGGCGATTTCTCGCTTTCTGTCTCTGTCTCTGTCTGTCTGGCGAGTGCACGTGCCCTATAGCGAAAACCTCTCCAAAAAAAAAAAAAGTCAGGGCCAGCAGGTGGCATGGTGGTTAAGAGTGCTGGACTCCCACACGGCTGACTGCGGTTTGAGTCCAGCGATGTAACTGCTATGTCATCTGCTGGCCCCAAGTATAAAACATAGTATCTCTTAAAAAGACCTGTCTGGGGACCAGCAGGTGGTATAGTGGTTACAACACTAGACACTCATACAGTCAGCTGTGGTTTGAGTGTCAGACCAGAGGCTTGGAACTCATGCTGGGTGAGTATGGTTAGTATGCTGCTTGCCCTAAACCCTGAGAGGAGAATGGAGAAGGGATTGTGGCATGGCCAGCCTTAGGGGTGACTGTCTTGCTTTTTGTCTCTCTGTCCTTCTAGTGAGTGCATGCACACTATAGCAAAAATCTCTTTAAAACAAACAAATGGAAAACCTGTCTGGAGGCCAGCAGGTGGTATGGTGATTAAAGGCGCTGGACTTCCACATGGCTGATCCCAGCTCAAGTCCCTGAACTGGCAGCTTGCTTTCTCACTTTCTCTCCGTCTTTCTCTGGTGAGTGCCTATATCAATTTTAAAAAATAATAATTATGGTAAATAAATTAAAAAAATAATTATAAAAAGAAGAAAGAAAACCACCTGTCTGAGCTCTCCCTAAACAGAAATGCAATTTCCAAAGTGTATTGAACATAAAGATTTCTTTGTCTTTATCTAAGAGGGGAAGCTACTAAGATTTTACTAGTAAGTGATTTATGAGGATTTATAACAGAATGCAATGACGTGAAATAAAACATGTTGGCAGCAAAGCGATAAAGAAAATAACTTAGGCATAACAAAGATTAAAAGTTGAAATTATTTTGGATTTGAGACAATAGCTCCCTATCAGCAGATACAGTCCACCTACATGAGAACTAAGAACTAGTGTAGAAACTTCATGCAGCTGTTACTTTTCTTGGTATTACTAGAATTATCCCTCTGCTTGAAAGACACTTTGAAGAGTTGTTCACAGTCTTTGGTCTTTCACACTAATTACAATTTAAAATCAGTTTGATATTGCTTTCTAAATGCCTGTTTCATTCTACAGGTTCTTTTCATTTTAGAAACTAGATTCTATAGTTCCCCTTGGCCATTAAAGAGAACACAAGTGTTTTCACTCAGGCTAAATATATCAACTTAAACCATAATTAAAGTCTATATTTAGGCTTGTTAAGTTCCTCAGGTAATCCCATGACATTGTAAATAACAGACTATGTACCAACTAATAACAAGTGGAATAGGTTTCTATTTATTGAGAGACTGGAGATTGGATTATGGCTTAAAAATTACTTCTTAAAAGCAAATATAAAATATTTTCAGAGTTCATCAATTAATAATCCCTAATAGGTTAAAAAATACCTATTATACAGATGATTATTGTGCTACTTAGATCTATGGCTTTTTTTTTTTTATAAAAATCAATAAAGTCAATAAGATGACACACACCACATTTTAAAAATGATATCTATTAATCTTTATGTAATTATAAACAAAAAAGATGTACTCTTTCTTCTCATTTACAACATTATCTTTCTAGCTACACACACACACACACACACACACACACACACACACAGTGGTCAAAAGCAAATGGCCTGGAGGTAGATCTCTGGTGTTAAATCAGGAAACCATCACTATCTGTGTAACCTTGGGCAAGTTGCTTAATCTGTCAATGGCTCAGTCATCTCCTCTGAAAATGGGAACAACGATGATAATGGTGATAATTCCTATATCTTATTGTTGCAATGATAAAATGTCATCATGTATGCAAAACACCTAGACATAATTATTTATACATTGTTATTTATATGTTGCTTCAAAATGTAGCTATATAAGCCAACCAAGGAATTACTGAATGGCAGTTTCTTAGTTATTTATTTATTTTTGGACATGTTTTTGCTATAGGGTGTGTGCTCTCGCCAGAAAGACAGAGAGACAGAAAGCGAGAAATCACCCCCCAGGGGGGATGACCACACCGCAATCCCTTCTCCTCCATTCTCCTCTCGGGATCTTGGGCACGCACGAACACGCGCCCAGTGTGAGTTTTAAGCCACCTGGCCCGGGACTCGAACCGCGGTCGACTATGTGGGAGTCCAGCGACATAGCCATTACGCTAATGGCTGGGCCCCATGGCAGTTTCTTAGAAGAAATTCCGTTGAACTTTTGGAAGGAATTAGAAAATCGTACGATTGTCCCCCAATCAACATTAAAAGGAAAAGGAGTTATGGAACAAATACTAGACTACTATTAATTAAATGGTATCTATAAGATTTGGAGCGTGAACCAGAGTATTTAAGATTTCTGGTTACTTTTCATAAACATAGAGATGCTTTTATTAAATTACTTGGTAAATGATCATCTCAACATGAAACCAT
>NW_006159816.1:1380589-1484812 GCF_000334495.1 Tupaia belangeri chinensis
AATGCTGCAAATCAAGGCCCAAATCCCAAGTTATCAAGTTGTGAAAACGGAACAGCTTGAAGCCCTGAGTATTACAATAGCAAACTTGATTAAATTATTCCCTAGGTGTAGAAACTAGAAAGCCACTGATTGTTCCTCCACATGTCCACTGTTTCAATTCTTCTCAACAAGCTTGCTTTGACCAAATCACATGTTATCTAATTCATACTAATTTTCCACAAGGTCTTCTCTGCATCTGGTGTATATTACTTTCATTATCCTAATTAGCTATTAATTATGCTTTTCTCGCAATATATAAAATGTACATGCACTCTTGCAAGAACTGTATTTGACAGATATTCACACTTATTTAACTTTAACAGCTCCACCTCAGGACAAAAGCTGTAATATCAAAAATGTCTTAAAATGACTAATTAAATACTTAAAAGGGAAAAAGATCTGCTTAAAGTTTTTCATTTGGATGAGCATGTGCCAGCTATATTAAAAATAATAAAGATTCCATGTCACATTTTTATGGACAATTACATGAAAGAGGGTCCCTACAAAGCATGTGAATCAGCATGTGCCTGAAATCACACACATTTCTTCTCCAACTTTCACAAAAATCTGTATTTCTGGGAAACTTGACAACAGCTCTAAAGGCCCATGTCCTCCTACTGGGTTTACATACAAAAGGAATTTATTTAAAGGTTGGGGTCAAAATATTTATAAAATACTAGTAAGTGAAAAGCCATGTCCAGGCACAAACCTTTGAAGATTTCTATTCATGGATCTTTTGTGTACACTGAGGCTCTGGGAATACAAAATTGTAAGTCAACACATAGGTCACAGCCTATGACCCAGAAATCCATACGGAGCCCTGTGGGGGGATGAGTGTTGTGACATCTGCATGCAGAAGCACAGAGGAAGGAGGGCTATAGAATCAATACTTCAAAGTGACTTGGGAGGCTCCTAAGTAGAAGAATTGTAAGCAAGGGATATGACCAGATTTGTACTTCTGAGATGCCCCTCTGGTGTCTGCATGGACTTGGGGATGGACAGGTGAGACCAAGAGAGTGACTGGTCCCTGAACCAGCACCATCGCATGCTATTATAATCCCTTTAGCTAATAATCAGATTCAGGTGGTAGAGCACCGTGAAATATCTGGCACTGCAACTTCTTGAGAAAAGACCACACTGCAATACAGACATCCTAACCACTATATCCGCAGAATGCTCTCAGACTGTCCCTTATAGATTTTCAAAACTAGCACTGAGAATACACTGTCAATAAATATATAACACATTTATTGAATTTCTGCCTTCTGTAGGTTGTATTAGCTCTAGGAAGAAGACAAGAACACACATTTGCAAAAGATAACATACTACCTCAGCAACCTTGCACGATGACAAAGAATTACAATAGCATGTGCTGTGATAATCAGTTTACTTCTAGAACACCATAATGTTAATATAGTGATATACTTTGCTTGTGCTTAGATTTTTCAGCAGAAATATATGCATATATGAATCAACCCAGTGTGTTGTGTTTAAAAAAATGAGTGCTTTGGGGGATCAGCAGATGGCGTGGCGGTTATGTAACCAGACTCCCAAATACCCGACTGTGGTTCGAATTCTGGACCCAATGGCTAGAAACTCATGCTGGGTGTATGTGCGTGTGTGCCCAAGATCCCAGAAGAAGAAAGGAGAAGGGACTGTGGCATGCCTATCCCCCTGGGGAGTGATTTTTCACTTTCCCTCTCACTGTCTGTCTCTCTCTCCTTAAGGCAAAAAGCTCTAAAAATTTTACTGCTTTAAACCAGATAACACATAATTAAACTGTACATAGGTGGCTCCACAAAATGAGCAAAGTAAAATTAATATGAATAAAATATACATCAGATATTCACTCATTTGCTTGAAAATATTAGGGAAAAGATATATTTTTGAAGCCACCTAAAGATTTATATATCATATGTATATATCATATATGTATTTACATAAAGGCAGTTTACATATCAAAATAAACCCCCTGCATTTCAGCAATACAAAATTGATAAACTTGAGAACTTAAGGGAAAGAAAAGAATGAGCTAGTCTACTATATAGGTGAGCAGGTTGGTTTCAAGATTTTAAAATACAACGTGGGAAGGCCACTGAACTCACTGGGTTTCAGAATGTGTATGGGGACAGGCATCCCCAGTGTGGCAACTGAGCTGGATAATTCTAGCTTTATTGGAAATGCTGCAGAGAGACAGAGAATCTTGTCTCTGCACTCTTCTCTCTGCAAATATTTGTGAATCTCTTGATGCACCTATTCCATGATGGTCAACCAAGGCGTATCATCTGTCAAAACCTCAAGGAAATCTTACTATCCTGACTGTTTCAACATTTTTAAAAACTGCTACAAATTGTTTGAGTTTCCCTAAATCAAAACAGCCTCCTGCATACGAAGATCTTATCCAAAGAAATCTCTAAGCTTTAATAAAGTTATATATTTTAATATATCAAAGACAAGGATTCATTTTTATATCCTTACATAGATGGGGAAACAATTTTTAACAGAGGAAGATGTGATGTCTAATAAAAGAGGATTCTAATAGATTAAAAACTACAAGGTATTTAAAAATTAACCATTTTCCTTGTAACACAGAAATCTTTTTATGTTCTCTGAAATCTAAATTATACATTCTGCTTTAGCAAAATCTAATAATTTCTGGCTCTGATAGCAAAAATGAAAACTTGGCGTAATTATAAAGGACAAAATACAATGGAGTTCTTTTAATAAAAAACATGCTTTTTTTCTATTTTATGAAGAACAAAACTTGACCATTCATGTGAAATAACCCTATGTGATACTGTTGTTACCTTTTTTAATTGCTAAAAGGTGCATGCTTTTGCCAGGACAGAGAGAGAGAGAGGAAGGGAGTACCTTCCAATGAGTTATGGTCATACAGCAATCCCTATTCCACTTCTCCAACTTATCAGGATTTGGGGCATACATGCACATTCACCTAGTGTTTTTTCAAGCCACCCAGGTGGAGATTTGAACTACAGTGGCCATAAGAGATCCAGGTCCCTTAACTACTGTGCTATGGGGCCAATTCATATACTTTTTAAATTATGAGGAATAATTGGATAGACTTAAAAAGACTGATGTGCCTACCAATCAGCTAAACAAACGTGCAAAATAACATAGCAGAAAACTTCTATGCCAGTCATATAGATGCTTATTACATTGCTAAAAATGTCACCTATATGCCAAAAATATCTAGCATGAAACTAGAGAAAGTACAATTAAGAGAGAAGGATTTAGGTCCAGCCATTATAGCATAGCAATAATGCTAGCTCAGTGCAGTGCTGGAAGCCACATGGCCAACTTCAGCTCAGATCCCTGGTCAGCTTGAAAACAGACAGGTATGTACACGGGTGCCCAAGACAGGGTCCTGTGGAGTTGAGGATAAAGGACAAGGAATCACAGTGTGAGAAGACCCTATTGAGGGTCTATTTCCCTTTCTCTATTTCCCTATTTCTCTCTCCCTCTCCCACCCTACCATCTTTCCCTCTCTGTCTCTCTCATGTGTATGTGTATAATGAGAACTACCTTTTCAAACCTAGCCTAAGAATGCAGTGGGTTTTCTAAATATAAGTAGGTTTAGAGATTTTTATTTGCATGAGATAATCAAGGAATTGTGATAAAAAATAAAACCAAAATTCAGTATTTTCTTACCTTCAAGTTTCAAAAGCCTTTTCTATGTTGTAGTATCTATGAAATGTTTCCAACTTATTCCTTTTAATATTCAATTTTAACAACTTGCTGATCCCAATGGACTCTCCAATTCAACTTTGTTTACCTGTCCTTCACACTCTTGGGATCTCTCCTCTTCTTACCCTGCTTAAACTTCATACCCAAGAGTATCAGTATTCACTTGTATATTTCAACTCACTTTTCCCTTGCTTGCTTCACTATCATGACAAAATCATAGCTCTGGTTAATTGTAACCCTTCATCTATTTCCACATGACTCATCTCGTTTTATGACCATGTCTGCAAGGAGAACCTAGTATCATCTGGCAGCCATACTGCTGAAGACCATTTCACATCTTCCCAAACTTTAAATACCACTTCCTCCATTCCTACTCAAGCTGGAGACTTTGCTTCTCATGTGATCTTAAAAACCATCTGCAGTCCAGAGATACATCACATTATACTTCCAGTTCTATGTCTCTTCTCTACTTCAGACGAGTATATACAAATGCTTATATGATATTTACCCTTCAAGGGTAATATATGAGTTTAAAAAGTATCCCAAGAAAAAGCAAGGTAATTTAGGAAGGGGTAAAAAAAAGATATAAAAAGAAATACCTTCTTACCTCTGCTATGTACCAATCTCAGCACTAAGCTAAGAGCTATTGTTTAATATTCATAATATGATCTAAAGTCAATGGCTGGATCCTGCTACCATTAAAACCATAATAATTCTACAGTATATGTGCAACAGAACACAGAAACCTCTGTTAATTGTAACTCCTACTCAAAATTTATTCCAAAGAAGGCGTATAATTTTGATGATCTTTTTCCACAGGAACAATACCAAGAAACAAGACTACATAAACCCAGATCAATGTGGACCATTTTTACAAATTTAACACACTGTATTTCTTTGTGAATGTCTAATGTTGGCCCTTTTATTGCCTTTAAAATGGTCTCAATATTGGTGTCTAAAAGATTAATGTCA
This sequence comes from Tupaia belangeri chinensis, assembly GCF_000334495.1. NCBI lineage: Eukaryota > Metazoa > Chordata > Mammalia > Scandentia > Tupaiidae > Tupaia > Tupaia belangeri. The sequence goes on from NW_006159816.1 coordinate 1,385,306, forward strand.
GTAAAATCACATCTATGAAGGATTAGAAAAAAATAACCTCTCTAATCCCTATCATATAAATGATGGTTACATTAATATCATTCTTTACTTTTGGCTCTGAACCATCTAATAGCTTTATTGCAATACAATAATAAAAACTGTTAAGGGAAATGAGGAAATAGCACGGGGATTATTGCTCTTAGTATTTAATAGTGTATTGGAGTCTTGATGCTTGTTTGCATTTGCTTGGAATAAGTATCTGAGGGAAAATTAAGTTCTAAGCCGAATCTACTATTTGCAATCCCAGAAAGGGCTCCTGGGAATAGTTTGGCATTTTTGGTGACAATAGATTTTCTGATGAAGTACACCATTCCCTAATGAAAAAAACCTGGCACTGCTTCATATGATAAAATTTGACCAATGTGAGGAGCGTGATGATCAGTTTGGGAATGAGTATTTTAATAAAAGAAACATGAAATTGACTGTGCTTTGGCAAGACATACCCCAAACCATCCTGAGAGCTGTTGTCCTGGCCCACAGATGCTCCCCACCATGCTACAACTGTGCAAGTTCCCAGTGACATCACTGACAAAGCTGGCACAGAGACAAAGCCATAATCCAAAAACAGGCATGTTGGATTCTGTTTTGTTGGAGTCAGATAAAAAACAAATCAACTTCCTGGCTTCTCCCAACCCTCCTACCCTCCAAAAAAAAAAAAAAACAAAAAAAGAAAAAAACCTAATGTGGAATAGATCTGAGGCTCAGGTACTCAACACATACAGTTCTAGTCAAGTAGACAACAGAGATAGGAAGACAGCAATGATAGAAGGGAAAAGGCACATTTCTAAATACAATGATGCAGTCAAATGTGATCAACATGAAAGGAAAGAAGCAATGTAGAAAATGGACTTGGAATTATTCAGATTGGGATCGTCTAATGCTTTCACTGGAAAAATGAGTCATAGTTCACGGTGGGGGAGGGAGAGATGACATCTGCTTTTAACTCCATTTTATAAAAAGATGCCAATGCAATAGATTTTACAGTATTGACAATATTGAAGCTTATATATTCATTAATAAAAATATAGTTTGCAGTACCCGCATAAAGGCTTGATGTGTTCTACAGTTAGCTCTTCCACTTGATACTTGGATGCTTCCTGTAATCACGTCAAACGTCCCATTAGAAGAAAAGTAAAATCTTGATGGAGACTCGGGCTTCCTGTTCACATCCAAACTCATGTTATAAAACAAAACTGCAAAAACATAGAAAGAATTAAAAATCGATATAATTATTTAAACACATTTATTGATTTTTGAAGTGATAAAGCTATATAGAAATATCTTTTTTTAAAAAATTGCCAGAGGGTACACAAGCTTGCTGAAGAGGGACACAGAGACAGAGACAAATTGAGAAAGCACCCTCATGAGGAATATTCGCACAGCACTCCCTCCTTTGGGACTTTTGGGCAGGCATAAACATGTGTCCAGTGTGTTTCTCAAGTTGCCGAGACTAGGACTCCAACTACATTTTTAGACTTGTGAGTTCCAGCCACTTTAACCACCACACCATGGGCTTGTCTTGGACATATCTAAAATTCTCTTCATTAAATGGATTTTTACAAATGGTGTGATGGTTACCTCCCTGGACTCCCATATAATCGACCATGGTTCAAGTCTTGGACCTGACAGTTTAAAACGCACAACTGATGCGTGTGTGTGCATGCCTAAGATCCTGAGAGGAGAATAGAGGAGAAGGGACTGTAGTGTGGCCATCCCCCTCGGCTAGGAGGTGATTTCCTACTTTCTGTCTCTCTGTCTCTGTCTCTCTGGTAAGCACATGCACCCTATAGCAAAAAAATCTCTAAAAAAAATAAATCTGAAATGTAAAAGAGGGAACAATTGGAAGTATAAATTTCAAAAAGTATTATTATTTAGTACAGGGTCTCCCTGTCTTGCAACCCCTTTGCCTCGGCCTCCTAGCTGGGACTACAGGCCAGCACTATCATCCCTGATTTTTATAAACAAGGTCACGCTATGTTGGCTGGACCGACATTGATCTCGCAATCCTTCTACCTCAGTCTTCCTGACGTGGAGCGACCATGCCCAGGCTGTAGGTTGTACGGGCACTCTACTGGGCCTTCCATGAGTTCTCAGCCTGTGGAGTAAGTCTTAGCGCTCGCCACCACAGATGGGCCTCAAAAATATTTTTCATAAATAAAACATTTTATAAACTTTTCTCTAGTTTTATATTGCTAACAATATTAACACCTATATTTATTTAATCCTCCTACATATAAAAGTCTCAAAACCACATACAATATAAAATTGGTACTAATAAAATCTTAAAGTTTCAGATTTCTTTGAAAGTCCTCTTACTTAAGTAAGTTTAGGAAAAGTTCAGTACCCATCATCACTTGAAATAATTCTATCTTGTCTGATGACATGACTAATTTCATATGTTGCTAGGTTCATGTATTTCTGTTTCTGAGTCGAAGGCTATCTATATTTCTTTCTGTATTTACTTTACATATAAACACACGGTTCAAAAGTAAAAACTATACGTAGTTTATTAAAAGTGTCTTCTTTGTAGTCTTATGCTCCATCTTCATCCACCCTCTGTTTTTATTGGATTCTAGCTGACATGCCAGTGTTAATTTGTGTAAAAAATAATAGTTGCTCAGAAAATATTCTAGCAGATTGGCAGATTTTATTTCAGATCTAACATAGTATATCTTCATGTCCTAAAGAATATCTTTGAATAAGAAAAAGAAAAAAATTAAAGGCAACCAAGAAAATTCTAGATCTTACCAGGAAAGAGCCCCCTGAATTTGAATGAGTTCTTTGCAAAGCCTGCTAAATCTAATAGTTTGTTAAGATGTCAGTCACTATATAGGAGCAAGAATTTATAAATGACATTTTTCTTAGTTTTGCAATATTGCATGTACACTCACTAGAAAGAGACAAAGGGAGAGAGAGAGAAAGAGGAACAGTGAGAAATGACCCTCCGGGGGGGATGATCACACTGCATCCCTCCTCTTCTACTCTCCTCTAGGAATCATGGGCATGTAAGCACACATGCCTGGTGTGTTTCTCAAGCTACTGGGTCAAGAACTCAGATCGTGTGATTGGCCATGTGGAATCCAGCTGCTCTAACCACCATACAACCTGGCTGGCCAATGTAAGTGTTATTTCTTTTTTATTACCAGAGATGACATATACTTGACAGGGAGAGGAGAAGGAGAAAGCCCCACCAGAGTGGCATAGTTATGCCACAATCCCTTCACATCCATTTCTTAATCGTGTTAGGATTTGGGACATGTATGCACATATGCCTAGCATATTATATTTTTAGCTGCAGGAGCTGGGATTTGAATGCAAGTTTGGCCATGTGGTATCTAGCTATTAAGCCATGGGACTAGCCTGGGATCTGGCTTTCTATGCACAACACTTATGCACTGTGATACAGTTCCGACCCTAGATGTGACATTTTAAAGAATTTATGTAATTTCTGAAGCATGCATTCACATTTTAGGAATAACTTACTCTTCCAGAAGGACTTTACCTACTCATTTCAAGGGAACATAAGCATAAAGCCTATATTACCCTTATGAGTTTCAAATAAATCTTTCAACCATCCTTTTATTTAGAAAATAAATAATAAAGTCCAATTCAATTGACTCAAAAATTACAATAACTGAGATTCAATACCTCAGAGAGAGTGAGCTAGTGAGCTGCAATTGAAATAGCCATCTATAATACAAATTCATCATCCTGAGTTTTGACAAAAAGTAAATAAGAAGAGGATGAATAAAAATCCACTCACAGTAAGAGGCAAAGATGTCCTGGCTTTATTAGACATGCTTACCATGTGAATTATTTCTCCCAAGGAATCATTTTATGACAATTATAAAGCATGTTTCTGTAACAATGCTGTGGTTATTTATGAGTTTCATATATTTGTTTCCAACCATTTTCAAAAAATATCTGGTCACAATGGAATTGGTAGTATGGGAAACACTGTTTACATAAATGGAAACAGCCTTGTCTATTCAATGTGTATTTTCAGATAATCCATCAGCTTGTCTGTGTTAATGTGCAATTCACTCTGAGGCTTTGCCTACTTTCTTATCACTATACCTCTGGCCAGGACATTTCCAGGCACTATTAAAATAGGCTGATTCAAGCACAGGTATCAGGGACATTCTGTCCATTTCATTATAAGCAAATTCAGACTAGCACCTCCATTACATGGCCATAGGTTGGTTGACTAAGTATTTGCTGCTCTTCATCAGCTTAGATGGCAGTAACCTAAGTGATGAGTAAATCAACCCTTGATAGGTCATGTAGGGATTGTGAACTTTGCTAATGTACAAATGAGAAATCCACATGTGCTTCTCTCCTACCACGAGGTTATTTTTACTAGTAGTTAGTCTCTAGTATTAGCTTAAATAGATAATAACATTAATGTGCTAACCAAAATGTAATATGAACAAAGTCATGTGCATGTGACTTGGGAGTAACTACAATTTTGACTTTTCTTTTTTCTTTTCTTTTCTTTTTTTTTTTTTTGGAGAGGTTTTTGCTGTAGGGAACGTGCACTTGGCAGAAAGACAGGGAAAGACATGAAGCGAGAAATCACCCCCCAGGGGCAACGGTCATATCGCAATCCCTTCTCCTCCATTCTCCTCTCAGGATCTTGGGCATGCACGCAAACGTGCCTGGCGTGAGTTTAAACCACTGGGTCCGGGATTCGAACCGCGGTCAACTACATGGGAGTCCAGTGATATAGCCATTACACTAACTGCCGGTCCAGAATTTTGAAAGAACCATATCAACAGCACTGCTTTCTCCAGAGTAGATCATTGAGAGCTGCCTATATATTATGGGGAAATGGCACAGTTCTCAGAAGCTAACCTTAAGTTATTAAGGATGTATATTGCTTATAGAAATTAGAGTAGGATCTAAATTCCAGATAAACTTCTTGAATTATTTAAACAGGGTAGGGTATGAAGAAAAGAATCTTCTCCTTCTCAAATCTCAAGGAGCTCACTAAGATAGAGGTGCTGTGGTAATATTCTTTCCGTTCTTAAGAGATTTCACAAATTAAGCTCAGTTTACCTTATACTAACTTAGCAAGGGATCACTTTGCTTTGCTTCTTGCCATAACCTCTAAAGAACTATAGCCTTCTAATGTGCCCTATTCATTAGTTAGAAAATCTTAAGAATCCAGAAGACAAGGAAGAAAGGTATATCAGGTGGCTACTCTCTCTTGCTCTAAAGGAGACTTCTAAGGTGAAAAAAACAATGAGAGTGATTGCTGCTTAGCCATCCCCCCAGGGGAGTGATTTCTCACTTTCTGTCTCTCTGCCTGTCTGGAGAGTGCAAGCGCCCTATATCAAAAATCTCTCCAAAAAAAAAACAAAGAAAAACTATGAGAGCTCAAAAGTGATTATGAGATTAATGAATGAACTGCAGGCATTAACTCTACAGAGTTCACTTACCAATATAACCTGGAACCTCTTTGCCCTTATATGAGAAACAAAGCGTTAAGTCCATGCACACAGAAGGCAGTCCATTTTCGATACAGTCCAATTTTGTTCTATTTACGGACTCAGGATGGCTTAAAGAAGCTTCAACAATCACTACAGGTCTTGTCCTAAGAAAGAAATAAAATTAACAATATTAATCACAGGATTACTTTTCCTTAAGAAGACAGTGGCCTTTGTTTTGTCAGTTTTTATTGATGAAGTAATTCCACGAGGTGGCTTCATTAATAGTATAGCATCTATACTCAGTTACATTTCTGTGCATGGATCAAGAGAAATTTTCACTCACATGTCTAAAAAGATGAACTTTATCTGATGATTTTAAAATTATATCTATGTAAGATGGGAAAAAATACCTTAAGGTTAAATAATTAAATTTTAGAATATCAAAAAGAATATTATAAAGCCACTACCACTGCTGATTTTAAAGACTGCATCTCATCGTTTCCAGTTAAACCCAATTGCCATTATGCAGTAAAATGTATCAACCTTACCTTAACAACACAGCAGAATCAGACCGAAAAGCACCAACTGCTACATCTAAAAGATAAAAACACAACACAGATTAATGATCATCATCAGTGAAAGAAAATTACTGTTTAGCCATAGATATTTAACTACATATCACCTTCTGATTATTTCAAAATACCATTAAAACAAATTAACTGGAAAAAAATGCTATCATTTTAAGATTCATTCTACATTTGTCTGAATTAGTCATTTACAATAACTTTGATCCCTTTATAACCAACTCCTGATATAAACTTATTCTATAAAGACAGACTTACTAAAGCAGACTCATTTTTGTACTAGAAACATCTATACCGAAATTTCCTTTCCAAATAAAAATATCCCTTTCATCATTCATCTGTTTGATTTTCACGGGTGCTTATCATTTTTCAAGAATAAGAAATATTACATTAAGTAACTGATAGTACAACACTGAGGAATTACTTAATCATTTCTAAACCATCTTTGAACTCAAAACAAACATAAAAGCAAAAAAAAAAAAATCAGTAAATTGAAGTCTACCATACCAGTCTTACTGCTTCACCATAAAGCAGCATCTATAACAGAACTTATTCCAATTTATGAACTATGATAAATTTTATACTCACCTACGTATCCATTATTATCTGCATCAATTTGTCCCGATATAGATTGTCCAAACATACTTAATGATTTACTGACTTGAAGTCCTTCAATTCTCTGAAAAATAGTTAAGTCGAATGGAAAACTGTTTTTGATCACCTAATATTTCAAAGAAGCAAAAATTTTGCTAAATGATGATTCTTCCTGTGTCTGTCTTGGCGCATTCACTAACCAATGTACTTTAGTTAAGTCAAACGCTTCTGAGAGAGGCAAGATTTTTTTCAGGCTGAAATGGACATGACATCTCTTTCTTTACTTTTGTACTTTGTGAGCAAAAAGGAAATGAAGTAGTGTAGATTTTCAAAACCAGTTCTGACTCCCTCTCCTCGAGCCATTTTTTAAGGCTCTGTATTTGCTTCCTTGACCAACGTGCATGCTAATAGTGATGAAAACAGGATGTGTGCAATCACTTAGTGGAGCCTATTATCCTGGTTTATGATGAAAGCCAACTTACTTAGCAAGATTGCTTCTGAGCATTTAACGAGAACGTCTCAGGTCAGATCTGTGCTTCCTCTCCCATGTCTCTTACTCGTGTCCAGATCCTCATTTATAAATATGAGGCTGCTATCCATACTAAGAAAAAATAGTATTGCTTACTCTGCTTGTCCATATCCTTTATATCAAATAGAGAACCAACTAGGCCATTTTTGCCTGATCAAAAATAACAGTAATAGCTAAGGTTTCTATAAAAAAAATCTTTGGAAAAATTTTTCATTTCTGCATATGAATATAGTTTTTTCTATCACTGAAATATTCTTATATTTCAGGATATAAAAGTCAAGCATTAGGTCATGAAGTGCTGTTATCTTACCACTCGACACTGAAAGAAAGAGAGTATCATATGTATGTATGATCTCTCTGTGCAGCCTTCATGAAATATGGAGCTGTAGCCTAAAGGCAGGAAACAGTCAAATGCAAGCAGGATTATTTGCAATTGTAAGGATATTATCTCAGAATGTGTATTTGATGAACTACAGAGAGAAATCTTTAATCGACTAAAGACAAGCTGGATGGAAATAAACTATAACTCTTTTTTTTTTAAAGGAAGGTTTATAGAGTTAGTTTAAAATGGCTTAAAATGGCTTAAATAAATGCCTAGCCTCCTTTCTTTAAAATAAAACTGTTGGGAACCAGCAGTTAGCATAATGGCTATGTCGCTGAACTCCCATGTAGTCGACCGTGGTTCGCATCCCGGACCTGGTGACTTAAAACTCACGCTGGGAGCGTGTGCGTGTGTGCCCAAAATCCCAAGAGGAGAATGGATGAGAAGGGATTGCGGTGTGACCATCCCCCCTGGGGGAATGATTTCTCGCTTTCTGTCTCTATGTCTCTCTCTGTCTGCCTGGCGAGCGCACGCGCCCTATAGCAAAAATCTCTCCAAAAAAAAAAAAAAAAACTGTTTACCATTTTAGACAAAGTGGTGAAATAAAATGGTAAGTAGTTGAAAGAGCAAATTTAAAAAAATAAGTCCACATAAACACTGGACATTTTAAGAATGGTTTTATTAACAATATTTCTTTCATCTTTTATGTTTTCACCATAAGGCACATACACTCTCCAGAAAGAGACAGAGAGAGAGTGAGAAATTACTCTCCAGGGGAGAATGGCCAAGCCACAATCCATTCTCCTCCATTCTCTTCTTGGGATTTTGGGCATGCACGCACATGTGCCCAGTTTAATTTTCAAGGCCCTGGATCGAGGATTTGAATTGTGGTTGGCCATATGAGAATCCAGTGCCTTAACCACCACCTCCTTGCTGGTCCCAGTAGTGTTTCTTTTGAAAATAGAATAGTACCTCACCTGTGAGAAGGTAGATGAGATCCCATCACTTCGGCCATTATAAATATAAATGGCGCCTCTCAAATCATCTTCTTGTGGAGCTCCAATAGCAATGTCTATTAAGGTTTTAAATAAGAGAAAAAATAAATTATTGATACAAAGAATGCAACTTTGAAAACTAACTTTCATATCCTTAATTCATGTCATATAACAACAACAACAAATTCCCTTTTATTTTAATGTCCTTCTTCATTTCTTTTCTTTCTTTTTTTTTTTTTTTTTTTTGGAGAGGTTTTCGCTATAGGGCACGTGCACTTGCCAGACAGACAGAGAGAGACAGAGAGACAGAAAGCAAGAAATCACCCCCCAGGGGGGATGGTCACACCGCAATCCCTTCTCCTCCATTCTCCTCTCGGGATCTTGGGCACGCATGCACACGCGCCCGGTGTGAGTTTTAAGCCACCGGGTCCAGGACGCGAACCGCGGTCGACTATGTGGGAGTCCAGCGACATAGCCATTATGCTAACTGCTGGTTCCCATATTTTCTATAGGGTATGTACACGAGTCAGAGACAGAGTCAGAGAGCAACAGAGAGGGATGGAAGGAAACTGAGAAAACACCCCACCAAGGAGGGGTGGACATGCTATAATCCCTTCTCCTCCATTCTCCTCTCAGCATTTTGGGCACATGTGCACATGTGCCTTGCATGTTTTTTAAGCTGCCAGGTCTAGGACTCAAACCACGCAATCAGTCATGAGAGATCCAGTTTCCTTAACCTCCGCACCACCTGCTGTCTCAGAAACTTCCTTTTATAAAAATTAACACTCTTTAATTAAACAGAAAAAAATACTAACATCATCATAATGTACAGAACTGTACAGAATCATCTGTGCATGGAAGACAGCAGAGTGAACTGGTTGGAGAGGCACTCAACAGAAGGGTTAAAGATACAGGTGCCACAGCCAGACCACAGGGTCTAACCCACACTCAGTCCACCACTTGCAGCTAGGTTATGCTGGGTCTGTTTCTTAATCTCTCCATGTCTCAGTTCCCTTACCGATAGAACGGGATTATAATAAAACCTACCGTTGACATAGAATGAGGTTTTAATAACATCTACCACTAATGAAAAAATAAAACATACCTTATGTAAAGTGCTTAGAGCAGTACATGGCATGTAATAAATTATTATTATCTATGAATATCATAACCGTAAGAATGGTTATTCTGAGCTTCTGAGCTTTCACAAAACAACTTTTAAATTAATTTCCAATGAAAGTTACCATTGGAAAGTATCTGTTAGGGAACCTAAGAGCATGTGTGTGCACACACATAGGTTCAGAAAATGTATTTCTTCTGTAAAATAATGATTGCATCACCTTTATCACTTTAGTGAGATTTACATCACATTATGAAACCAAGAGAAAAAAAATGATCAACTGACATCCAAAAAAACAAAAAAGTAGAAACTATGACTAACATGATTGTTTAAGGAATATATAGCACAATGAAGAAGGAAAATAATATTCTACAGTTGCAAGAGTATTTCATTATTTTAAGTTTTATGTCTATTTATTTGGGTATATTTATATATTTTTTTATGTGCAATGTTTTTGCTTTAGGAAACCTAAGCTACAGAAAGTTTATTTTCATATTATTTATCACTGCCTATGAAATTGTAAGTATTTTAACAACTGTTGTGGTAAGTTTTGACTACTATTTCAACAGAACATAAACATATCATTGAAATACAACTCTGCTAAATGTTGTATGATTTATAAAAGGGAAAAGCTTTTCTATTTTCATCTAAAAAGAAATGAAACCTATACTTATTTTGTTTAGACATACTAAGGCTGGCCTCTTTCAACTCGAGCAAACTATTTAAGATATTCATATATCCATATAGAAACATATGCCTTTCTATAATTATTAATAATTATTTCTACATATTAAGGTAGTCACATTTATATAGAATTTTATGCATTTATTCATTCATGTATTGGACAACTACCGAGCATCTGCTGTATTCCATCAGCTTTTACATAAAGGCGATGACACAGACCAGTACTACAGACAGGAACTCATAGTTTCGTGCGGGAGGAACAAGTAAAAATAGAACAATAGCACAGCAATCAAAAAGGAAGTAGTGGAAATTAGGGAAGGATTCTCACAGAGGATGATAACCAAGATGAACATGATGTACTGACAGGTTATACCCACGTGAAAAAAAAAGGGGAAATGTAATTTAGACAGAAGAAAAGCAAAAGCAGGGGAGTGAGAGGTATTCTGGCATTCATGAACTGATTCAGAATAGCTAGAGCCAGATTTGGGTAGACTCCATATGCACAACAACTTAGGGAGAGATGTGAGAAGGAAGAGGAAGAGAAGCAGAAGAGAAGAAAAGAGAAAGGTGAAGGGAAAGGGTGAGGCTGAGTATCTCATAGGCACTGAGGAGAAAACCAGGTAGCAATTTATTTAATTAAGGCTAGATTTATACTTCTACCAGAGTGCTTAAATCTCTAATAACTGGAAGTCCTTGATTCTTGATAATAATCATGAAAAAAATAACAAGTTTGGTTCCAAAGTAGTTGATAAACAGAAATCATTGCAGGATCAGTTATTAGCACTAGTGATTCAAATTAAGCATGTATTCAATTTCTGCCATAGAGTGCAGACATTTGGTATATATTAAGCAAGGACATAAAGTTTGTCTTTCATAATCTGATTTATTTCATTTAGCATGATATCTTCTAGATAGAAAGCAACACAAAACTCCAGCCATCTTCTCATCTAGGAACCATTTTAAAAGCAGAAATAAAGAACCGAATTAAATACTTTTAATTACCTTCAAAGCCATCATTGTCAATGTCGCCAAGATTAACTATAGATTCTCCAAACCTTGCAGCATATTTGTCACTTCCAATGAGCTCTGTTTCCATTTCATTCATTACTGCTCCCTAGATAGAAAGGGAGAGAAAAGGTGTCATTATAACACTCTGACAACTTTACACATGATTTACTGTTGTAATTGGATATGGATTTTTCTAATGCGTCGAATAAGTTGGACAAACTACAGACTGAGCTTTAGTACACACATCTCAGTTCAATTCAATAAATATTTATTGAGAATGTCAACACATGTAGTAGTATGATTAGAGCTCAGAGGACATAAAAATTGTCAAACTTCATGATCCCTAGCTTTGAAAATTCAATAAATCATTTTGATAATTCAATTTAGCAAATATTTATTGAGCTCCTACTAAAGACAATGCACTGTGCAGAGTGAACAGGTGAAAGGGGACCAGGCAGTATGTGTATCCTTTTCTTCAAGAAGCCCACAGTTAGAGGGAGGACTTTGTGCAAGCATTTAAGTGACTTAGGAATACAAACTGCTTTGGAATAACTAAGCATCAAGGAAGAATACCTAATTGCAATAACCAGAAAACTTTTCATAGAGGCAAGCAAGGTGGCTCTTAAAGGGTAGGTGTAATTCTAATTACAGTACAAAAAATACTGCCACCAAAATACACGATCCAAAGAATTTGGTTATAATGAATGATACATATAATGAATAAGAGAGAAAATAAGATTATAGGTGTATTGTGTAGCATTATGGTTGTCAAGGGAAATTTACTCTTAATTTGGTGAATAGGAAGCCACTGAAAGTTCCTGTGAAGAGAGGTGACATGATTAAAACTAGCCTTTGAAACCTTGTCTCAGTAGCAGTGGAACATGGGTTGGTTAACTGATACCTCGAAAGTTTGAAGATGGGTTATTGCAGTAAGACATTCAATAATGTCGCAATAGTGAGCTGTTGCAATACTAGCTACCAGTTCTCTTTATGAACACTAATCATGTCTGCTCCTTGTATTTAAAACAAAAAGTCCACACACTGCTCCTCATAGATCCTTTCCTCTTCTCAAATATATTCTTCATCTCCTAAGCACTCCGGTGCTCTTCCACTTGTGAAGTGTCTTTCACCTTTCATTTTCCAACTGAAAAATGCCCTTTCTTCTCTCGCTCAAATACCACTGTCGCTGTAAAACTTTCTTGACCCAAAGTGAATTTCTTCTTCCAATCTGAATATACTTCTGTATCATTTACGGAGTTGTATTTAATTGTGTCCTCCTATGGTTGGTGTTTTCACTAGCTCTCAGCGCCTAACTGGGTCAAGATTAAAGTCATTCTCAGCTCTTTTTATAGGCTTTATTACATTTCAGATAATTGCTAACTATCATTTATTTTACTTTAAATGAACTAAGATGACTGGAAATCATTTCTATAGATATCATCACTGACATCAAGGTAGTGAATGATTACAGGAAAGGAATAAGGGATAAAACAGCTTTTCTCCTGGGGAAATGACCCATTTAAAGAGCAGACAATGATAATGTATATGGTAATACCTTTGCCTCAATTGATGTGTAATGCATTTATGCTGGAAAAAAATCCATTTTGGACATGGAAAGAAGTACATCTATTAGACATAAATTTTAAAAGTGCAAAAAAAAATTAAAACACCTTTACCTATAAAGGTAAATAAAGAGCAGAGATGAGAAGAGATTCCAGGGAAGATAGACAGGGCACAGATTCGAGACAGTGCAGTGGCACTGAAGTTCTGGGAGGAGAGATTCAAGAGGAAGTGGTGATCAGTCTTTTTAAAGAGTTCTCCAGTCACAGAGAGTGGTGACCAAGAGTTCTTTGGGGACCCCTGAGAGCTATTTTAGTAGAAGTCAATGGAAGGCAGTCATTCAAGTATCATTCTTCCCTGAGTTCCTACGAAACCAATTTTGGAGCACCTACTTGTCCAAAACTCTTCCAAGCCCCAAGGAAACACAAGTAAACAAGATAGATAATTCCTCTCTGCATGGCATTTATACTTCAGTAGAAGAACAAATATAGACCCCCACTTCGTAGTTTAATGCCATTTTGGAGAGAGAGAAAAAGGATGTTAGATAAAAACAAAGGAAGATTCATCTCTGTCAGTAGATTTAAAAGTTGAAATCGCTTATTACATTAATCCCAGTTTTCAAGAGTGTTGCCCCAGGGTTAGCGAGAGGGAAGAACAACAGGGTAGTCAAGGGGGTAGGACTTCTTTGCTCTTTAAGTAAAGGCATTCTGTTTTTATCTGTTTTTCATATTAGGATTAAGACTTCAATGGAAATGAAGTTCCTATATTGCTTTATTTGGGGTATATATGTAACTGTTTAAACTGTTCTCAAAAAAGTTTAGTTAGAAAGATAAGAGAACGAGGACATAGCAAGTATAGGGAAGATATTTTTGGATAGGGAAAAGTGAAATGTTTATAGACAAAAAGTATGATCTCACAATAATGAAATTCTAATTATCACTGAGTAGATGGTATTCCTTTACTATTAAATTTAGGTTTGAACATAGTCTAGGAAACCTCAATGTATAAAATCACTTTCCTGTTCTATATTTGGAACCTGGAGAATCTCCCAGCTTGATAAGATCAGTGTCTTATTTATTGAATTGTACAGAGTTTAGTCTGATGCTTTGCATAAGAACTTATTAAATGCTCTAAAACTTGATTAAACAAGACTACAAATATCCTATTGAAATAGATTTTACTTTCTTGAACTCTGGTTGGAAAATGTGCCATAAGAAATTAATGAGGTTGGAGAATGTGCTATAAGAAATTAACCAGTTTAGGGACCAGCAGATGGCATAATGGCTATGTTGCTGGACTCCCATGTAGTCGACTGTGGTTCAAGTCCCGGACCCGATGGCTTAAACTCACGCCGTGCGCATGTTCATGCATGCCCAAGATCCTGAGAAGAGAATGGAGGAGAAGGGATTGCAGCATGGCCATCCCCCTTGGGGGGTGATTTCTCACTTTCTGTCTCTGTCTCTCTTTCAAGTGTACGTGCCCTATAACAAAACAAACAAACAAACAAAAAAAGTCTCTAAAAAGAAACAAAGAAATTAGCCAGTTTTCTCAGTCTGGTATTTCAAATAAAAGAAAGAGGCCAAGAAGACTCCATGAAGACCCTATTAATTCTTTCAAGAAGTTAGGCTGGCAAGATAAAACGAGCAGAACTCTTGTTGAGTGAATCATCAAGTGGTCCATTTCTACTCCAAATTATCATACATCTTTTAAAAGAAACCCACAATCAGTAGTTGTCTATTTACACAACTGATATATCTACTTTGGAATAACTATGTTGATTTTATATTCTTATCAAAAGTATAACCTACATGAATTGTATAAATTAACATTTTTATCAAAACATATTGTTTCTAATTGTTTTCAAATCAAGCAATTAAAAGCACTTAATTTTTAATCTTCTATTTCTAGTCATATTTTATAACATATGGAATTAGAAAAAGATGTTAACTAAAGAATCACTAAAATCTACATTTTGAAGGCTGCATTAAAAAAAAAAATCATTGTTTCGGTGTCAGCCATTGGTGCTGGTTGAGGTGGCTGGATCCCACATGGCCAAACGTGCAGTTTGAGTTCAGACCCAGTGGCTTGAAAAAACATGCCAGGCATGTGTGCATGCATGCCCAAAATCCTAAGAGGAGAATGGAGAAGGAATGGGGGCACAAGCCATCCACTGGGGGCAATTTTTCACTTTCCCTCTCTCTTTTCTCTGCCTTTTTGTGGTGAGCACATGCAACTTCTAGAAAACAAAACAAAACAAACAAAAAAAGAAAATGAAAAAAACACATTGTTTCAAATTATATTTGTTTCAAAAAGAGAATTAAAAAGTTTTAATTATTAGAGAACACATCCAAGTTGCGAATAAAGAAATTTCATAACAGCTTATCTCATATTTTTGGAATATTAAAATGGGATGGTTGTCTATTCATCATCATGTCCCATTCATTTTTATAGCATGAGTACAATATTAAAAGTTTTACTTTATTTCCAGTGAAATAAGTGGAAGAATATATAGTTTCCAAACTCAGTAAAAAGAGTAGTTTCAGTTTTGATCATAATTACATAAGTAGTTTCCAGTTTGTGGGGAATTGGACATACCGAGCCAGAGTTGAGGTACACAAACACTCTTCCTTCCTCTCTGATGGTGCTTTGCATGGGAGCTCCCACAAGCAGATCTGAGAAGCCATCTGCATTGAGGTCCACAGCACAGACAGAAGCTCCAAAATAGGAGCCAAGCTGTTGCAAACCAAACCAGAACCGGTCATTGAGAAAAAAGCAGAGTCATTCACAAATCCCTCAGCTATACCCAAGGTAGAGACGTATTACCTTTTTACCTTTCATTTCATGTAAAATATTTAATTCTCTTGCATCAATACTGAATATATAAGCCTACAATTGGGAAAAGAATTAGAACAGGTTAGATTGCTATCAAGTTTTCTTATTAAGAAACAACTTATTTGTAGTTTGACCAACACAACAATTTTTATAACTGGAAGTTATTCAACTATATCTTAAAAAGAGTGACATAAAAGGGTGCAGCCAGGTGGCAGAGTCGATAGCAAACTGAATTGTAGTACTGGAAGCCATATGCCAACCACAGGTTTCGATCCTCAGGTCAGCTTGAAAACACACTGGGTTTATATACATGTGTTCAGGATCCTGAAAAGCTGGAGGGCCAGGGGAAGGAGACTGCCCCATGATGAGACCCTGTTGAGGGATTTCCCTACTGCTTCCCTCATGTGCACGCTCCTTATGATGAAAACAAAATGATGTTTGATATAAAGTGGATGAATATGAAAGACAATGCTAAGTGAAGCAAGTCAGAGTATGAAAGAGAGAGTTTCTATGTACCCACTCAATATATACCAAATGTCTGCTCTCCACAGCAGAAACCAAAAGTTTAGAAGGTATAGTAGTAGAGAGAGCGACTATAGATATTACAGATAGTAAGGATGGGGTAATATGGGGGTAGGTAATGGAAGGAAGGAGGGGAAGTTATGTGCTGATGATAATGTGTATGGTAATATCTGTCTTGACTGATATGCACTGCACTCAAGCTGGAGAAAGCAATGTTATACACTGTAAAGATATATAGTGATCAAATATAAATAAAAAAAATTTTTTATTAAATAAATAAATAAACTTAACCAAAAACAACCAAAAAACAAAAAACTTTTAAATGACACTTTCACCTTTATGTGCCTTATTTGGAAAATAATCTTTTTACAAATTATCTTACTATCATACAGAAAGGGCATGGATAGTGCTGATTGTCCCACTTTTCAAATGTAATGCCCAGAAAAAGTGAGTGTTCAGTTTTTATATAGAAATATATCAAAAACTATAACAAAATTAGAACCAAAAATAACATTTTTACTATTCTTACTGCAAAATGTAGCTACTTCAATGATCTTCAGCTATAAAACTGTTCATCAATGAATATATATGGCTATACTTACATAACTCCATTATATACTTATATAATCCCATTTTATAGACAATTTATTTATATATTAATTAATTTCATTTCCCTTGAGGTTTTTCTGCTAAATTTTTCCTAAAATTGCTGAGGGATTTGTGAATGACCCTGCTTTTTTCCTAAAACTTCTACTCTTTTACCAGTTTTACTAAACATATACTATTCATCTATGTTCATTATTTCTAATCTAATCTTTTATGCCTTCAATGTTTGCAGTTCCTCCTTTAATATTTTATCTCTTTTGCAATTTATCTGAAATTTTGTGAAATGAATAAATAAATAAGAAAGTGTAATCCTTACTTTACCAATCTGTTCATGTTGAGGGGCTCCTCCAACTACTTCAGTGGAATGGTGAGTACGAAAATGACCAGCTCCAACTGAGTATCCTTCAAGAAAAGGGAGAAAAATATGAAAATCATTATTTATACTGAGTAAACTATATTATAAATTACTCATTGAGTTAAATAAGACTGAAATCAAAATGACTACATTAAGCACGGTTTTAAAAACATTTAATACAGCAGTACTCAAAACTGATCATTTAAACATGTTTTAAGCAATTTTTAACATGTGTTATAAAACTGTAGTCATGTAGTTTATATTCTCAAGTTTTAGAAATTGAAAACGGCACCTTTATATTTGATTTATTAGTCCCTGTGTAGTATCAGTCATTGGATTCTAGAATTACAACAGAGTATATAAAATATAACATTTTAAACTGGAAATAAAAATCTTCCTAAACTTCAACTTTTGCCATGAAATCTACCTAGAATGATGACTTTATGATGACACAAAAGGTAAAATATTTTCACCTGACAACAGGCACAATATTAAGTTACATTTCTTTCTTTTTTGAAAGAAGATTTTGCCTTAGGCCATATTTGCTCTCCAGAGAGAGAGAGACAATGGCAGGGAAAGTACAAAAACACCCCCAAGGGGGAATGGCCACACCATAATTCTTTCTCCTTCATTCTCCCTCCAGGATTTCGGGCATGCATGCACCCATGCCTGGTATGATTTTCAAGTCACCACGTCTGGGTGGTGGTTGGCCATGTGGGAGTAGAGCAATGTAACTGCTAGACCATCTGTTGGCTACAAGTTACATTTCTTATATAATACTTTAAGACATCCTTTAATCATAAACAAAAAGATGTTGACTTGTAAATGAATTCTTTCCTTTTGAAAATGAATTCCTTCTTTTGGAATGGGAAAAATGCTGCTTGTTTTATAACAATTTTTGAGAATAAATGTTCATGTTTAAAGCATAAACATTTTAAATGAAGCTGTACTTTCTAAGAAACTATAAGAAAATCATTTATTTTACTGTAATAGAAAATGAATGCCAGGAAAATTTATATTTCTGTAGAAATATAGATGATAAATGTCCTGCTGCTGACTTACGAAATAATAATGAGGAGGAGGAAGATGATAATAATAAAAATTAAAATTAGTTAAGCTCTGGGAAATATTCTAAGAATTTATGAGGCAAAGGTCAATGAGCTATTTTTAGAGTCATATGTTTCACATGGTACCCCTGGTCTAGAATGCTGTCAACAGTCCCATTCATTTTCAATAGTTATTTTTTAAAATTGCTTCTTACTTAGTAAATGCATGTTTAAAGGAATTCATTCATGCGAAGTTCTTAGAAAAAGTTCCTAGGTTATGGTAAGGATGCACTAGAGGCCACCTCTGTAAATTAACTACTGAAAGTCGCAATGGTAAGTGTTTTTTTTGCAATGAACTATGAGGAATAAACTAAACTAGGAGGTCTAGTCTAAGAATTACAGATTGATGATCATTACCACATATTCAAATGTAAGCTACTAACTAATTAAAGTTTTATAGATTCCATTCTAAAAGACAATTTCTGATCTGTCTGTAATTGCCTAGTGGACACCTTGGATTTTTGGAAATATAATTTCCTTACTTATAATAACTAGTATCAATTTTTACAGTACCTAAATAACTTCCAAATTTTACTTGATTGTGTCTATCCAAAAAGGCCTTATATTTATTTGTAGTTATATTGTAGACAAACACAGAGCCAGTCCAATACGATGATCCTGGAGCGCCCATCACAATTAAATCCTGTGAGGAAAAAACAATGTATCAACATTTAAAAGTTAAATTTCATCACACAAAACCTCCTCCAGATATGTAGCATTCTAAGTAAATAGTGAAGAGAATATATTTTTATAGTACATTTCTGAAATAGTACTTAATACTTACGAATTAAGAAAAAATTATATCAGAGAGAAGTCCTGAAAAACTGGCTAATGACTTTCCTCCCCAAAGTATTGGGCTGTCAGAAAAGCCATGGTGCTCTAGCTTAGGCTTTTGAAATCTTTAGTGTGCTATCTGTTCCATCATCAAAAAGAAAAGAAAAAAAAAAAAAAGAAAAAAAGAAAAAAAAAAGTCATAATGCATTTTCCTATGGCATTTTATGCAAAATGCGTCATGACTTTTCTGACGACCCAACGGAACTTCAGAGAAGAGACTCTGAAGCTCTCACTTTATACTTCTCAGTGGATTTTAAACATTGCAGGTAGACTCACTGAATACTACAGTAAGCTTTTGGAAGAGAGGCAATATGGTGTCTATTACAGAAAGTCGTATGCGAATCGTTCATTTGTGCTCTTACAGAGATAGTCATGTGTTGCCAAAGAGTAAACAAAAAAAAAAGAAAAGAATTTATTTCAGTATGTAAAACACAGCTAATTAGTTTTCCTCATAATATTACCTTACGAAAAAAATTTCCAATAGAAAATGCAAATGCTTTATTATAAATAAGAATTTCAGAAATGGAAACAGGAAGGTTGAAATTAGCAGATGCAGTATGAAAACTTTCAGCAAACCAAACCTGTAAACAAACATCTGTACTCCCTAAATGACCAGAACTTTAAATATATTTAAAAATGACTATAAATTCTTTTCATATAGTAGTTAATATTTATAGAATGTATTAACTCAAAACTTGGTACAGCTTAATCTCCATGGAGATAGAAAACATTCATAAATTCATAATGGGGTTTTAAAGAGAAACTGGGAAAACGGGTTCAGTATAACTGCGACCTTTCATAGTGTATCCTGGAGTTTTAGAAAGAGAGTAAGATAGTTTATCTGAGTTGATAAGACAGTTTCTCTTAAGTAGATATCTGACTTAAGAGGATACTATTAAGTTCTTAACTCCTCTAGTTATTACAATTATAATAAAAAAAAGTATACTCACTTGCCTCTTTCCTCCTTCAACTTGTAATTAGAAGTAACATTATTGAATAGATATTTTTAATGCCTAAGTTAATAAATCAAATAACTGTAGCTATTAGGGCATCAGGGAAGTCATGACGGTATTTTTTCTATGCAAAAATGCATCATGACTTTCCCAACCACCCAATACTTTTTACAGCCATTAAATTCCTGATGAAAGTAATATTCTTCAGCATAGATTTTAGTTGGTCTTGTATGGTGAAGCTAATAATATCTATCTGATAATGCTTTCTCAAAATATATGTGAAATACTTAGTGGTGAAAATTAAGTTGCAATATTTGTAAATTTAAGAGACATTATGCAGATGTTTTACCATTTTTCCTTGACATTATCACAGCAAACCTTTGGAAGACTTAAAGTGGTATATGTAAACATTCAAAGCAGCTATTTTTTGAGCTATTACCTCTGTGTAAAAACTAGATATTCCAGCTTGACATGATGCAAAATTGTCTCCAAATTTTTTCACATAATCTAAAATAAAATATAAAAACAATTCAGGATTTCATTTTTAAATAAAAATATAATTACTTTTTTTTTGTAAATCCTTACACAAATGTCTTTTAAGATCTGTATTTTGGGGGTCAGGAGGTGATGCGGTGGTTAAGGGGTTGAACTCTCACATGACCAACCACAGTTCAAGGACCCAGCAGCTTGAAAATCATGCCAGAGAACTTTACATGGAAAACTATGAAAAGCTAAAAAGAGACACAAAAAATGAAACGTGGGCTGAAAGACAGCCCATGTTACTGGGTTGAAAGAAATAATATAATCAAAATGTCAATTCTACCCAAATTAATCTACAGATTTAATGCAATCACAATCAAATTACCAAAGATATTCTTCACAGATTGAGAAAAAACAGTCATAGAATTTGGAATCAAAAAAGACCAAGTATTGCCAAAGTAATTCTGTGGAAGAAGAGTGGAATATGAGGCATCTCACTACCTGACTCCAAAACATACCACAAAACTGTGATAATAAAACCAGCATGGTATCAGCACAAAAACAGGCATGTGGACCAATGTAACAGAATACAGATCCCTGAAATAAGCTCCAAAACATACAGCCAATTGATTTTTGATAAAGGACACCAGTCAATCCAGTGAGGAAAAGAAAAATCACTTTAGCAAATGGTGCTGGAAAAACAGAGTATCAACCTGCAGAAAGATGGAACCTTATCTCTCACTGATAACAAAAATCAACTCAAGGGACCAGCAGTTAGCATAATGGCTATGTCACTGGACTCCCATATAGTCGATCCTGGTTCGAGTCCCGGACCCAGTGGCTTAAACTCACACTGGGCGCGTGTGCATGCATGTCCAAGATCCCAAGGAGAGAATGGAGGAGAAGGGATTGTGGCATGTTCATCCCCCCGGGGAGTGATTTCTCGCTTTCTGTCTCTGTCTCTCTCTGTCTTTCTGGTGAGCACATGCACCCTATAGCAAAAACCTCTCCAAAAAAAAGAAGAAGAAAAAATCAACTCAAAATAAATCAAAGATCTAAACCGAGGAGCACAAACTATTAAATTACTAGAAGATAACACAAGGGAACTCTTGGAGACATTGGAGTAGGCAAAGACTTTTTAAATAAGACTCCCAAGCACAGGCAATAATCCTCACAATAGATAAATGGGACTACATCAGGCTTCTGCACAGCAAAAGAAACAATAAATAAACTGGCAACCCTCAGAATGTGAGAATATATTTGCATACTATGACTTAGATAAAGAAAACCAGAATAAACAGGAAATTCAAGCAGTTCACCACCAAAAAAAATTAATTAATTAAAAAATTAAAAAATCAATCCAATTTAAAAATGGGCCGGACAGACAACTCTCTAAAGAAGACATACAAACAGTCAAAATCATATGACAAAATGCCCAATGTCCCTTATCATACAGGAAATTCAAATAAAAACAACAATGAAATACTGCCAAATCCTAGTCAGAATGGCTAAGATTAAAAAAATTAAAAATGGTAAGCGCTGGTTAGGTTGTGATGAAAAAGGAACTCTCCTACACTGTTGGTGGGAATGTGAATTAGTACAGCCACTGTGGAGAACAATATGGAGGTTTCTCAAAGACTTAAAAATAGCTACAAACTACCATATGATCCAACAATTCCACTCCTAGTATCTACCCAAAGGATAGAAATACACTCACTCAGAAAAGTACTTGCACATTCACGTTTATTGCAGCATTACTCACAATTGCTAAGATATGGAACCAACCTAATGTCCACGAACAGATGAATGGATTGAATAAGTATGGCACATGCACACTATGGAATACTACTCAATCATAAAAGAAAACAAGAAGACCCTTTCATTCGATAGAAAGTGGATGAATATGGAAGATTTATTGCTAAGTGAAGCAAGACAGACTATGAAAGAGAGGCACTGTATTTCTCTACTCAATATACACTAAATGTCTGCACTCTATGGCAGAAACTGAAAGATTCAAAGATGTAAAAGCATGAAGAACAATTGTAGATACTAGATAAAGTGTGAGTGGAGGGTGAGAAATGGGGGAGGGTAAAAGAAGAGAAATAAGGGAAAAAGAAAGAAGCAAAATATTTAAGGGACACAAAAAATGAAAAATTATCTGTTAGCAATAATATGTATGATATATCTTTAACTGGACTAATATGCAGTATATTAATGCTGAGAAAATTCATTTTACACGCTGTAATGATATACAGTGATTGAATGTATAAAAATATTAAAAAGTAAAAAAAAACTTAAATTGCTAATTTATAATTATAATCCTCTGCTACGATTTTTTCACTTCTTTTTATTTTTATACTTTTTTATTTTTCAAAGTTAATTCATCCATCTTTTCTGAGAGAGACAGAGAGAGAGTGGGGAGAGAGGCCACCTGCAACGGCATCTCCATGCCACAATCAACCATCAGCCTTAGCCCAAATCAAGAGCATGAAGACATGAGTGCCCCCAGTATACAGGGAGATCTGTGAATGCAAACCTGGGACCCTCCCATTTGGGTCCATTATCATGAAGCATTACATTACTGCTGTACCACCACTTATTACTCTTCACCCCTTTCTACAGCTAACGTGATCTTATATTTTCAAAGTTAGCTATATTAGGTTTGTGCCATTTTTAATATTTTGTAAAACATGGTTAGATATATGTGAGCAAAAATAAAAATTCCTCTGTGAAAAAATTTTAAAGTGTAATCCATAAGCTACAAGGCAAAAGAGAGTAAAGAACACACAGAAGCCTAGACTGAATTTTACCGCAACTGAGAATTTAACATAAACATTTTCTCTTCTGGAGAGTGAAAGATAAAATAGAAATATATATTATATAAATTTCTCTGCAGCATTAAATACCAGGGAAGAAGGAACCCAGTATTATTGTGTGAATTTAAATACTTGCCCAAAGTTACATTAGTCAATCATTTTGGAGAGAGGGGTATTGAATTTTATTTTGAAAAAAAGAAAAAATTAGTAGTTGGATTCATAAATATTTCTTGTTTTTCTGAAAACCTATTTTTGGGACTTTACTTTTGTTTCAGATATTTTAAATACACCATTGACATTCATACCTAATATGGTCACTTCAGTTGTTTGTTTATATCCCAGCTCTATAAATACTGTTGATATCTATAACATAGAATTTCTACAGGAAAGAGCTTTAAAAGTTATGACATGAGAGCGAGAGGGAGGGAATCAGGGAGAAAAATAGAGAGATAAGATTTAAGGGACAGATATGGAGGATCGTCTATTGATGATAACAGGTATGGTAATATCTTTTATTGGACTGGTGTGTGGTGTATTTATACTCGGAAAATGTATTTTACAAGCTGTGGTGATGTACAGTGATTGAATGTATAAAATTTTTAAAAAACTAGAAAAAAATCAGGAGGAAAA
Source organism: Tupaia belangeri chinensis (assembly GCF_000334495.1). Taxonomy (NCBI): domain Eukaryota; kingdom Metazoa; phylum Chordata; class Mammalia; order Scandentia; family Tupaiidae; genus Tupaia; species Tupaia belangeri. The sequence continues at coordinate 1,409,307 of NW_006159816.1, forward strand.
ATTTGTTAAGACATGGATCTCTTGCAGTTTCAAGGAATAGATAGGAATTTGAAAAAAAAAATAGTGGGATAGATTTGCTTACACTTATACTCTGAATCTTTCTGGTGATTCCTGAAAGATAAAGTAAGAACTCTAAACAGTCTTTTCTTTCTCACTGGACTTAGCAATGTAATTTTATTTGTTTTTAAGTGTCCTCCTATATTTGCTAGGCATTAGACTCACGTATGCTGAATTAAACTAAACAATGCAAAGCTGGGTCATTTCCAACTAGTTTCTAGAACTATTCAAATTACACTACAGAACTTCTATTTCTAAAAGCACAAAGTACACTTGGGAAAATTAATGTTCACTGCATTAAACAGTAGCAAAAGGGAAGGGTGAAATACTTTGAGAAGTTAAAAAGAACACAGTCATTTAAAGCTTCCTCTCTCCTAATCTCCAAAATTGGAATAACGAAAAAAAAAAATAAAGAGAAAGAAAACTTAAAAGGCATTCACTTATCTCTGTTGATCCAATTTATACCAAAACCATGCCTTACCTTGATAACATGGAGCTATTCTTTTACTCAGCTCTGTTCGTAAATTCGAGGGCATCCCATAGCATACACCAATGGGGAGTTTATTTTCATTCTTTATGTAAAAGATGTTTTTCCATCTGTGCCCACAAGTCTGAATAAAATAAAAGGAGACCGAATGATGTGAAAGTTAGAACGAGTATACCCCACTTCACAACTGATCAGTGGACAGATTTTAATACCTACCACGATAGATCCATTTTCTCCCGGCTGTCTGGAAAGTGTGACCCCCAACCACTGATTATCTCTCTCTTCCAAACAAGTCTTTCCACAGGGTTCTCCAACAGGGCTCCCTACAGCATGAACATAATTTTATCGTCAGTTATCTAAAAAAAAATGTTCTGCAAGAGCAGAGAAAATAAAAGTACCTGCTCGTATCCAGTATTTTCCTTCAACCACTTCTCCATCATTTTATGTTCGGAGCACAATGCAGGAATAAATGAGAGTTACTCTGCACCAACTGTTCTCTCACACGTTAATTGCTTTCTCATATTAAGCGATTTCTGTTCATACAAATGATCTCTGATGATATAGGAGATAGCTAACAAGATGGCCAGGAAGGAGGAAGTCCAATTAAAACCAACATAGGCTGGGATAGGCTGGGCAAATACAACCTCCTTGTCAAATGGGTGGGAAAGATTTTGTACTTTTCTTTTGACCATGTATCCAGCAACATAAGCAATGTTACTAGAGCAGTACTAAAACGGTTTCTTGTACTGGGACATCAAGAATAGAAAGACTACAATATGGTTCTCAGCAACTAAGGCACAGTTTTTACTGGAGCTGGAAGGTGACGATGGAGCATGTAGAAAGTGGAACATATAATTAGCATACTAATAGTGCACTGCATTTAAACCAAACTGCCCTGTGTTTTACATTTGGTAGAATGTGACTCATGTTTTCAACAAAGGCAAACAAACAAACAAAAACAAAACAAAACAAAACAAAACTTGGAAAACCAGATAATTCCAGTAGTGAGTAAAGGTCAGTAGGCACTTAGGCAAGTGCATCAATAGAAAGCGAAATAAATAAAATACTCATGTGCAATGTAGTGCTTCTAAACCATATAAGAAGAAGTGATCTTAACAGTGGTTTTTTTTAGCATTTTATAATTTTTAGCTTTATAGCTCAGATTCTATTAAAGTGATTTCAAAAAAGTGATTTTTGGGGAGAGAATAAGAAGCAGTCTTTTTTTTTTCTCTGTTTTCCCCTATTTTTAAAGGATTATTTTATTTAACTTTATTTATTTATTCTTTTTTTTTTCTTTTTTGGAGAGGTTTTTGCTATAGGGCGCATACGCTCACCAGAAAGACAGAGAGCGACAGAGAAATAGAAAGCGAGATATCACCCCCCCGGGGGGATGGCCACACCACAATCTCTTAATCTCCATTCTCTTCTTGGGATCTTGGGCATGCACACACACACGCCTGGCATGAGTTTAAGTCAACAGGTCTGGGACTCAAACTACAGTCAGCTACATGGGAGTTCAGCGGCATAGCCATTTTGCTAACTGCTGGTCCCTATTTATTCTTATTTTAATGTGACCAGAGAGGAGCCAAGTGAGAGAGAGAGAAAGTGTGAAAGCAAGCCACCAGGTCTGGGACTCAAACCACAGTCAGCCATGTGAGAGTTCAGTACCCTTAACTACCACGCCACCTTCCAGCCCTAAGATGCAGTCTTGCCAGATTTTTTTCTGCTATTTTTATTTTTATCTTCTTCAACTGCCACATTACAATTTTATTCCATCTGTGCCTAATTCTAATGGCAGGGGAAATTATTAGCATCAATTTGATTGGTTAAGGATGTGGAACTTGAGTTTAACTTTGAACAACGGTCAACAGGTACTAAGTTTTTATAGACTAATGTTGATCATTCTCTATATCATTAGGCACTTGGCCTTTGCCTATAATCTGATCCTTAGATAAATCTCCCTAGGAAAACTCAGAATCCCTATACAGGTAAGGCTAATATTTTGAAAGAGAGATTATGTGCACTAAATTTCGTGGCTATCACAGGAAATTTATTGATTTATTCCTAGATTTTGTTTATGGATATAGAAAGATATTGTATATATATTTGTATGTCTTCTAAAATGTCAGGAAAACCAAAACCCTTAAACACAATTGAACTGAAAAGAATTTTTTAGACCCTCCTCTGGAGATTCTGATTCAGGAGGTCCAGGTGAGGCCCTGACTACCCTAGATGCCTCATATGTTCAGAAACTGTTACAATAGAAAGTGGACAATGTTTTTCTCAGCAGGTTTCTCTAGAATAATGACAACTTCCATTAATTGGTAGTGGCTTCCTGGAGGGCAAGAATGAAAGGAGGAAAATGAAAGACAGATCTGGAAAAAGAATGCTGGAGTTGATTAGCAATGCCTGCCATAGAAGTGGGGAGGCAGTATTGCTGTAGCCCCAACTTCAATAACAGAGAGTCCAGATGAACATAAAAAGATTTCTGTGTTAAAATGAAGAAAGGGAGGAAGGGTAAGAAGAGGAAGTGAGAGAGGAAAAGAGGGAGAAAAAAAGACAACTGTATTATATGTGTGGTGTAAGGGCTATGGAGTTATTACTGTGGCTACCTGATGCCAAACCAACACAACTAAAGTGAAAAAGAATGACAAATGGGAAATTTTAATTTTCACTGTAAAGTAATTTTCAGTTGGTCTTTTCACTAAAATCAAGTTTTTTTAGCTAATATCTAAAATAGGTAACGCTAAATTCATTCGATCTGCAGTAGACATTCTTGTTCCTTATAATAAACATTCCTGTTACTTATAATATCTATGAAAATCTTTTCTGAAAATGCTTGTCCTTTTTATTATCTCTTTATTTTATTATTATTATTATCATCGTTATTATAATTTAAATTTGACCAAAGAGACAGAGAGAGCAAGAGAGTGGGAAAGTGAGAAAGCTGTCAGGCCTAGGACTCAAAATCTGTCATGTGGGGGTCCAGCACATTAAACACCACACCACCTGCCAGCCCCAACACTGAAGTCTTTTTAAAAGTATGTCACCAACAGTTAGTTAACTAAGACAATTGAGCAAAGGAGGAAAATTAAAGACAAGAGAAGATGACTATCACAATAACATATTATCTCTGTTAAAATATACAACATTTGGGACCAGCAGATGGTGTACATCACTGGACTCCCATATAACCAACCATGGTTCAAGTCCCAGATCCAGCAGCTTGAAATCATGCTTGATGTGTGTGCATGCGTGCCCATTTTGAGAAGAGAATAGAAGAAAAGGCATTGTGGCATGGCCATTTCCCTTGGAGGGTGATCTTTTTGCTTTCTGTATCTCTGTCTCTCTGACAAGCACATACACCCTATAGCAAGAATCTTTCTTAAAAAAATGCTGTGACTCTTCCACAGGAGGCCTACACACCACTGCTTGTGCCGCCGCCATGTCTCTAGAGATCCCTGAGAAGTTCGAGCACATTTTGTGAGTACTCAATACCAACATCGACGGGCGGCGGAAAATAGCCTTTGCCATCACTGCCATTAACGGTGTGGGCGAAGAAATGCTCATGTGGTGTTGAGGAGAGCAGACATGGACCTCGCCGAGAGGGCAGGAGAGCTCGCTGAGGAGGAGGTGGAACGTGTGATCACTGTCATGCAGAATCCACGCCAGTACAAGATCCCAGACTGGTTCTTGAACAGGTAGAAAGATGTAAAAGACAGAAAATACAGCCAGGTCCTGGACAACGATCTGGACAACAAGCCGCGTGAAGACCTGGAGAGACTGAAGAAGACACGGGCCCATAGAGGGCTGCGCTACTTCTGGGGCCTTCGGGTTGAGGCCAGCACACTAAGACAACTGGCCGTCGTGGCCGTACCATGGTGTGTCCAAGAAGAAGTAAGTCTGTAGGTCTTGTCTATTAATAAATAGTTTATATACCAAAAAAAAAAAATCGTATTTCTGAATACTGGATGCAACCTTAATAAAAGTAAGTGTCCATGAAACATGTAACAACATTTTATGGACACATTTACTCTTCTATAGATAGCCACCCAAAAGTTTAAAGATGATAAATGTAGTTCAGAACACAAAGTGCCATGTAACTTGAAAATAGCAAAAAAAGTTCTTAGGTGCAAACAACAGTGCATCGTTATTGCCTGTCTTGCAGTTGAAAGCTGAGGTCTATTTTATAAATGATGACTAGAGAAACTTAGGATATTCAGCTGTTTTTTGTTTAATATTCTCTGTTGCCTCCGCCCCATGTTAGTTTTAGCTCCCTCGGGTGACATCAAGATGCCAACACTGCTCAGTCTCACACTTTAGTTCACACACATCACAAGCCACTAACTTTCCCACTTATGAACATCACTTCCCACCAACATCTTTCTCTCTGTGCCTGAGTATCTCTCATATCTCTGGGAGATGAGCCATTGTATCCTACAGCTATTTTAGGATGTGGTCTCACCAAAGGTCTGGGACTTTATTTCCACAGGGGCTCATGCCCCCTCTCACTTTTATTCTTATTCTAGGTTAAAAATATTCTTAGAAACAGGAGAAAAAATAGCTCTCCAGAAGCCACAAAGAATATGTGTTCACCTAAGAATAAAGGTCGCAAGCACTTTCCCAGGAAAGCTTTCCCAGTTGTGTGGCCAATTCATCCTTGAGCAGAAGAGATTTAAGACAGAAAAACACACGAGTGTGTAAAGAGTGGGGTGAGAGGGTGTGTGAGGAAGAGGTGGAAGGAGTAAATGCCTCTTGACATAATCTCGCATCTGTTTGTTATGATATAGTTACAAATCATAGATGCTTTCTAATACAGCTTTCTAATACATAGATAAGATTTCTGATGGATGGTGATTAATTTTCAGACATATACTATAATTTTCTTCTTATTTAATCCAATTTTGGATATCAGAGATGACTCTTAGCATCAGTAATTAAGAGTCTATAGACACACAAGAAGTGACCACTCAGAGGAAACTGTGATGAAATATCCTGTTGGATGAAGTATTTTTATTTTTGTTTGGGTTAACTACATTTATTTATTTATAATTACCCTAGCCTACTTCCAGGGTTTAGGAAATAGAGATTTCATTCATCTTGGCCAGGGCTGTATCTTGCTCATCATCACCTCACCCCAAAACACAGTCCTGAAATGTATGTTGATGATGGAAGGGTCAATAAATAAAAAGTACTTCAAAGCTTCAACTGGAGTTTGACTAAGTGTCCTGTATTTGAGGTACTGATCTTAGTTTGAAATGTATATACAAGAGATGAATACAAAAGCAGAAAGTAAATTCATGAAAATAGCCAAGTTATAAAACAGTTATTCACCCACAAAAGAAAGAAAAGCTAATCATTGTGAGTGAGCAAGCACTCGCTTGCATTTACTTATGTTTCTCCTCTTCACTTCTTAGCACTACTTTCACTTTAGAGGCTCCTCCCAGCAGCAACCACAACACTGAGGTCCTTCTGGTATTGGTTATAAGACAGAACCAGTTCAAAACACATCCTGTAAGTCCCCACTACTATTCTAGGTCTCTTAAATTCTGAGGAAACTTCCCCTTTTCTCTTGTAGTGCCTGCAGAACCCTGGCAGAAGAGGTAAGACCTTCACAGCCTCAGCCTATGTTCAGGGCCTTCTCCACTTGAGTCTACCATTTTACCACATGGTACTCAGCCTTGACTGGACATTAGAATCACCTAGGAAGAGTTTTAGACAAATATCAGCACCTGGGACCCATTCCCAGCATCTCATATTTGACATTTCTGGGTTGAGACATAGACATCAGAATTATTTTAAAGCTCCCTGGGTAGTTAAGCAACTGTTCTACAATGTACATAGTTACTACGCCTTTTCCAAATTGTATCCTATTTGAAAATTAACTACTCTGTTTTTAAAATAGGTATAATATCTTTTGTCTCCCTTTGGCTTCAGTTAGATATTGAAATAGCATATTAAATGTTCAGCAAATTTTCTCATGTGGAATTGCGGTATTTCTAATTTGGTAAACATAATGATTATTAGAACTGTCATGAGAAAGCGAATTCTCATGAATTTCCCTAATATAACACCATAAATAAATTCACACTATCTTTACATCTTTTTCTGAATGTCATGTTGAAATGATTTATAATCTGATTTTCAATTCAGCTCATACATTACTAATCTAAACTCCTCCTAAATCAAATCAACTCCATAATTGAAAAAGTATTTTACAAGGCTTATCATAAAAGAGGTCAGCAGAAATTAACATGTGATCATTTCCCATGCTCTTATACAACTAGAATGAATAATTCTTAGCACAGTTGAACGTATTTTCCCAGTAGACTTTAGATACAAGAAAGCCACATTAAAAACCATCTCCCTTATTGTGAAGAGTAAGCCCATCTCTCTTTCTCTGTCCCTCTTTTTCCCAATTGGAAGAGAAAATATAAAATATCTTAGCTTACGACTTTGGTTTTCTGTTTCCACTTTCTGATTCTTAGCAATATATGCAAATGTACATATACATGTAAATAAATTACAACTTGGTAAGTTGTAATTTATAAATAAAGGATGCTAGTACAGAACCGATTAGATAGGTCCACTCTTTGCTCCCCTCTCCCCACCCTTAATTGTTTGTTATTCACATCACCAGCTTTAGTGCCATTGCTCCAAGTACCGTAAGTGTGACAGAGACTACGAAAAGTTAGGTATTCCATCTTGCATGTCACCTCCATGAAGGTAGATTGTCTTGTGGCCAGCAGCATTCCCACAACCTAGCCCAGGGTCTTAGCGGCAGCAGCCAGGAACTTATTGCATCCTTGGGGAGGAAGTGAATTTTGAAATACATTATAATATCTCAAAAATTCTTTACTAGAGTGCACTACTCCAAAATCCTCATCAAATTCTCAGAGAGCCAAGCTTTGGAGAAGTCTCTGCCTTTCACTACTATTCTTTGCTATTTTTCTTCCAAAATATTATTTCTTGGAGTTTTAAGATAGTAACAGATGGTCTGATAGAAAACAGTATTCGTCAGCTTGAAGGTCTTTATAAAGTGTGATTTGTGAGTAGGAAGATTGAAGACTGAAAATTAGCTGAGGCCTAGCTCAGAGATTTCTGCAAGAACTGTGGGAGTAAATGAGATTTGTGTGACCCACTTGTACAAGAGCCTGGTGAAGACACCATTATTACTATTATTATAAGGATTAAGCTAAACATCTTATTAAGCTGCATGTATCACGGCAAACATCTTGCTTCACAAGATACATCTGGCACAGCGCTGCTGCGGAAGCCTTATCAGACACGTTAACTCATTTTATTCTCACAGTAGAAATAATAAAGGCTGACTGTATTATCAATCCTATTTTATAGATGAGAAAAATGGAGTCTTAAAGAAGTAAAAACAAAAAAACAAACAAACAAAAAACCAAACTTATCCAAACCTATAGGGCTGGTAAATGGAAAAGATAAGAATAAAATTCCATTTTCTAACTAGAAGTTACTTCACACTTTCTTTCTTTTGTTTTGGAGAGGTTTTTGCTATAGGGTGCTTGTGCGTGCCAGAAAGACAGAGAGACACAGAGAGACAGAAAGTGAGAAACCACCCTCCAGGGGGGATGGCTATGCCGCAACCCCTTCTTCTCCATTCTCCTCTCAGGATCTTGGGCATGCACGCACACATACCCGGCGTGAGTTTAAGCCACTGGGTCTGGGACTCGAACAGCGGTCGGCTACATTGGAGTCCAGTGATATAGCCATTATGCCATCTGCTGGTCCCACTTCATACTATTCTTTATGCAAGGGAACTGTACAGATATTTCAGATATGAGTGTACATTGTAATCAACTTCACTTTCTAAATCTTTTCTTTAAGCTTCAAACATATAAAAGATCACACATATGCCCACAGACCTTACAGTCAACTTTCTATTGTATAAGGAAAATGTATTTTGCCCTGTCTTTTTCCTCCATTTAGATCAGTTCTCAGTACTTTGGCATTTCCACTCAAAACCAAGAACCAAGGGAAAAAGTAAGACTCAAAGTTTGTCTTCTATAGCCAGTGAACAGCTCCAGGGAAACAGTTGGTGGGGAGGGGAGCCTGGGGTGTTAGAATGCCATCTAACGTGGTTATCTGCTGTTCCACTGTAGTGTGGCTCCCCAGTCAGTTCAGACAGTAGACTGGCGCCCTCAGTCTGGCCTTTAGGCCCACACATACACTCATCTAATCTTTCAAAACTCATGGTATGATTTAAAGTTTCAGAAAAATTGCTACTTCCACCAATGGCTTTTTTTTTTTTTTTTTTTTTTGAGGCTCTATTCTATTCCATTGAAAAGTGAGTCCTAGAAGTGTGAAGAAGAAGAGGTGAGAGTGACCCCCGGAATGACCAAAGCCTGCATGCTGCTGCATCCCCACATCCAGCACCTACATTCCGCCCCGCTGTAGTCACTGCCATGCCTAAGAGAAAGGCTGAAGGGGATATCCGCTAAAGGAGATAAAGCCAAGGTGAAGGACGAACCACAGAGAAGATCTGCAGGGTTGTCTGTGAAGGCTGCTCCTCCAAAGCCAGGGCCCAAGCCTAAAAAGGCCCCTGCAAAGAAGGGAGAGAAGGTATTCGAAGGGAAAAGCTGATGCTGGCAAGGATGGGAATAACCCTGCAGAAAATGAAGATGCCCAAAATACATCGAGCACAGAAAGCTGAAGGTGCTGGAGATGCCGAGTGAAGCATGTGCATTTTTGATAACTACTTCCGGTGACTGTACAATTTGAAATACAATTTTTAATCAGATTTTTATGCAGAATTTTGTTTTACTTTTTTAAAAAAAGCTATATTGCTAGCACACACAACACTTCATTTGTTTTTGTGGGGGAAGGGGCATTTGTCATTAATAGAACATCTCTGAAGCTGAATTGATTTGGACAACATCTTTCTCTTCTAGTTTTGAGAGATTTCCTCTTGGCTCCCAAGAGGAGGGATTCCCTGATGTTCACACACACAGCCACCTTGGCACAGATGCCTTGTGGTGTGGAAAACTTAACATTTGCTTTTATGTCCACTTCTTCTCTGTCTTCAGCATAGACTTAACTCCCTTAAACCAGAGATGTGTTGAGACCTGACCACAAACATTGGTTACCAGTATGTCTGGCAATTTGGACTTTCCAATGACATTGAGATGACGTCTTTTAAAAGAGCAGCAATTCTTTTTCTGTATTGTTGGATCTCCAGGTTGATAACTCTGCCACTCTCATTTCCTGAAAGTGAAGGTCAGCCTGTGAAAAGTTGTTAAACAACATGCTAAAGGTGAAATGTCAACTTTCACTCTAAACTTCCCCTGTTCAAAGCATCAAATGAAGACTTCATTGGATTTTATAGTGGCTTTCTGATTTTGGTAGCTCCCATTGAAGAAGGGAGTTTGAAAGTTGTATACTTTTTTTTTAGAGGTTTTTGCTATAAGGTGCATGCGCTCACCAGAAAGACAGAGAGACACAGAGAGACAGAAAGCGAGAAATCACCCCCCGGGGGGATGGCCATGCTGTAATCCCTTCTCTATTCTCCTCTCAGGATCTTGGGCACAGATGCACATGCACCCAGCATGAGTTTAAGCCACCAGGTCCGGGACTTGAACCACAGCCAACTACATGAGAGTCCAACAACATAGCCTTTATGCTAACTGCTGGTCCCAATTGTTGTATACTGTTAACGATTGTCTTCCCATGTCCTCCCTGAAACACCATGATTACTTATGAAAAATATCTTTTAAAAAGCTGGATACAGTTTGACTTGGGAACAAAAACCAAACCAAAACAAAAACAAAACCAAAAAAAATTAGTCCAAATAGAGTTGAAACTCTTCCACTCTAATTTTTTAAAAAATAAAATAATGTGGAAAATAAATGGTTCTTGGTGTTGTTTATGTTCTATCAAGAGTCATTCATTCAAGACATGTCTCTTTTTTTCTTTCTTTCTTTCTTTCTTTCTTTCTTTCTTTCTTTCTTTCTTTCTTTCTTTCTTTCTTTCTTTCTCTTTCTTTCTCTCTCTCTTTCTTTTATTTTTTCTAGAAGTTTTTGCATAGGATTTGTGTGCTCATCAGAGAGAAAGAGAGAGAGAGAGAAACAGAGAATGTGAGAGGCAAAGTCAGAAATCACTCCCCAGTAGGGGGGTTGGCCACATCCCAATCCCTTCTCCTCCGTTCTCCTCTTGGATTTATGGGCATGCACACACATGCACCTGGTGTGATTCTGAAGCCATAGGGTCTGGCACTCGAACCCCAGTCAGCCATGTGGGAGTCTAGTGATATAACTGCTACACCATCTGCCAGTCAACAACGTATGTTTCTTTATAAAAGCAATCATTACTGAGTGATAGTAACTATACAACTCCTTCAGCTACATTAATTCAGACTATTATAAACATATATAGGACTAAAACTGAGATGAATTCACATATGAAAATATTATAAGGCTTGTCATTCCAGGGCTATGAGGATTACAGAAACTTATGCCTGTGCATACAAGAATGTCTGGAGCCTAATAGGTGTTCAATAAACGGTAACTGCTTCTGCTCCCCAAGGTATCAGCCTCTTGTTGATTTCACCTAAACCAACAGAGGGCGCTGATAGTGCTGTGAGAGTTGATAAAGCAGCCTTCAGCTCTTAAATGGTCTCTTCATTTAGTTCTTCCTATTAATTCTATTCTATTCTATTCTATTTATAAAGTGAGCTTAACACAGAGCTAAAAGTCCTCAGAGAGCAATGCCAAGCTGTAGGGTTGCAGTTTTATAAATCTGTGTTGATCTGCAGAAATCATTAGGCTCCAAAACGCTAGAAAACAAGGTTACTTGCTAGCTTGATTCTAGGTTCATGGTTTCTGCCAGTGACTTTAATCGCAAACGTCTTCAAAACCATGCAGCAAACTTACACCAGTCTTTGTAATAACTATAACAAAAAATGTACCCCAACTGACATATTTGGTGAGCATAATTTAAAGAAGAAAACTTGCTACCTTTCCTAATATATATGTTTACTATATACCAAAAGCCCTTTTAATATATACAGACAAATATATTGACTTATTTAATTTTCCTAACGTGCCTGAGAAATGGGTAATGTTATTGTCTTCCCAATTTTATGGATAGGGAAGCTGAAATCAGTGGAGAATAGGTATCTCTGCCAAGTTGCATCACTAGTAAGTGGAAAAGGAAGAAAGGATTCAAACCCACACCAACAACTACCAAACACTCTATGCTGCCTTATGATTATTGGTTGTTAGTACTTTTTCTTTTAAATATCTGAATATAAGCCCAGTGTGGTGGTACTGACTACAGGATGCTGCTGCTTGACACTGGAGCCATGTAGGAGACCTGGGTTCAGATCCCAAGTCAACCTGAACACACTGGTTGCACATCCCTATGATCCTGGCTGGCTAGGAGGCTGGAAAGGATCATGTCATAGCCAAACTCTGTAAAGGGTATCTCTCTCTATTTTTCTCAAGAAATAAAAATAACCTTTAAAAAAAGAGTCCAATTATTGACATTATTAGTAATCCTGCATTATATTAATTTTATTTCTATAATAACCTGCTTCTGAAATATTATAATTTTGACCTTCACCATTAGAAAGTAATAAAAGAAAAAGTTATCTATTTCTACAGCTTTCAAATCATCTCTTGGATTGGGAACCAGCAGTTAGCGTAATGGCTATGTCGCTGGACTCCCACGTAGTCGACCGCGGTTCGCGACTTGGACCCGGTGGCTTAAATCTCACGCCGGGCGCGTGTGCGTGCGTGCCCAAGATCCCGAGAGGAGAATGGAGGAGAAGGGATTGCGGCGTGACCATCCCCCCTGGGGGGTGTGCTGGCAAGGATGGGAATAACCCTGCAGAAAATGAAGATGCCCAAAATACATCGAGCACAGAAAGCTGAAGGTGCTGGAGATGCCGAGTGAAGCATGTGCATTTTTGATAACTACTTCCGGTGACTGTACAATTTGAAATACAATTTTTAATCAGATTTTTATGCAGAATTTTGTTTTACTTTTTTAAAAAAAGCTATATTGCTAGCACACACAACACTTCATTTGTTTTTGTGGGGGAAGGGGCATTTGTCATTAATAGAACATCTCTGAAGCTGAATTGATTTGGACAACATCTTTCTCTTCTAGTTTTGAGAGATTTCCTCTTGGCTCCCAAGAGGAGGGATTCCCTGATGTTCACACACACAGCCACCTTGGCACAGATGCCTTGTGGTGTGGAAAACTTAACATTTGCTTTTATGTCCACTTCTTCTCTGTCTTCAGCATAGACTTAACTCCCTTAAACCAGAGATGTGTTGAGACCTGACCACAAACATTGGTTACCAGTATGTCTGGCAATTTGGACTTTCCAATGACATTGAGATGACGTCTTTTAAAAGAGCAGCAATTCTTTTTCTGTATTGTTGGATCTCCAGGTTGATAACTCTGCCACTCTCATTTCCTGAAAGTGAAGGTCAGCCTGTGAAAAGTTGTTAAACAACATGCTAAAGGTGAAATGTCAACTTTCACTCTAAACTTCCCCTGTTCAAAGCATCAAATGAAGACTTCATTGGATTTTATAGTGGCTTTCTGATTTTGGTAGCTCCCATTGAAGAAGGGAGTTTGAAAGTTGTATACTTTTTTTTTAGAGGTTTTTGCTATAAGGTGCATGCGCTCACCAGAAAGACAGAGAGACACAGAGAGACAGAAAGCGAGAAATCACCCCCCGGGGGGATGGCCATGCTGTAATCCCTTCTCTATTCTCCTCTCAGGATCTTGGGCACAGATGCACATGGCCCCAGCATGAGTTTAAGCCACCAGGTCCGGGACTTGAACCACAGCCAACTACATGAGAGTCCAACAACATAGCCTTTATGCTAACTGCTGGTCCCAATTGTTGTATACTGTTAACGATTGTCTTCCCATGTCCTCCCTGAAACACCATGATTACTTATGAAAAATATCTTTTAAAAAGCTGGATACAGTTTGACTTGGGAACAAAAACCAAACCAAAACAAAAACAAAACCAAAAAAAATTAGTCCAAATAGAGTTGAAACTCTTCCACTCTAATTTTTTAAAAAATAAAATAATGTGGAAAATAAATGGTTCTTGGTGTTGTTTATGTTCTATCAAGAGTCATTCATTCAAGACATGTCTCTTTTTTTCTTTCTTTCTTTCTTTCTTTCTCTTTCTTTCTCTCTCTCTTTCTTTTATTTTTTCTAGAAGTTTTTGCATAGGATTTGTGTGCTCATCAGAGAGAAAGAGAGAGAGAGAGAAACAGAGAATGTGAGAGGCAAAGTCAGAAATCACTCCCCAGTAGGGGGGTTGGCCACATCCCAATCCCTTCTCCTCCGTTCTCCTCTTGGATTTATGGGCATGCACACACATGCACCTGGTGTGATTCTGAAGCCATAGGGTCTGGCACTCGAACCCCAGTCAGCCATGTGGGAGTCTAGTGATATAACTGCTACACCATCTGCCAGTCAACAACGTATGTTTCTTTATAAAAGCAATCATTACTGAGTGATAGTAACTATACAACTCCTTCAGCTACATTAATTCAGACTATTATAAACATATATAGGACTAAAACTGAGATGAATTCACATATGAAAATATTATAAGGCTTGTCATTCCAGGGCTATGAGGATTACAGAAACTTATGCCTGTGCATACAAGAATGTCTGGAGCCTAATAGGTGTTCAATAAACGGTAACTGCTTCTGCTCCCCAAGGTATCAGCCTCTTGTTGATTTCACCTAAACCAACAGAGGGCGCTGATAGTGCTGTGAGAGTTGATAAAGCAGCCTTCAGCTCTTAAATGGTCTCTTCATTTAGTTCTTCCTATTAATTCTATTCTATTCTATTCTATTTATAAAGTGAGCTTAACACAGAGCTAAAAGTCCTCAGAGAGCAATGCCAAGCTGTAGGGTTGCAGTTTTATAAATCTGTGTTGATCTGCAGAAATCATTAGGCTCCAAAACGCTAGAAAACAAGGTTACTTGCTAGCTTGATTCTAGGTTCATGGTTTCTGCCAGTGACTTTAATCGCAAACGTCTTCAAAACCATGCAGCAAACTTACACCAGTCTTTGTAATAACTATAACAAAAAATGTACCCCAACTGACATATTTGGTGAGCATAATTTAAAGAAGAAAACTTGCTACCTTTCCTAATATATATGTTTACTATATACCAAAAGCCCTTTTAATATATACAGACAAATATATTGACTTATTTAATTTTCCTAACGTGCCTGAGAAATGGGTAATGTTATTGTCTTCCCAATTTTATGGATAGGGAAGCTGAAATCAGTGGAGAATAGGTATCTCTGCCAAGTTGCATCACTAGTAAGTGGAAAAGGAAGAAAGGATTCAAACCCACACCAACAACTACCAAACACTCTATGCTGCCTTATGATTATTGGTTGTTAGTACTTTTTCTTTTAAATATCTGAATATAAGCCCAGTGTGGTGGTACTGACTACAGGATGCTGCTGCTTGACACTGGAGCCATGTAGGAGACCTGGGTTCAGATCCCAAGTCAACCTGAACACACTGGTTGCACATCCCTATGATCCTGGCTGGCTAGGAGGCTGGAAAGGATCATGTCATAGCCAAACTCTGTAAAGGGTATCTCTCTCTATTTTTCTCAAGAAATAAAAATAACCTTTAAAAAAAGAGTCCAATTATTGACATTATTAGTAATCCTGCATTATATTAATTTTATTTCTATAATAACCTGCTTCTGAAATATTATAATTTTGACCTTCACCATTAGAAAGTAATAAAAGAAAAAGTTATCTATTTCTACAGCTTTCAAATCATCTCTTGGATTGGGAACCAGCAGTTAGCGTAATGGCTATGTCGCTGGACTCCCACGTAGTCGACCGCGGTTCGCGACTTGGACCCGGTGGCTTAAATCTCACGCCGGGCGCGTGTGCGTGCGTGCCCAAGATCCCGAGAGGAGAATGGAGGAGAAGGGATTGCGGCGTGACCATCCCCCCTGGGGGGTGATTTCTCGCTTTCTGTCTCTATGTCTCTGTCTGTCTGTCTGGCGAGCGCACGCGCCCTATAGCGAAAACCTCTCCAAAAAAAAAAAAAAATCATCTCTTGGATTTAAAGATTCATTTGAAAGACTATTGCTAATAAATGGATAGCATTTTAAATATCCATGAAACAAGAATGACAAAAAAATATAAACAGATGATAACTCCAGGAAAATGAGCTTGCACATTTAGGATTAGGTGATCAATATTGAAGTTCTGTGCTTGGTTTCAAAATACATCAAATGGAAATGTTAAAAAAAAAAGAAAAAAGAAATTGAAGGAGTTCAGAAAGATAGCAAGATTTAACATTATGTGAGAGAAATCAATATCAGTGAGGAATTTATAATATTGTCCTGACCAGTGAAGGGTCAGACCAAGATGAGGTGTTACAAATATTAAATGACATCTCCCTGTGCTGAGTCTAAAGGGCAGAACAAGACATTGCAGAGAGTAACTAGTATGCAAAATTATGATATTCTACTGAGTACCAGAAAATCTTCACAAGTAAACAAAGACTAGTATATTGCATCATGTATGTTAGACCTAGAAAGTTTTCACAAACAGATATAGTGGGAAGTATTTTTTTCTCTGTTTTTTCTTTTCTTTTTTTTTTTTTTTTGGAGAGGTTTTTGCTATAGGGCGCGTGCGCTCGCCAGACAGACAGAGAGAGACATAGAGACAGAAAGGGAGAAATCACCCCCAGGGGGGATGGTCATGCCGCAATCCCTTCTCCTCTCGGGATCTTGGCACACACGCACACGCGCCCGGCGTGAGTTCTAAGCCACTGGGTCCAGGATGCGAACCGCGGTCGACTACGTGGGAGTCCAGTGACATAGCCATTATGCTAACTGCTGGTTCCCTTTTCTGTTTTTCTATACAAAAATGTGTCATGACTTTTCCTATAACCCAATGTATTGACAATGGTCTTCCACACAGGACATATTATTTTTGTTTTTCTAGAGGGAATGTGCATTCATCAGAGAGACAGAACCAGAGAGAAAGAAGGAGAGAGGACATAGCATTCTTCTTTTGGAATGGTCACATCACAATCCCTTCTTCTCCCTCTCTCCTTCCTTTCCGGATTTTGGGCATGTATGCACACATGCCCACTGTGTCTCTCAAGCTGCTGGGTCTAGGACTAGAAACATGAATTTAGACATGTGGGAATCAGATGCCCTAACCAATAAACCACAGAGCCAACCCAACATGCGTAATTTATAAAGAATAAATTTAATCTACTTTACACAAAAAGTTCCATAGGAAGGACTTGAAAACTAAGTCTATCATCTTACTATTTCTGAACGTACTCACTGTGAATTGCAGAATTTCATGTAACATATATAAGAAGGATTTTTTCCATCAGTATGTAAAATTCTTAGGGTAAACTGGGAACCTCAGAAAAAACATGCTGTATTACTGAGCTCAGTCTTGAACTTGTAAGTTCACTTACATGTTCTCATTTGATGGTTACAACTATTCTTAAAATAAAGAATCTTTGCTTTTAAAGACTTTTGGACCTAAGCCCCCATCTCAGGAGCGGGTGGTGTGATTTGGATTGTCTGGTATAAGTAGTTGAAATCTTTAGACCTGAAGGTTGACTTAGATTTCTTGGAATGATGCTAAAATGCACAGAAAATCTGAGAGGATCACATGTAAACCTGAGCTGTGTGTTCATTCATTCCACATTCATTGTGCTCTTGGTATGCACTCACCAAAGCCAGACAGAAATGGCTCCACCACTCAGATGCATCACTCCTCCAGGAAGCCTTCTGTCATCATTTAAACACTTTTTTCTCATGACTGTATCTCTATCTTCATGACTTTCCTGATAACCCACTATATCTGTTAGTGAAAATTTTCTAGGTCTAACATACATGATACAATAGACTCGTTTGTTTTCTTGTGAAAATTTTCTGGTACTCAAAGAATATCAACATTTTGTATGCTAGTTTTTCTCTGCAATGTCTTGTTCTACCCTTTAGACTCTGCACAGAGAAACGTCATTTAATATTTGTAACACCTGATAACGTCTCATAAATAATTCCATTTACCTGTCTATTCTGACATCCAGATCAGTTGTTAAAGGCCTCCGACTATGTACTATTCAACTTTGTATTTCTAGTACCTAGCATAAGTAATCAATGCTGTTGAATGTGTCTTCTAAATATTGTAGAATTTCATGCTTTTCTCCATTCCTACTGCCACTATCCTGATATAGGCACTTGTCATCTGTAGCCTAAAAAAAATTTTTTTTGAAAGAGATTTTTGCTGTAGGGCACATGTGCTTGCTGGAGAGACAGGGAGAGACAGGAAGACAAAAAGTGGGAAATCCTCCCCCCAAGGGGGGATGACCACACCACAATCCCTTCTCCTCCTTTCTCTTCTTGGGATTTTCGTCACCCACATACATACACCCAGCATGAGTTTCAAGCTGCCAGGTCTGCAACTCAAACCCCAGTCAGTCACGTGGGATTTTTAGCACCTTTACCACTATGCCACCTGCTGGCTTCTGGAGCCTAAATTATTAAAACAAATCTCCTTACAACTATCTTGCTACCTTCAGTCTTGACCTGTTTACTCTAAAGCATTTGCTACCCTGAAACCAGGAGAATCCGTCAAACACACAAACCTGATGTCACTCCCCAGCTTTCAACCCCTGAGGATAAATTCATACTTACAAAGCTATACTAAAAATAACACCTACCCACCTTACCCAACCTACCATTCACTTCATGTCACTCACACATCCAACCGCATGCACTTTTGTTTCAGTTCTTCAAAAATGTTTATTTTTTTAGTGTACTCACTGAAGAGACAAGAGACAGAAAGCAAGAAATCCGCCTCCCCCACCCCGGTGTGGGTAGGGGATGGTGGCCATGCCATGAGTCCATGAGTCCTTCTCCATTCTCCTCTTGGGATCTTGGGCACACAGGCACCTGTGCCTGGTATGAGTTTCAAGTTACCGGATCTAGGACTTAAACTGTGGTCAGCCATATGGGAATCTAGTGCCTTAACCACTATATCACCTGCTCGTCCCATTCTTGGCTCTTAAAATCTCAGGGTCTTCATGCACACTATTTGCTCTGTGTGCAACACTTTTCTTTCACCTCTTCCTTGGGCTAACCTCAGACTGCTATTCAGTTGTCCACTTGAACATCAATTCCTCAGAAAGGCGTCACCTTATTCTCCTAACTAGACTAGATACACCACCACAACTTTTCTGTAGTAACCTAACATATAGACTGTAAGCCCCCTGGGACAAGGAACATGTTTCTCTTGTATGCCTAGGCTCTGACCCTTAGACATTGCTCGATAAATAACTGAGTAACAAAATGACCCACATGTGCCATAGATTACCATATCTGGTCCCAGAACTGTTGTCAAGGAGAGATATTTCTTGCTCATTGAGAATATGACTCAGTGACCAAGTAAACTGAATGCAAAAAAGTAAAGTGTATTCAGAAAGCCTCTCAGGAGGGGCCAGTGGATGGCAGGCATAATGGTTATGTCGCTAGACTCCCACATAGACAACTATGGTTTGAGTACCAGACCTTACAGCTTAAAACTCACACTGGGCACATGTGTGTGCGTGTCTAAAATCCCAAGAGGAGAATGGAGGAGATGGGATTTCAGCATGGCCATACCCTGGGAGGTGATTTATCACTTTCTGTACCTCTGTCTTTGTCTCTCTAGTGAGAGCATGTGCCCTATTAAAAAAAAAAATCTTAAAAAAAAAAAGAAAGCCTTGTCTCTCAAATTAGGTGGAAATCTTATCCTTCAGAGATGAAGTCTGGGAATTGCTGGGAATTGGGGAATTTCTTTCTGTTAACCTGATAGTTTATTAATGAAGCTCTTTGACTTGAGCTTTTGTATAACTGCTATCATAGGCAATGTTCAGTAATGATTTTTCAAAATGATCAATCTACATCAATCTTGACTTCATAAACAGTCATTTAAAGCATACTGCAAATGAAAAACAAAGTTATCTAGAAGAAACATCTTTGAAGTTTTAACAGTGGAGTGGTTTGCCTTTTAATGTTAGGCTCATATGAATTGGGTAGAAGTGAGGGAGAGGTAATCATTAGTTTAATCATGTAACACTAATTAACTTAACCTTTTCCCAACAGGTTATGTAATAATAATAAAAAAAAAAATCCAAGAGGTTGTCCAAGATAATATAACTTCCAGAAAGAAATTCAAAGGGAAGTAATGGTGACAAACTTGCATGGGTCATTGGATTTTCCTTAAAGAAAAAGAGAATCAGGAAGAAACTTTAAGGGATAATAATATAGAACACTTGGACTGGAAAAGAAAAGTGAAAATCCTTTGTATTTATTCATAAACATTGGAAAAGCACCAGCTAAAAAGTTAGTGTTATCTTATATGGGAAAGACATTTCTCGAAAGCAGGATTGTCTAATAGAACTGTAAGACAAGTTCATATGAAAATTTTTTACATTTAGTTTACTTATTTCATGAGAGAGAGACTGTGTGTGTATATGTGTGTAGTGTGTAAGAGAGAAAGGGTGTGTAAGAGAGAGAGAGAAAGACAAGTATCCTCAATAGGATCTCATGCTGAAATCCCCTCCCAGTCGTCTCAGCCAGCCAGTATCATGAGTACACGCACTCTGGCCCAATGTGTACAGGCAACCCAGGCACCAAATCTGGATCTTCCATATGGCTTCCAGCCTAGCAGAGCACTGCCCTACCACTGTACCGCCATGACTGGGCCGTTTATGAAAATTTTCACTTTATAGTTATCACATTTAAAAAGTGAAAAGAAATAAGCAAATTAATTTTAACAACATATTTTATTTAATCGACTAAATCTAAACTATTATTTCATTATGTAATCAATATTGAAGTATGTATTTTAATATGTAATCAATATCTTAAAAAATTAATGAGTTATGGGGCCAGTAGGTAGCATGGTGGTTAAGGTGCTGGACACTCCCACATATGGCCAACCACGGTTCAAGTCCTGGATCTGGTGGCTTGCCTTCTCTCTTCTCCTTTCTCTATCTCTCTGGTCAAATTAAAATAAATGAATGAATAAATAAAATTAAATAATTATTAAAAGAAAAAACTAGTGAGTTATTTTCCATTTTCATCTTGCACTATGTCCTTGAAATTAAGTAGGTAATTTCCAGTACAGAATTTCTCATAGAAGAAAAGCCATGTTTTACGTATTCAATGGTCACACACAACTAGTGACTACTGTACTTAACAGTGTAGCTGTGTAACTCCAGACCCTTATCCCGGTGTGTGTGTTGGTGTTTATGTGTGTGCGTGTATAATGCTATGAGAAGTAACTTCAAAGTAATGAAAGATCTGAAATGTTTTTGAATAACCAAATAAAGACCATCTTTTTTAGTATAATTTGATAATCATTTATACATTTTATTATATCCTAATACTTTGAATATTAGTAATCCAGGGGTGGACTATGCTTAATTAGATTGATGGAATCGTTATTTGTAAGTTCTTGATTCAAGAACCATCTGTGATCAAAGTTTCCTTTTCCTTTTAATTTGCCAAAAGGTGCATGCACTCAACAGAGATAGAGAGAGAGAGAAAGAGAGAGAGAGAAAGTGAGAAAGCACCACCCATGAGTTATGGTTATGCCACAATTCCTCTCCATATCTCCCTCCTTGTAGGATTATAGACACACACTCACACACATCTGCTTGTCATGTTTTTCAAGTCATTGGATCTGGGGCTTCAACTGTGCAGTTGACCGTGTGGAATCCAGCCATCTTAACCACCACTCCCTAGGCTAGCCTCAAAGCTTTCTTTAAACAGGTGTTAGTGAGTATGCAGAGTGCCTGAGTGCAAAAGTCAGTAGACACATGGAAAACATCATGGGCTGTTCAGAGAGTCTTTCTGAGTGAGTCTGGGCCCAGACCCTATTGATAAGGACACTAACCTTCTTCTGGTTTGTAGAGGCAGTGCCAAGGAGGTGAGAAAAGAGATACATCTCAGACAAGAGGGAGGTGGGAGAAAGCATGCAGTACACAGGAAGAAAAGCACCTTGTGGTGCAACCCAAGTTACTCTCTTAAAACCACCTCTGCAGCCAATCCATGTGCCTAAAAGGGTTATCTTGCTCCCAATACCTCCCACCTTGAGCATCCTAGACAATACGGGTATTAGCTGTTCACTCCTGATTATGGCTACATTGAATACAACATGGAACATGACAATATTATCCTGAATAGTAGGGCAAGGTAAATCATGTACTGACTTCTTTTGAGGAGAGGAATCTATCTGAACAGATCTTGATCTGAAGTAGTACAGAGTCTTAAAGGCTAGTCTACTCGTATAATTGCATAGGAGTGTGGCACCATTTTAAGAGACCATGCACCTTCACTCTTGATAGCAAATGAAGTGTGTGTGTGTTTTTGTTTGTTTGTTTGTTTGTTTATTTATTTTTTTATATAGGACACATGTACTGTCTGGGGAAAGAAAGATAGAAAGAGAGAGCAAGAAAGAGAAAGAGCAACAGAGAGAGAAAAAAGAGAAAATGAGAAGTCAGCCCCCAAGGGAAATAGCCACACCATAATCCCTTCTCCTCTATTCTTCTCTTAGGATTTTGGGCGCACACACACATGTGCCTGGTGTGTTTGTCAAGCTGCCAGATCTGGGACTTGAACAGCACCTTTGGCCATGTGAGATCCAGCCACCACAGCCTCCTCACCACCTGCTGGCCCAGTAAAGTTATTCCAAATGAAAGAAGACATCTTTCAGACATGACAATGATAGTCAGTCTTTTGTTATTATGATATTTTTTTGGTGGTACCAACAAATATTTTCACTAGCTTTATTTTAACTGTTACCTTTCAATTTATAAATTTAACTTTTTAACTTTTGGCTTAATATATGAATTATCACTACTGCAGCCTGATGGTCACAGATAACATACAGACATAAATTTAAGAAAACAAAGAGATTAGAGATAAACTAATATTTTAAAAAGTTCTAGTATGTTGTAGGTACTGAGCTAAGAATTTTCCAAATATCGTTGTCATCCATATTTGAAAAAAGCTGAAACTCTCTTATACAGAAAATTCACACACATACTATTTCCTTTGTGAGAAGGCTTAACACACAGCTATACATACTTTAGCCTTAATTCCTTGTTTTATGGCTTTAAGTCACTTCTAGATTTGTTCTGAATAGACCCACAACAGTTTCTCTATATAAGGGACAGAAGATATATTGTTTAGCATGTTACATGAGATATAACTTCAGTCAATTCTTTTGCAAATATTCAAAGCTATTACCACAGCTATTAATGTTTTAATGAAGTTGGCTGACTAGGGATCTTGTCTTCTTCCTTTGTCTTTCATCTAAGCATCTTTTTTAATTGACCAAAATTTTGAAAGTTAAACATATCACTTCGGCTTGTCATTTCTACTTAATTCTCCTACTCACCAATCAAGTTGGTAACCATTAGACCTTTTATTTAACTTTCCTTTATTCATTGATCAAATGAATCTTTATTGAATTCATGTTTGTGTACCTCCCATACACACACTTCTCTGAAGGTATTTCTGTAGTCAACTCCTATGCCTGACATGCTGAAAGAATGTAGATTTTCCTTCCATTGACAAGCATTACAATCTTACGTTTTATATCATATTATGGCATTATGTCCAGTTAAACACAGACATCCAAAAAGAGATTTAGTGCCATTCCAGACAAGAAGGAAGTATGAAATACCAATAGTTGCAATGTTACAGATAAGAAAATTATGACTAGACAAGAGAACAAAATTATTCCCTCTTGAGACTATGTCAAAATCCTCGGGCAGATCAAGATGGTCTGCTCCACTAGTTAATTCTTCATCCCACAACTCTCTTATACAATGAAAATTGTGTTTTGCACAATTATTCTGAATGTATAGTTCCATAAATGTTTTATGCCCTCCTAGTCTGCCTTTTGAATGGAGGGTACTTAACAAGACATGGGACTTATCCTACATGTGACAGACAAATCCTGGACTTTCATGAGTGCTTTCTGAGTTCCAAGTAAAAATTCCATTACTTTCATACTCTATTTGAATCCATTCAAATGAAGGGAATCAAATTCATAGTTTGAGAAAAGCTAAAGGTCTACTAAAAAACAAAAAGTTAAAGATGTAATAACTAGTGAATCTCAAAAGCCCATTTAAAGCAAAGATAGTGGATCTCAATTTACAGCAAAGATACATGTGAAAAAGGCACCATTTGTGACTCTCATCCACCATTTGCACACGATCTATCACCTCAGCAGACAACATACTGGACCCTTCATTTAATCTGACTTGCATTGATGACACTGGCATGAAAGGAAAGGGCTTAGATGTTGGGCCCAAGCAGACCTGACTCTGATGTGGGGTCCCACCAACTCCTCACTAGGTAGGCAAGATTAGAGAAGGTATTTGCAGCTCTCGGAGACATCCCTCTATGTAAACTAGGAACAGGGTCCATCATGACCCAGGGTTGCTCTCAGAGAGAGAGAGAAAAAAATATTAAGCAATATGTACAACCCTGCCTAGCAGTCCCAATTAATATTCGTTGCCCTTTCCTCCCCCATTTGTTTTGTGTAACAAATTTGCTTTTGGCTTTGAAACTTGAAACCTCTCCCCTCCCCCAGCAGTACACATTTTTTTCAGAGTTGTCACAAATCTAGGAAGAGAATTAAGAAATGACTGTAAAAAGATGGTCCATTTAACATGAAAGTTCTGGGGAGGGAAATTAGTAATTACTTGTTCAACCTCACGTCCACTTTGTTAGCAATGCAGGTGCTCTGCGTTCCTAGTGTGTTCCTCTTGAGATACATATTCTACATAAGTCTATACGCCTTTCTTATTTTAAAAAGCCCTTAGGCTACATGACAGGATATGGGATCCATTTCAACTGCTATTCTTGCTCTGTCCCTTCGCCTGCTCCTTAACAAGGTTAATAGGTCAAAGATGGAAATAAAATTCTTAAGTCTTGAACTTAGCTGGATCCTGTTCTTAAATACACTGAGAGACTTTCAAATGTGTTTTACCCATGAAGAGACGGTATGAAAGACGTTCCTTCACTAGTTGTCAGAATACTGCAATCATTGCCTTAAGCAAAAGGGAGAAACTATTGACCTTTACATTAAGAAAGGAAGATGATGTGGACTTAAAAACTAAAACGACGTACTTTAAACTAGAAGTACCAATAAACCCGACTTTCTCAGGTCTTGCCCTACGGTGGGAGTCCACAAAGGGATGGGGGGGGGGGTTGTCACTAACTCCTGGTCCTAGACCCAACTCACCTAACTGGAGCTGTTCGCATGTCCTGTTTGGATTCTTTCCGATTCTGCATCTATAAATTGCCCCGGGGTTGACCACGGAAGCGTTGGCAAGCCAGTTGGCAGTGGGCGCCCCCACTACGAGCCTAGGGCGAGAATCACGCACATGCGTTCAGACGAGCTGCGCTGCCCATTGGACCCCCGTCTTGACAGACATGCAGGCACCAGGCGGGCAGCTCCCCCCCACCTCCTCCTCCGCCTACCACCCGCGCACCCAGCCTGCCACCCCAGGCTCGCTATGCCAGAACGCACCCCCGGCGCTGCCACCCCAAGACAGGTTAGTTTCTCGGGTGGCTCTCCGGGAGCTGGCTGTCGCAGCGTTTCCCTCCGGTCCCCCCTCCGGAGGGAGGAAAGTTTGAACCGGACAGGGACTCTCCGAGACATCGTTTTTATGCCGCTCGGAAATGCCGAGAGCTTCCAAGTCCGCCTCCACTCACCATCGGTTCGCCCCGTGGCCATGCAGCACCACCGAGTAGCCGAACAGCGTGTCAGGGGGGCCCTGGTACAGCAGCGCGCTCTCAGTGTCCACGTTGTAGGGCCGGGCGGTCGGGACCCCCAGGCACAGCAACAGCATCACCGCCTCCCGGACGACGGCCCCTTGGGGACCGGGTCCGCGCCTCGCTTCGCCTGCCATGCGCTCTCTGTGGGGAACATTCAACACCGGACGCCGCCTGCCCCGAAGTTGCACGGGATGCGACGGTTGGCCAACGGGAAGAGCGCCCCAAGAGAAGAGGCGCAGCGTGTCCGGCGCCGGCTGGCGAGAGGGAAGCGGGGAGGGGGAGGGACGGAGAAAAGCAGGGAGGAGAAGTTCGGCCGGCCGCGGGCGGAGCGATCCTGGGCGGCCTGGGACGCCGAGCGGCCGTCGGGCCCCACGCCCGGTTTCTGTGGCCGCGAGGGGCGGGGGGGAGGCCGGTCCAGGGGCAGGTCTAGGGGCGCCCGCCGCTGGGTGGGGTCCCGGGCGTGGTGCAGAGGCGCAGGGCGCGGCTCCGTCTCCCCCAGCCCCACGGGTGGCTGTAGGGGGCGCTGAGGGACCTCGGCTGTGCCGGGCGCGCATCCCGGCTCAGGCCTCCAAGCTCGCAGAGCTCGGGCTGGCCCCGAGGTCCCGGTTTTGACCAGAGTGGACCTGAGCGGACGCAGGGCTTAGCCTTTTAATAGTGGATGGAGCCTAGCTACCGAGCCGCTGGGCCCCACCTCGTGGAACCCTGTTACGAACCCCGAGCATACCGGGCCATCCAGGCAAGACCCTAAGGCCAGCCACAAAGCAGGGACAGGGACTAGGGCAGGGAGAAATCCTGGTTGATAGTTAAGAGCTGTGCCGCAACTGATTATTCGGGCGGGCTCAAGTATCCATTAGAGAAATTAACCAGAGTCACGAATTAAATACGACGCAAACGAAGCCCCGAAGGCGCTGGGAAACATGCTGGTGACAAAGACGTTATGGCTATTCTCTTCAAGACTCAGCCCTGCACACTATGCCTACTTCCTTCCTCCCACACTTCCTCTTAAGCCCCGCTGCACGCATGAGCTGGCAAGCACAGCTGCTCAGGCTGAATGGCATCTCGGGCTGTCCCGGACCCCAGCAGACGAGGGCTAAGGAAGCACAGTGCCGCACTGCAATGGGGACTCCTTCAGGTTCTTAAAGACCCCCTTTCCAAGCATCCACTCAGTTTCCACGGAACACATCTGCCATGAGGGGTGTAGACGCTGTGTGAGGTCAAGGCCATGAGAAGTCTGTGAAAATACACGTGAGACCCACAACACACTTGGGATGATTTTTACTCTAATGTAATCCAGATGTGCCTTGGGTTTCTTTTCTGAGAAACTGGACACATATATGATTATTAGGCTGGTATTTACAGGTAGTTATTTATTGTTGTTATAAGAAAAGAAAAAACAAAAACAGAAAAAAGCTTTCATCAAAGGGTATTTCCACATGTCTAAAACCATACTAGTTTTTAAAAAGAAATATTTATTTATTTAATTTTATTTGTTATTGTTATGTTTTAAGTTGACCAGAGAGAGAGAAAGGGAAAGTGAAAGAACAAGCCACCAGATCCCGGCCTCAAATCCCAGTCAGTCATGTGGGAATCCAGTGCCTGAGCCACCAGGCCACTTGCCAACCCCTTAGAACCATACTGTTAACCATACTATTAACCATACTAACCATACATAGCCACAGGGCCACTTGCCAACCCCTTAGAACCATGCTATAATACAACACATGGTAAGTTGTAATGGCAGACACAATTAAAATACTTGTTCATTTACTCAGTGTTTCATCTGGACCACGGCAGAGGAACTGAAAGAAGTTGCCTGGCCAGGGCAGCTAGCCACCCACTCAGGTTGGCCTGATGTGAGGCTGACTAGAAGGCAGAGATCATGACCCTCATAAAGCCGGTAGGGGGTTTTAAGGCTATGCTGGAGATGTTTCTTGGTCAGCTATGGGTTTCAGAAGTGTGAAGACAAGACTAAATACAAATACCTAATTTTGGAAGCTCCTGGAATCCTAAGGAGAGAGACAATCGTGGCAGGAACTAGGAAGTAGCAGCAGGGAAAGAAAGAAGTAGATTCGAGCAGTATATGAGCAATAGACCCAATGGAACTTGGTAACAGCATTGGCAATTGTGAACGTGGAGCTGAAATGAAGGCGTTAGGATGACACCCAAGTTTGTGGGTATGGAATTGGGTATATGGTACTCCGTGCAGAAAAAAAACACTGGAGAAAAAAGGTTATGACACATGTACGTGGGCACATGCATGCAGATGGGGGCATTGACAAATTTAGATACGTCGAGTTTAAGGTGTCTGTGGAATGTTAGATTTTTCTAGCCAAAATCAACCCAATTATTTTTACTCTCTTGTCAACAGACAAAACAAGAGGAATATTCACCTTCTCTTATTATTTGCAACAAAGTAAAAGGCTAATAAGATGTAGAGTCAAATTTTTGTAAAAAAATAAATTGGCTTCTAGAAACCTAGCTCTTGGGTTCCATGTGAATGATCAGCTCCTTCTTTCTCTGGTTGTGCTGAGTGTGTTTCTTTCTGAGTATTCCTATATGTAGATTTCAATCCTGTTCTACAGCTAGTTGACAGCATTATCTTTCTGAAATCAGCTGCCCTCCAGTTTGCAGCCTAGTTGAGGCTTGGGAAGCAGGTGTATCCCACATTCTCCAGACTCAGGCAAAACGAAAGCCTTTGAAGTAGGTAAATGCTTATCTGCTCTCTCCCTCCCTCACCAAAATCTTATTCAAGCAAATCCACTCAACACAATTCTTTGCAGAGCATAACTGAGGTGAGTAGTGGTCAACTGAGTGGTTGACAGGGCAGGATCTATTTCTATGGTTATGGTTACAATTCACCACCTTTCCGGAAACAGTCACCCTGTATGACTTCATATGCTATGTTAACCCCAAGTTTCTTTCCTCCAAAAGTTAGTGAACAGTTCACTTTTCTTAACATCGACAAGAATACTATGTGGGAGTGCAGCAATGTAACCATTACTCCATCTTCTGATCCCCCAGCATGAGTTTTGTGTCACTGGGTCCAGGACTCAAAGTACAGTCAACTACATGGGAGTCCAGCAATGAAACATCTGCTGGTACTAAAGAAGAAGATGTTTAAAAATGTTTATGCCTTGGGACCAGCAGTTAGTCTAATGGCTATGTCACTGGACTCCCATGTAGTCAACTGCGGTTTAAGTCCCAGACCCGGTGGCTTAAAACTCATGCCGGGCACGAGTGCGGGCGGGCCCAAGATCCTGAGAGGAGAATGGAGGAGAAGGGATTGCGGTGTGACCATCCCCCCCTGGGGGGTGATTTCTCACTTTCTGCCTCTCTGTCTGGTGAGCGCATGTGTCCTATAGCTAAAACCTCTCCAAATGTCTTATAGCTAAAACCTCTCAAAAAAAAAAAAAAAAAAATGTTTATGCCTTATAACTACTTTCAACTGGACTTAAGTATTCAGTCATTAAATTAATGTGTCATTTGAGTGCTATTATTCCAAGTGCCTACTGTGAGTTAGGAACTACATTAAGAACTCAAATAAGAATAGCAGACAAAATGCAAGGGGCTGGGGGCTGGAAACTGGTGGCTGGACTTTCACATGGCCTACTGCAGTTCAAGTCTCACACCTGGTGGCTTGTTTTCTAACTTTCCCTCTCTGGCAAGGATGTGTGCCCTATCACAAATTTAAAAAATAACAGTAAAAGAGTGTTGGTGGCATCTGTCCTATGGCAAAAACCAATGGAGGCTGAAGGGTTGCGGCATTGAGTCTCTCTCTCTCTCTTTTTCCCTCAGTGTGCAAGATTTACAATAATAATAATAATAAATAAAATTAAATAACTCTTAGGAAAAATGCAGGGGGCCTCTCTTTACATATCCTTCTGTAAGAAGTACTCCCCTGTAAAAAGAATTTGAATATGGACTCGCCCAACTTTTCAGTTGTTATCAAAAATGAACATTCGTCCTTTATGAAATACTCTCTTCTCATAATATCACTTTTTTTGAGCTCTTCCCTCTGCCTCCTGTCCCCAGCCCCCTTTTAATCTTGTTGCTCTTAATCTCCTTTGCTGGCTCCTTTTCCTCCACCAATACCTGTTGGAAAACCCAGGGCTGCATGCTTGGCCCTCTTTATTTTTTTTCTGTATCCTCCCTCTTTAGGAGATCTAACCAGTTGCCTACGTCTTTAAATACCATCTCAGTATCATAAGTGCTAATTCATGTCTCTAGCCTGAGCTTCTCTTCTGAACTCCACATTCTGGTGCCTACCTGACATCTGTACTTGGGCATCCAGTGGGTATTGTGCTCAAAAACTATCTAAAATTGAGTTCTGGTCCTTTCACTCTCATCTAAACTATGTTTCTATTCATCAGTTTCTTTATAGAAAATATCACAGCTGTTCAGGACAGAACTAATAACTGATTCCCTCCTCTCTATCTCCCATACCAAATCTGTTGATCACTAAGTCCTGCCAATTCCACCTTTGAAATACAACTCCAGCCTTCCTGGTTATTGTGTCTGCACTGCTACTACTCTTTCTCTGACTGTCATAGTATCTGGGCTACTCAATGATCTATTGTCTGATCTCCCTACTCATCCTTTCTCTACCCTCATCAACTTTCTACCTAGAAGATAAAGTGAATTTTAAGAATCTAAATCATGTGTGTATTCACTCCATTACTTAAATCTCTTAAAGAGTTTCCCATTGCTCTTACTGCACAAATCACACTTAACATGGCCTAAAAGGGCCCTAGAATCTGATCTGACTTCATCACCAGCCCTGCTATTGGCCACTACCCCTTGAGTATATTGCCACAGGCATATTAATCTTTCATTTTTAAAAAAGAATTATTTATTGGGGACCAGCAGTTAGCATAATGGCTATGTCACTAGACTCCACGTAGTCGACCACGGTTCACGTCCCGGACCCAGTGGCTTAAAACTCATGCAGGGCGCATGTGCATGCGTGCCCAAGATCCTGAGAGGAGAATGGAGGAGAAGGGATTGTGGCGTGACCATCCCCCCTGGGGGGTGATTTCTCACTTTCTGTCTCTATGTCTCTCTCTGGTGAGTGCACACTCCCTATACCAAAAACCTCTCAAAAAAATTATTATTTATTATCATTTTTCAATTTTAATGAGAGAGAGAGAGAAAGCTGCCAGGCCCAGGACTCAAACCACTTTCAGTCACATGGGAGTCCAGTGCCTTTAACCACCATGCCACCTGCCAGCCCCCACATTAGCCTTTCTTAATTTTCTTAAATGTATCGAGTTTCTTTTGCATCCTTGGGTTCTTTGCTCATATTGTTCCCTCTGTGAGGACATTTGGCCTCTGACTTTTCATGTGATTCTTCTTTCTCTTCCTTCAGTCTCAGCCTAAAGGTTTCCTCAGTCTAGAGGATCTTCCTGCTAATCCAACTTAGAGCAGATCGCCATGCCATTCTCTCACAGAAAACCCTTCTCCTTTCTAAAGAACTCTTTGAAGTTTCTATGTTTACTTATTTTTCCACAAGTGAAAAAGACAGGCATAGCCTTCCCCACCCCCCACACCATGCAGGATCCCAGCACCATGATCCACACCCAGCAATGCAGCCAGTCCTGGATCAGGAGCTTACGTATGCCCAGTGTACTCAGGGAGGGCCCTAGACACAAACCTGAAACCTTACCATGTGCGTCAGTCTCACAGAACACATTTTATACTGTGCTACAGCCTGACCCCCTCCATTAAAACTCTGATTTATAATCATTTATTTTTTACTCTTTCATTCTATCTTCCTTAGTAGAATATGAGAGCAGAGAATATGTTTTATGTTTTTACTTTGTTTACCATGGTATCTCTAGCAACTAATCTGCTGCCTGGAAAATAGCAGGTACTCAATATGTATTTTAAAATAATAATTATTTAAAAATTGACCAAAAGTCCTATATATTGGAAGTATACAGCATAAGTTTTTTCAATTATGTATACAGTGTGGAATAGCTAAACTAAGTATTATAAATTAATATAGGCATTATAATATACACTTATCATTTTTGTGGTAAGAATACAAGATCTATTCTCTTAGCAATGTTCAAGTACAACATATGCTGTTTCTCACCATAGCCACCATATCGTACAATAGGTCTCTTATACTTAGTCCTATCTGAATGAAATGTCATACCCTTTAACCAACATTTCTCCAACTCCCACACCACCACGAAGAGCTGGTAACTACTAGTATACCCTGTGTTGCTACAAATTCAAAATTTTTAGGTGAGTACATGTAAATGAAATCATGTGACATTTGTGTTTTTTGTGCCTGGCATATTTCACTCAGCATAACATTGTCCAGGTTCATCCATGTTGTTGCAAATTATGGAATTTTCATTTTTTGTAAGACAGAATAATATTTCATTTTGTGTACATATCACATTTTCTTTATCCATTCATTTGTCAGTGGACATATAGGTTGATTCTACATCTTGACTATGGTCAATGAAGCTTCAATGAACATGAGAATAAAGAAATATCTTTTCCACATACTATGTAGTACTGATTAGTACGTACTATATAAATATATCCAGTAGTAAGATTACTGGATCATGTGGTAGTACTATTTTTTATTTTTTAAAGAACCTCCATAATGGCCATAATTTATAATCCCACCAACAATATGTGAAACTTCCCTTTTCTTCAAATCCTTACTGAAACATGTTGTCTTTCATCTTTTTGAAAATGGCCATTCTAATAGGGTACACGGTGATATCTCATTATGGATTTGATTTGTATTTCCTTGATGATTAGTGATGTTAAGCATTTTTTCAAGTACCTATTGGCCATTTATATTTCTCTCTCTCTCTCTCTCTCTTTTCTTTTGTAATGTCTATTCATGTCCCTTGGCCATTTTAATTGAGTTATTTGTTTTATTGATATTGAGTTCTTTCTACAAAATACACAATTCTGAATAGAAACATGGAGAAAACTCTTGGAGACAGTGGAGTAGGCAAAGATTTCTTAAATAAGACCCTTATATTATATCTTATATTTGTTTAAATATTAATTCCTTATCAGATGTATGGATTTATTTTTTTTTTTTGAGAGGTTTTTGCTATAGGGCACATGCACTTGCCTGAAAGACAGAGAGAGACAGAGAGACAGAAAGTGAGAAATCATACCCCAGGGGGAATGGCCACATCGCAATCCCTTCTCCTCCATTCTCCTCTCGGGATCTTGGGAACACATGCCTGGAGTGAGTTTAAGCTACCAGGTCTGGGACTCGAAACATGGTCAACTACATGGGAGTCCAATGAGGTACCCATTATGCCATCTGCTGGTCCAGATGTATGGTTTACAAATGTTTTCTCCCACTACATAGAATGTCTTTTTTGCCCTGTTGATTGTTTCATTTGCTGTACAGAAGTTTTTAAATATGATTTAATCACATTTATTTATATTTGCTTTTGTTGTCTGTGCTTTTGCAATCATATTTAAAAAAATCATTGCTATATCACCAGGGTAATACTATGCAAAAACAAAAAAAGTAATAGGCATCTCATTATCTGATGTCAAAATGTATTACAAAGTTGTGAAACAAGAACAGTAATAACAAGAACAATATGGTGTTAGCTCAAAAACAGGTGCATAGACCAATGGGACAGAATAGAGAACTCAGAAACAAACCCCTAGAATATAGCCAACTGATCTTTGACAAGGGAAATAAGGTAATCCAGTTAGGAAAACAAGTCTCTTCAGCAAATAGTGCTGGAAGAACTGGATATCCAGCTACAGAAAAATATAACTAGATCCCTGTCTTCTACGATTAACAAAACACAACTTGAAATAAATCAAAGATCTAAACAGCAACCCTCAAAATACAAAATTATGAACAGAAACATGGAGGAAACTCTTGAAGACAATGGAATAGGCAAAGATTTCCTAAATAAGATCCTTAAATCATAAGAAATAATCCCAAAAATAGACAAGTAGAACATTAGGCTAGAAAGCTTCTGCACAATAACAACAAAATCATTGCTTAAATTAATGTCAAGTTTCCACCCTATGTTTTCCTCTAGCAATTTTACACCTTCTGAGTAAATACCTTTGGAATGACACTTACATGATTTGGACTTGTATTATTGACATCATTAACAGAAAATTCTGGATATTTGTAGGTTGATATTTATTATTACATGCAAAATAATGTAGTAGATCCTTTGGCAGATGCAAAATTACATACAAAGTGGTTTCTACTCTCAGTTTATAAGCCACAAAGGGAGACATAATATGCCCTTTGCATCAATGTGATAGAGTCAAATTTGAATATGATGGGGAGGGAAGAGACAGCAGCAAACGAATGACGCAGGCAAAAAAGAACAGTCCTGAGACCTAAACTTCAGTAGAATGTGCAGCAGGGAAAACTAAACAGATTTTCTACATTGGGAAAAATGACATAAATTGTCAAGTGAAGGTAACATGGAGAAATAAAATGCAACTGGCATTTGTAGGCCAGGTGACTGGGACAATGGTAATACTATGAAAAAAAAAAATGTAAAGCATTCAGAAAGAGATTTTGGAATGGGAAGACAGTAAGAAGCAGAAGATTATTTTTGAATAATGCTGACTGAGTTGTGGAGATAAGTCAGAGATACAGATAGAAGATTCATGTAGATATATCTGACAAGTTGTGTTTGCTGCTGTTGTTCTTGTTTTATTTCTCTTCATTAAATATTTTAAACATTCTAAAATAAAGCATGTTACCTGTAAAGCAATTAAAGATGTATATGGAAAAAATGTCCAATCTCTTTCTGCTTCCCTGTAAGCCAACGTTCTAAGGCAAAACCTACCCCAATATACGATATGCATCCATGTGCTTATCTCAGAGACTGCTCTTAGAGGATTCCAGCTAAGACAATAGGCAATAGTTATTCACAATAATAAAGTTACCAACAAGAAATAAGAAGCTATTCTTCTTTAATCCTGTTATATTCCATTAGGCCAAATGTTCTGACACTTTCATATCAATGACATGGTTCTTTTCAATAAAACAAGAAGGTAGGTTTTTCTTTCATCATAAGACTTTCTAAAATCTGTTTAGAAACTGTAAAATAAAACTCAGAATCCCCTATCCTCAGCAGACTGAGAGGCTAGGGCATTTATCCAAAGATTCTTATCCTTTACTGGTGGAGGATTAAGCTTCTTGCATATATGCGTTGCAGCTGTTTGTAAGCAAACATGTTCCCAGGCACGAGGAGTCCTTGGACAGAGCGAAAAGATACAGACACTCCAGCTGGAAAGCGGCCAATGTGCGGGGACCATCTACCCAACAAGTGGGTGACTTCAGGTGGCCAAATGTGTAGGACATAATAGTGTCCGCTACAACTGCCAGTCAGAACCCTGGGTAGTTTGTTAGTGTTGCTCGAACCTGGTTCTTACTCTCAAAATGAAGTTTTCTCTGGTTCGATGGGAAAAATGAGTGCGTGTGGGTAAAACCCTTAACTCATTGCTTAGCATATAATAAATACTGAAGAGTACTTTTCCCTTCATCTTTTTTTTCCTTTTCTTATTAGCATCAGTATCATTAATGATATAATTTCTAGAAAAACAAACTGTCTACAGAAAAAAAAAACCTGTATATATGAAAATCTGCAATCAGAATCAATGACCCATACATGGAAATTTGTCTTAATTAATAAAGAGCCAATTTTCTGTCTTTATTTGCTTATATTTATTTATTCACTCATTCAATGAGTTTATTGAACACTTACTTTGTGTTATTGTGAGATAATGTGTCTAACAGAATAAAAAATAATTAAGATTCTTATCTTTCTTAGATGCACATTTAAATAGGGAAGCCAAGTAAAAAATGATAAATATTGTCTATTTTTATTCTTAACATGTTTCACTGCATTGACATCTACAAGCAGATGAGTTTTTCTCCCTACAGCACAACTATCACTATGCCATTTTTTTTCTTTAGAGGCTCTTCCCTTAATTCAATACAATTAAATTAGAATTTCTTTCCTGAGGTTTAATACCCTCCATCCTTTGCCTCCAACTTTCTTTCTGACCTCCTCAACATAACCTATTTTTCCTTACCTCTCAGAATGTTTCCTTCAGTTTAGGAATTCAACAGGAAAAACAAAAACAAAAAGACTACTAAGTCAGTAAGTGCCAAATGTTGTACTAGATAATGTGTAGCAAAGAAATTCAAGAGATAGAGAGGTTTCTTCTAGCTGAGATGAACAGCGAATTTTTCTGATGTAAAGAGGTCAATTTTGATAAAAGTTTACTTTTTATCAGTCTTTTCAAAACTCCTGAAAGTAGTGATACTTTGTAGCTTCTTAAACCAAGTCTATTTCATGCTTCAGTTCAGAAGAAGAAACAATTGCTCTTCTTGTTACAGTGTATAAAGAACCTGGTATAAAACCTAGAGCACATAGTTATTATGTGACAACATTTTATCTCATAAGTAATCTGACCTGGAAGATTGGATTTACCCACTGGAATGATTTAACAACTGGTCCATGCACCATCTCAAAAGTTCACAAGACATACAGATAGTATACAGCATCACTCTCTTCTATTATCAGAGGCTAGAATCCATGTATAAGTGCCGTATAACAGTGTCTTATCTCAACACTCTTGTACACATGATCTTCTCTTGAAAAAACAGTTACCAAGCTTTTGAAAAGACACATAAAGACAATGTTAATCTGTAGATAAAGTGATATCATACAAGCAGCATTCATACACATATGTTCCAAGCAAACTGAAGACAAAAGATTTCTT
This sequence comes from Tupaia belangeri chinensis, assembly GCF_000334495.1. Taxonomy (NCBI): domain Eukaryota; kingdom Metazoa; phylum Chordata; class Mammalia; order Scandentia; family Tupaiidae; genus Tupaia; species Tupaia belangeri. Next base: position 1,445,475 of record NW_006159816.1, read on the forward strand.
CATTCTTAAAAGCTGGCAATCTAAGTAGAGAAACAACATATATAAACCTGAAGCCAGAAAACGATTTCATAGTAATGTACTAAAATGTTGTGAATATAGTTCAAATTATGCAATTGTAATGGTGGTATTTTCAAATTAGCAGAAGGTTTTGTAGGGGGATTATAGCAAATAAACAGGGTAATCTTAAATTTATCTGTTTGTTGCTGCCTTTTCTTTCATTCTTTCTTCCTCTCTTCCTTTTCTCTTTTCTTTTAAACCAATTCAAGCCAGGGGAACATATATAGATGAGTTTTTGTGGACCAGATAAAGAGTTAAGAGAGTATCACACACTAAAATATTTTCAGTTGATAGAAAGAATGTAAACAATCTAATAAGGCTATATCACTTCGTAAGGATAATCAAGGGAAATAAGGTGAATAATTATTTAAGCACTAGGTTTCCTGTTTAAAATCCATCAGGAACTGGGAAAATAATTATAATTTGGACTAGTAAAAATATAATAAATATTACCAAAAATATATAAATAATATTGGCTTTGTCTTGTGTATTACTGGAAGATCAGCGAAGTTTGCGCATTTTATTTTTGTTACATACGAGAAAATCAACTTTGTTTATAAGAGTCGCACAGTATATTGACTCAGTAAAGTAAATTTCCTCTGTTTACAGAAACGGAAAGACTAGATTGATTTTAAAATTAAATGCTATTTATAAGAAACTTGTTAGAATTGTGAATAAAAGTAGAAAAATTCATTTTGGATGCATCTCTTTGCTACTGTTCAACAGGATAGTAATATAATTTAATACAATAAGAGTGTAAACATTATCTTTGTAGATTGCACATACCTTTTCATTGTTTACATACAAAATTTGCAAGTTTGTTTAAAACAGGTTTTAGAAACTGAACAAGAATTTGGGAGCCACGTTCTGATAATAGCACTGCCCTTATATTTTCACAGCTCTCTTTTTAGTACAGTGAAAGGATTCAATTAGATTGTCACTAAAGTAATTTCCATTTTAAAATGGTTTTGTTTTTAGTTCTCATACACAACAGGAGAAGTCTGGAGTTTTGTTTGTTTTTTTGTTTGTTTTTTTGTTTGTATTTATTTGGCCTGCAGTAGGAATCAGGAAACCACACATAAATTAACAAGAGGATAAGGCCATTCAATGCAGTGCATAACTCTATTTAAGCGTGTGAGATGATGAAACTGTAAGGAGGAAGTCTTGAATAAATGTCATCAATATGTCTCTATCTATTGATCTATATGTCTCTATATCAATATATATAATCTGTTGTCTATCTATCTACCTACCTGTCCTGTATCTTGTTATATTCTGCCTTAGTTCAATATAACTTAATAAGTTTAGCTTTTCCTTACAGAACTATTGGATAGCCTTCTTTTTTAAAAATTATTTATTTATTTATTTATTTATTTGGAGAGATTTTCACTATAGGGCGCGTGCGCTCGCCAGACAGAGAGAGACATAGAGACAGAAAGCAAGAAATCACCCCCCGGGGGGATGGTCATGCCGCAGTCCCTTCTCCTCCATTCTCCTCTCGGGATCTTGGGCACGCACGCACACGCACCCGGTGTGAGTTTTAAGCCACCGTGTCTGGGACGCGAACCGTGGTCAACTATGTGGGAGTCCAGCGACATAGCCATTATGCTAATTGCTGGTTCCAATACTAAGACTTTTTATGAAAAATAAATCCCAGACTACCTGACCTACCCATATTAGATAGAAATAAAAATATACTGGGCCGTTGAAAAAGTCATGATGTGTTTTTCTATGTTTTTCTATGCAAAAACAAGTGATGACTTTTCCGAGGACTCAATATTGTTCAACCTTTATGTGGAATAATTTTCAGATTTGAGACCTCCCCTTCTACATTTCTGCCCATAATTATGAGTAAGCTGTACTAAAATTCAGTAAGATAAAACTATAAAGGCCACATCCCAAGGCTTTAGCAATCCTGCATAATTCTCGCAGGCCAGCAGAAGCGGGCTGGCAGCAGAACCATGGGTTCTGCAGTAGAAAAAGCAAAGTCGGAGTCAGAACAATCCATTCTAATCTCACCACTGTTTTACGAAAGTCACTTCACAAGCCTCATGTTGTGTTCAAATGTGGGAAAAGTTGCTACATGGCTTTCGGCTGTTAGGTGATTTTGGAAGCGTCCATAAATCTTTATGAAATCCAATTCAGTTTCCAACTAGTAATAGTCTGGAGAATGGGCAAACATGCTTTCATAGCTCCACTGAAAACATTTTATTGACTCAAATGAAATTTTAGTGGCTTGACTGAAATGAATCCTTGTTATAGGATCATTGCCGATATTGACAACAGATACTGCCAATGGGCATTTTTGCAACTTTGTAGTCTCTAAAACTGTTTATAAAATTAAAACCATAGAGCAGAATAGGGGTGAAGGCAGGATTAAACCTTTCCCAGTGTTTTTTTGTTTTTGTTTTTGTTTTTTTAAACAGACTTTCATTCTAAACCCACTATTAGTAACACCTTTTTCTTTCTTTCTTTTCTTTTCTTTTCTTTTTTTTTTAAAGCCAGGGGCACTATCTTTACTCAAGAAAAATCTCAAATTTCATAACCTCATTTGATAGTCTCTCACAGACAGGAATTCCAAAGACTTCTGACTCCAAAGTAGATGAAGTCCTTATTTTTCCTCTTTTAACTCAGTTAAAAGAGGTGTACACAGACTAAGGGTATCGTTTGAAGTGAAATGATAATCTGACGTATAAACATCAAAAGGTTCCTGAATGGGAATTGGACTAAAGAGAGAAACATTCGTCTGAGGGTAAGCCTTCATGTTCTTCTGTGGCCATCTGTATTTGTAACTCAGATGTCTGCTAACAGATAAAAATCTGCTCCGTCTTCTTTCAGAAGCTCCCTGACCACTGTCAGCCCCCATATCCTCAGGATCCTGATTTGCATCTTTTGGGTTCCCCTTCCCAATAACAATGACTCTGATATCATTCCTTCAGTCTGCAGTAAAGAGCTGGTCAGCTTACCAGAGGTATTTCATTTTAACATGGGCTTTGTCTAGATAAACACATTTTAGACACCAGCAAGTAAACTACAGACAAATTCTCTGCTTTCTTTGAATTCATTTCATGAGTATGGATGAGGAGACTCCAGAAAGTTTGTGGAAAAATTAAAGTATGGGTTTATTTTGGTGCAAAAAATTTCTAAATTTGTGCATAGCTTTTTTGTAATACACATTTGCCACTAGCTTTTTTGAAGACAGAGAGACAGAGAGACACAAAGCGAGAAATCACCCCCCAGGGGGATGGTCACACCACAATCCCTTCTCCTCCATTCTCCTCTCGGGATCTTGGCCATGCATGCACACATGCCCAGGATGAGTTTAAGCCACCAGATCTGGGACTCGAACTGCGGTCGACTACATGGGAGTCCAGCAACATAGCCATTACTCCAACTGCTGGTCCCCAGTAGAGTTTAGATCGTAGAAACCTCCCATGCCGTGCTAAGTGTATATTTTTATTGCAGTGAGAAAAACAATACTTTGTGCAGTAGACTAACATGCCTGAATAGATACAAATGAAAAGACATAGAAGCAGATTTTCAAAATGACTGATATATGAATACAGAAGAAAGATGCCAATAGCCTTAACTAAATTAGTCATAAATGGCTAAAGAGATAGGGGTGGGTGAGGGTGAAAGAGCAAATGAGCATGGCATCTAAAGATGGTGGGGGATTGCGTAATGCTGTTCATCATGATAAAGTACATGAAGGGCCTTCAAAAAGCATGTGGAAATAGAAAGAAATGTTTATTTTTGTGCAAAGTTTTTTGAAATCCATGCATAGTTTTTCATCATGTGCATTTGTAAAGACATTTTGAACACCCCTAATAAGTAGGGGAGTAGATCTGAATGGGAAGAGAACTGAAGTGAGGTAATTTATGTTGAGTTTGAATTTTCTGGGACATGCAAGTGAATGTGTTCCACAGAGAATTTTGGGACTGGGGGAGATTCCTGTGCTAAAGGTATGTTAATGTTAGCATTAACATATCAATGGAAGATGAAGGAATGGAAGGAGAATAGAGGAGAGCTATGGAAAGAGTCTTGGAAGATACTAAAGTTTTGGATGAGGCAGAGGACAAGCAGCCCACAATTAATTCTAAACAAGAATCATTAGAAACGTGAGGGAAACAAGGAAACATCTCAGAAGACTATGCACAGAGAATAATAAGAAAGGGGCCTACATCTGAAACATGAGTGATAAGCCAAGTACAATGGGGATTTAGCAATTAGTGGTTATTTGGGGGCCTTTGACTTGTTAAACTTTAAATGTCCAGGGAAAGAAGTAAGAAAGATGGGTCAGGGCTGATCTGTGCGTGTCTCCTTCAAGAGGGAAGCTGCTTGAGGGCCTTTCAAGGTCATCATAGGCTTATTCTTAGGAACAGCGTAGCTATATCACAATTCGTTTATTTACCTGTTGGTGAACATTTAGTTTGTGCATTAGTTTGCTGGGCTGCCATAACTAAATCCCGTCAACTAGGTGGTCTGAACAATAGAAGCATGCTTTTAGATTCTGCATTTCTAACAAATTTCCAGGAAAGGAAGTCTGCTCCCCATGAAGGCTGATTCTTCCCACATAGCTGAATTTCTCACTTTCCTACCAGTTCTTTTCTCCCAGCATATGCTTTGTCTTCTCTATTTCTCTTGTAACAAGACCTATCTCCAATCTCTGCTCTACCAGCTTTGGTCTTTTATTTCCCTCTCTCCTTCTCTAAGAATGACTTCTGAGGATAACAATTGATTATGAACAGCATCATGCTGTCCCAAATTCCAACTGCTTCCATTATTCCTTCAAATTTAGGACTCTTTATGACTCTTCAAAGCAGGTGAGGGACATGTGAATCTGGCATTTGAAAACTCCAGGGAAAATCTACTATGATAAGGAGTACTGGAAACTGTGGGGAAAGTAACAAGGTCTACAAGATATGCGAAGGCCAGGTCTTCTAGAAGGTGTCCCAGCCCGCGGGACAGTAGAACAGGTTCCTTGGGGGAGGGAGTGAGAGATAGGACAAAAACACGCACATACACTACGAGGTGCTGGTCAAGTCATCTTCTTCCGTCTACTTCTGTTTATTGAAGAGAAATGGCGAGTTATATACCACTGGTGGGAACCAATTGGTTGCCTGAAATGCAAATGAGATACAACAGCATGAACCAATCATTGATGTGGGTGGATCTCTCCCGTTGCCTAGAAACCCAACCACTTCTGGGGAGAACAGCTGGTCACATGATTTCTGAGAAACGATTTTCTCAGTGAGGAAGTGAAGCCTAATGGTTTCCAAGATGACGAATAGCTCAAGATGGCTCCCATATGCAGTGCTCGCCACAAGCAGGGAAAGAATGAGGGCAGCCAGGGACATGGTTGTATCTGAACATGACACACCAGGACTCACTTCAGATGCCAGATTTTCCAGGTGTCATTGCGCCCATGGCATTGTGCTAGGCTAAGTGATCAACATGTAATTTGTGGTTGTATTTTAGGTGATAGGGAAGGTCAAGATCCAAGAAGACCTTCAGAAGATCTTGAAATTTAAAAAAAATTTTAGAGAGAGATTTTTGCTACAGGGCATGTGTTCTCGCCAGAGAGACAGAGAGACAGAAAGTGAGAACTCACCACCGAGGGGGGATGGTCATGCCACAATCCCTTCTCCTCCATTCTTCTCTTGGGATCTTGGGTCTGGTGTGAGTTTTAAGCCATGGGGTCTGAGACTCAAACCACAGTTAAATATGTGTGAATCCAGCAACGTAATCATTATGCCATCCACTGGTCCCAAGAAGATCTTGACATATTAAGAAAACCCATCTACCCAGGTAGTCTAGTAATGTATTTGAGAGCAACATGAGTTTTGAACAAACTTGAAAATTCTAGAAAACTTACTTCAGAATCTAGGGAGAAGCACTTTGGAGATGAAATACTTCCAATACAATGGGACTCTTGTTCTGGGGGAATCAGTGACTGGAGTCTTGGCTGTTGGCATTTTTGCTATTTGGTGAACTTGGAGTCATGACAGTTCTCATGTCAGTTACACATATAGAGTGACTGTGAAACACACACATGCACACAAAACATGCTTTATAAGCTTGTGCTCTGCCAAAGTGAGACAAGATAGACAATTTGTGAAATTAGTGATCTGTTCAACATTTGTATTTAAACCCTACATATACTCTAAGCAGTATTTTCGGTTGGTTGTAGAGCATAAATTGTGGGTGGACAGTGAAGAGATTGAAACTCAAGTGTCAGGTTCTTAGAAAAACCTGCTGATCACCGCCAGGTGGAGATAGAATAATCTTCAAAAATAATAAAAACTTAGAGAATGTCTTCTATGATGTGTGTGCTTCTCAAACATTAATGTGTGCATGAATCATCCAAAGGTCATGTTAAAAATGTAAAGTCTGGGAACCAGCAGATGGCATGATGGTTACATTGCTGGACTCTCACATGGTCAACCACAGTTCAAGTCCTAGACCTGGAGGCTTAAAACTCATCATAAGCACGTGTGCATGCCTGCCCAAGATCCTGAGAGGAGAATGGAGGAGAAAGGATTGTGGTGTGACCACAGAGGGTTATTTCTCACTTTCTGTCTGTCTCTGTCCATGTCTCAGCAAACATACACATCCTATAAAAATCTCTCTCTTTCAAAAAAATGCAAAATATGACTCAGTAAGTTTGGATTGTGTCTGAGATTCTGCATTTCTAACAAATTTCCATCTGATGCCAAAGCTGCTAGACTGTTGATCACATTTTACATAATGAGGCTTTAAAAGAATATTCTTTTAAAAAATTATTACTATCATAATCTTGTTTTTATTACATTGAAGCACATATAACTTTACAGTGTATTATGTTTCTTTTTCCAGAAGGAATACCATTCATATCAGTCAAAGACATTAAAATCCCCATCATCATCTCCCAGTAGTTTTTCATTTTTTCCAGATTATTATTATAATTCCAATTATTTTTTAAACATTCAATCATTATTTCTCGTTTTACTTGTAAAAAGACTTTACCCAACATGAAATACTTCTCAGACCAGTCTAGTTGAGAATACTCTACACATCATCAACAGGTAATAAACCATATCTGAATCCCACTAATCTCATGCCTCTCTATTTGTTCTCTTGCTATCTTTCTCCACACTTTTCTCTTCTCCCACCCCATTCCACACTGTCTTATCATCGCTAACTATTTTTACTGCTTTTATGCCCTCCAATATTTCAATCTCTACCATTAACTGCAGATAGTCGGTATATATTAAGTGGATACACACAATATCTTTCTTTCATAGCCTGGCTTGCTTCACTCAGCAACAGATCTTCCATATCTGACCACTTTCTATCAAATGTCAGGGTCTTGTTGATTTTTATGGCTGAGTAGTATTCCATGGAGTATATGTACCACAGTTTTTCAATCCATTCATCAATTTGTGGGCATTTGGGTTGGTTTCATGTCTTAGCGATCATATATAAAGATGCAAGAAGCATTGATGTACAAGCGCTTTTCTGACTAAGCATTCTCCTTCCTGTCTTTCGGGTAAATACCCAGAAGTGGGATTGTTGGATCAAATGGTAGTTCTATTTTTAGATCTTTGAGGAACCTCTATATTGTTTTCCACAGTGGCCGAACCAGTTTACATTCCCACCAACACTTATCACTTTTTATGTTTTTAATCTTTGCCATTCTGACAGGGGTTAGGTGGTATCTCATTGTGGTTTTAATCTGCATCTCACTTATGATGAGGGATGTTGAGCATTTCCTCATATGCTTTTTAGCTGTTTGTATGTCTTCCTTAGAGAGATTTTTGTTAGGCTCATTTTTCCATGTTTTAAGGGTTAATCTTTTTTTTTATTTTTATTTTTATTTTTTATTTTTTTGCATAAGGCGTTTGAGTTCCTTGTGTATTCTGGTTATCAGTCCCTTGTCTGAGGCATATTTAACAAAAACATTCTCCCATTCTGAGTCTTGTCAATTCACACTTGTTACTGTGTCCTTTGCTGTGCAGAAATTTCTTTATCTGATATAGTCCCACTTGTCTATTTTAGGGATTATTGCCTGTGCTTTTGTTATCTTATTCAAGAAGTCTTTACCTAGTCCATTGTCTCTCAGAGTTTCCCCAGCATTTTCCACCAGTAGTTTTATAGTTTGAGGTCTTAGGTTCAGATCTTTCCATTTTGTGTTGACTTGTTAATGGTGAAAGATGGGGGTTCAGTTTCATCTTCCTGCAGGTGGATACCCAGTTTTTCCAGCACCATTTACTAAAGAGGTTTTCCTTTTCCCAATGGATTGACTGATATCCTTTGCCAAAAATCAGTTGACTGTAAGCTTTGGGAGTTATTTCTGGGGTGTCTATTTTATTCCATTGGTCCACATGTCTGTTTTTGTGCCAATACCATGCAGTTTTGTTAATCATAGCTTTATAGTATATCTTGGGATCAGAGAGTGATATGCCTCCCACTCCACTTGCATTTTTGCACAGGATGGCTTTGGCAATACAAGGTTTTTTAATGATTCCAAACAAATTCTATGATTGTCTTTTCTAGATCTGTGAAGAATACCTCTGTTATTTTGATTTGAATTGAATTAAACATGTAGACTAATTTGGATAGAGTTGCCATTTTGATTATGTTAATTCTTCCTATCCAGGAACATGGGATGTTCTTCCACTTTTTTATGTCACTTTCAATATTTTTAAAAGATTTTCATAGTTTTTTAATAGAGGTCTTTGACTTCCTTAGGTTTATCCCTAGGTATCTTATACATTTTGTGGCTATGGTGAAAGGGATTCCTTTCTTCAGCTCTACTTCGTTAAACTTGTTGTTCATATATAGAAATGCTAAAGATTTTTGGATGTTGATTTTGTATCCTGCCACTTTACTGTATTCACTTATTACTTCGAGAAATTTTTTTATGGAGACCTTTGGGTTTTCTAAGTATACCATCCTGTCATCTGCAAATAATTTCAACTCTTCTTTGCTTATTTGACTGCCTTTTATATTGTTTTCTTTTCTGATTGCATTAGCTAAGACTTCCATCACTATATTAAAACACAGCAGAGAAAGTGGGCAGCCTTTACTGTATTAAAACAGTACCAGTTTTTAGTGCAAAAGCTTTCAGCTTTTCCCCACTCAGTATAATGTTAGCTGTAGGTTTTTCATAGATGGTTTTTATTGTGCTGAGAAATGACCCTTCTATACCAATCTTACTGAAGGTCTTAATCATGAAAAAGTGTTGTATTTTATCAAATACTTTCTCTTCATCAATTGGAGGAAAGTAGTAACTTCCATAAAAAATCAAAATTATAATGACTTTTAATTAATAATAAAAGGGAAGAAATCCAAGAAGCAATCATCCAGCTATATATTTCCTGAGACTTTGATTTAAATAGGTCTTGTTGTTACTGAGAATGAACACGATTAATCTGAACTTCATACACTTACTTTTGTAGATTCTCTCAAGTAGTTATTTTATTTTATTTTTTTTACATCACAGACTTTAACACTAGAATCTTTATATATTTGCAGCCTGCTGTAGGTTCTTGAAGCACATTGCTGATGTACCATGATTTTCAAGAATGTTATTTCAGCCTACAAAATCTATTCCTGGGGCCTGACAGGTGGTGCAGTGGTAATACACGGTATCTACATGGCAGATCCACATGGTAAGGGTGTCAGTTCCCATTGAGAGACCTCCCTGAGTACGCTGAGCACATGTAAGCATGTCATCTGGGTCCGCTGAGGCTGTGCGTGGATCATGGCATCAAGACTCCATAGGAGGTGCTGTATCTCTGTCTGCCTTTCTCTTTTTCTTTATCACTCATGGAATAAATAAGTAAATAAATAACAACTCTTTTTGAAAAAGAATCCACTCCTTTGTTTAATATTACCATAATGGTGTTCTAAAGAAGGCTATGTCTATGAAACAGATTATTCTCCAGTAGAGAGCTCTATGGTCACATAAATTTGAAAACACCTAATACTTTACTTATTTCTTAGACATCCATACAGCACATTACTATTTGAAAAATTATGAAAATAAACCTGCTTCACTCTGTTTATCACAATCCTTCTCAAAATGTTTTGTCACAAAGCACACTTCGGGACATGTTTACCTTTTCAACTTTTCTACCTTTTTTTCTCATAACGATCAAGTTTTTGGTTTAGAGAGAATCTGGACAGAATGACTTTCGTTCTTCCATTGGTGAGGAGAAGCCCTTGTGTACGTGTCTCCAGATGATCTTCTCTGAAGTCTTTGTGGATAATCAGAACACATCCAGACATGTGGGATACCAGACAAGTGAATGTCTAACAAAGGGGACTGGAATGGTCAAGGTAAAGTTTGACCAGTCTTAACTTGGGGCTGATGTATTAGATCACAGTGGAGCATCGTCATTAAGGAATGAAAGTAGAGATATCTTCTGGGAAAGAAACTAACAGTGATGATAGGAGGGGCTTTTGTTTGTTTGTTTGAACAAATCATCATTTTTCACTTTCATTGCTTTCATTCTTGTTCAAGACACTATCTATTTTTCACATCTGCAGAAGTCTTTATATTGCTGATTCCATTTTTGTTGTATTGCTATCAGTTCACAGCAATACAGTAACCAGGATAATCATTTAAAAAGCATAAACCCAGTCATGTTACTTTCCTGACTCAACCCTTCCAATCACTTTCCATTTATTCACATAAACTTCATCCCCTTGTTCATGGTTAAAAGTCTCTGCGAATTTTTGTATTCTTACCTCATGCTTTGTTTGCTTCATTCTAGTCCTGACTTTTTGTTATTTCTCCATTTTTGCTGTTGTTGTTTTTTTAATCATGTGCCCTTGGCACTTTGTGGTTTCTTCCAGAAGTTTCTTTCTTCAAATTTTCACATGACTAGGCTGGCTTGGTGGTGTGGCAGTATTGCACTGCTCAACGGAAGCCAAGTCCCACATGGCAAGTATGTTTAAATCCCTAGGCCTGGTCTGCCTGAAACACGCTCAGCACACACATATGTGCTCAGGATCCTATGGGCTGGAGGGCTGGAGGAAGGGAGTCCCAGCAAGATCTGATTCAGTGGAGGATGCTCATTTCTCTCTCCCTCTCAATTTCATGTGCAAATGTATCATCATGAATAAATTTTAAAAATGTTCATGTGGCTTGCTCCCTTATTCACTGCTCATATGTCACTTACTCAGCAATAATGTGCCTGATCAGGCTCCCTAAGACACCTGCTTTATTTCTCTTACCTACTTGCTTGTCATACACTTTTATATTTTTCTCTTTCTATCTCCTCCAGTAATACATTTAAACATGAGTTGGTCTTGTTTATCTCTGAATTTCAGCACTTAGAACAGAGACTCATGGTGTAGACATGCAAATATTTGTGGAATAAATAAGGGAATGATGGGTTTTCAAGAGAAACTCATCACAGCCAGCTAAAAGAGAAGATAATGGCTAGTTTGTTTATAGAGAAAATTACATAGTAGAAATCATTTGACCTTTATAATGAAAACTCTGAATAGCAAGGACCTTGTTGACATCTTTGATCTCATCTAAATCCAGGGAGGAGGCCAGATTCATTGGGTATTATCAAGGCTAAAAGCATTGCATTTGTAAAACCTGATTTTTAAGTTCTAGGCATTCAATCCCATACAGACATTCAAGTGAGCCCTCTGCTGACACCAATAGCATCTCCAATGATATCATATTTAATATAGAGACCTTTCTCATCAATATAAGGGAATGCTGCCTATAAAGATCCAGGAACAGGCCAGGCCCTAGTTAAGTGGGTAAAGCAGCCAGATCTTACATGACCAACCATGCAATTCAAGTCTCAGAACTGGTGGCTTAAAAAACACACTTAGCAAGTGTGCACACATGCCCAAAATCCCCAAAAGGGAGGAATGGAGGAGAAAGGATTGTGGCATGACCATGTCCCATGAGGAATGTTTTCTTTTTTTGAGAGGTTTTTTGCTATAGGGCGCGTGTGCTCGCCAGACAGACAGAGACAGAGAGATAGAAAGCGAGAAATCATCCCCCAGGAGGGATGGTCATGCCAGAATCTCTTCTCCTCCATTCTCCTCTGGGATCTTGGGCATGCACGCACATGCGCCCAGCGTGAGTTTAAGCCACCAGGTCCGGGACTCGAACCATGGTCAACTACATGGGAGTCCAGCGACATAGCCATTACGCTAACTTCTGGTCCTTAGGGAATGTTTTCTTACTTTGTCTTTCTCTCTAGTGAGCACACTTGCCTTCTGGCATATTTTTTTTTTAAAGATTCAGAAACAGGGAATTAATTTCTTCAGAATACCACAGGTTGAAGGGGACAAGGAAATACTTCTGAATTAGAATCTAAGGTGTCTTCCAACTACTAAGTTTGGATTCCAGTTTTTTGCTTGATCTTTTCCTTACATTCAAGTTCTATTTAAAGAAATTTTCTTTAAAAAATATCTTACAAGACATTAGAACTATCTAGATTATTCATAAATTTTCCAGGTAGTTTTGTGTAAGTTGTGCATTGCTTTAGTATAAATTTGAGTAACATATAAATAATCCAAACTTATTTTCCTTATGTGTACGAGTCTTTTCAGTAGAGCTGGTATCATTAGACCTTAATACTTAGCCTAATTTCTATTTCGTTTTTAAAGTTTGTCGTTTATCCATTATACTTTGGCTCTTACTCTATATATTAAGTTCAGAGACCAAAATTTGTATTAGAAGTTAGATTATAAATGAGGGCCTGATTAAAGACATCTGCTTTTAATTTACGGCCTTAGCCCCAGAAGTTTCATATTGGCCATGAACAGCATTCAAAGTTAATAGAACAATTGGGTTATAATTAATAATAAGAGGTTATTTTTTCCAAAGGTTTTATAGTTATGTCAGTGACCTAATAACACCCAAGTAAAACTTATGTCATTAAGAATGCTTTATACCAGTACCTGCATCTTGCACACTTCAGTTTCCTTTCAGATAGTTCACACAGAAATGTTCTATTTGCTGGAGTTGGCTAAGAAATAACTGTGGCAGGGACCATGCCATATTTCGTTTTCCTTTATTCCCTAATAATACAGTGGGACTGCAATGTGGCCACCAAGCCAACAACTACATTTTTCTAGCACTGTCACCCTTCTCCCACTGCTTGCAGCTAAACATGACTGTGTGATTTTTTTTTTCCCTAGGAGACAAGAAATGCAAAAGATGTGTGCCTTTTCCAGTCCTGGGACTTCAACACTTGGGTATATGTTCTTTTTTCCTCTCCTAAAATGGAATAAAGTTTATTCCAAAGAATCTTCCCTAGAAAATCATTCTCAAGGACCTTGTTGACATCTTTGATCTCATCTAAATCCAGGGAGGAGGCCAGATTCATTGGGTATTATCAAGGCTAAAAGCATTGCATTTGTAAAACCTGATTTTTAAGTTCTAGGCATTCAATCCCATACAGCCATTCAAGTGAGCCCTCTGCTGACACCAATAGCATCTCCAATGATATCATATTTAATATAGAGACCTTTCTCATCAATATAAGGGAATGCTGCCTATAAAGATCCAGGAACAGGCCAGGCCCTAGTTAAGTGGGTAAAGCAGCCAGATCTTACATGACCAACCATGCAATTCAAGTCTCAGAACTGGTGGCTTAAAAAACACACTTAGCAAGTGTGCACACATGCCCAAAATCCCCAAAAGGGAGGAATGGAGGAGAAAGGATTGTGGCATGACCATGTCCCATGAGGAATGTTTTCTTTTTTTGAGAGGTTTTTTGCTATAGGGCGCGTGTGCTCGCCAGACAGACAGAGACAGAGAGATAGAAAGCGAGAAATCATCCCCCAGGAGGGATGGTCATGCCAGAATCTCTTCTCCTCCATTCTCCTCTGGGATCTTGGGCATGCACGCACATGCGCCCAGCGTGAGTTTAAGCCACCAGGTCCGGGACTCGAACCATGGTCAACTACATGGGAGTCCAGCGACATAGCCATTACGCTAACTTCTGGTCCTTAGGGAATGTTTTCTTACTTTGTCTTTCTCTCTAGTGAGCACACTTGCCTTCTGGCATATTTTTTTTTTAAAGATTCAGAAACAGGGAATTAATTTCTTCAGAATACCACAGGTTGAAGGGGACAAGGAAATACTTCTGAATTAGAATCTAAGGTGTCTTCCAACTACTAAGTTTGGATTCCAGTTTTTTGCTTGATCTTTTCCTTACATTCAAGTTCTATTTAAAGAAATTTTCTTTAAAAAATATCTTACAAGACATTAGAACTATCTAGATTATTCATAAATTTTCCAGGTAGTTTTGTGTAAGTTGTGCATTGCTTTAGTATAAATTTGAGTAACATATAAATAATCCAAACTTATTTTCCTTATGTGTACGAGTCTTTTCAGTAGAGCTGGTATCATTAGACCTTAATACTTAGCCTAATTTCTATTTCGTTTTTAAAGTTTGTCGTTTATCCATTATACTTTGGCTCTTACTCTATATATTAAGTTCAGAGACCAAAATTTGTATTAGAAGTTAGATTATAAATGAGGGCCTGATTAAAGACATCTGCTTTTAATTTACGGCCTTAGCCCCAGAAGTTTCATATTGGCCATGAACAGCATTCAAAGTTAATAGAACAATTGGGTTATAATTAATAATAAGAGGTTATTTTTTCCAAAGGTTTTATAGTTATGTCAGTGACCTAATAACACCCAAGTAAAACTTATGTCATTAAGAATGCTTTATACCAGTACCTGCATCTTGCACACTTCAGTTTCCTTTCAGATAGTTCACACAGAAATGTTCTATTTGCTGGAGTTGGCTAAGAAATAACTGTGGCAGGGACCATGCCATATTTCGTTTTCCTTTATTCCCTAATAATACAGTGGGACTGCAATGTGGCCACCAAGCCAACAACTACATTTTTCTAGCACTGTCACCCTTCTCCCACTGCTTGCAGCTAAACATGACTGTGTGATTTTTTTTTTCCCTAGGAGACAAGAAATGCAAAAGATGTGTGCCTTTTCCAGTCCTGGGACTTCAACACTTGGGTATATGTTCTTTTTTCCTCTCCTAAAATGGAATAAAGTTTATTCCAAAGAATCTTCCCTAGAAAATCATTCTCTAAGGGACAAGGGAATGGTCCAGATGCAAATGGAGAAACCATATGGAAGAACCTGGATTCCCAAATGAAGGTGTGGAGAACTTGCTCTGGATTGATACATGAGGAAGGAATAGAAGTCCTTTTTAGCTATAGTTATTTTATTCATGATAGAGAATAGAGATGCCCGCAGGAGAGGGCGTGGGATAGGACGAAGCACCCTTGACAAGGTTTCGTCATGCCATGATCCCCTTTCCCTAGACTTTTAGCTCGACAGGATTTTGAGCAGTGTCCACAGCCTCGTGTGTTTTCAGGCTGACTGGGGGATCTAAACCATGGCTGGTCATGTACTTTCCAGCTCTGCATTTCAGTTTTCTACTGGCTACACCGCCAGATTGGGCAGTCATTTTTAAAGTGACTTATTGTTAAGACTCACTTGATAGCATTATGTAGCTTAGTCTTTTACATTAAATAATCTCCCTGGTGCCCTCCCACTTGCCTCTCATGTTCTGCTCTGTCTTGGTTCCCCTTCATTCACCAGGATCCTCAGGAAACTATCTGTGTATGTGCTCTGTTCTGGATTCTCTTTGTCCCTCTTTTTAACTTCTGTCTTTCATTAACTTTGGAAATATTGACAGAAAAGATATCAGGTACAATATAATATTTTGAAGTATATACACATTGTAGAATAATTAAATCTGGCTAATTAATAAATGCATTGCCTCATATAGTTATTTTGTGGCGAGAAAACTTAGTATCCACTATCTTTGAATTTAAAAAATATACAATATATTGTCATTAACACAGTCACCATGCTGTACAATGGATCTTTTGAATGTACTCATTCCAACTACAATTACATATCTTTTGACCAATATTTCCCTTATCCAACCCTGTCTCCTCACCATGCCAGTTTCTGATAACCTCTGCTTCCTTAGATCAGTTTCTTTAGATTTCACAAATTAGTGAACTCATGCCTAATTTGTCTTTTTGTGTCTTTCTATGCCTAGCTAATTTCACTTAATATATGTTCTCCATGTTCATCCATATTGTCATAAATGTAAAGATTTTTTAAAAAAATTGGCCAAAAGGTATCCATTGTGTATATATAACACATTTTCTTTATTCAATCATCTATTTTTTTCATTTTAATTTACATTTCATCACATTAGCTTTACAGTGTACAACATTGCTTTCTCCAGCATGAATGCACGAGGCATAACAGTCGAGATAAAGACATTACTATATATATTAGCATCAGCAGAACAGTTTTTCATTTTTTTGTCAATTAAACATACTTTTTTTCCTTCTTCCCCTATTCCCTTCCCATCATTACCCACCCTTATATTACCCTAACCTTCCTTTCTCTAGTAACTACTATTGCTCTCCCTGCTTCTATATCTTTTAAACTTTCCGTTTCTGTTATAGAATGCACACTATTGGTATATATTGAGCAGGGACATACAAAGTCTGTCTTCCCATAGTCTGGCTTGCTTTGCTTAGCATTAAGTCTTCCATATTCATCCACTTTATATTAAATGTCAGGGTCTCATTGTTTTTTATGGCTGAGTAGTATTCCATAGAATACATATGTCACATTTTTTCAATCCAATCATCTATTTTTGATTATCTGGGCTGATTCTGTGTCTTACGGATCGTAAATAATTCTATAATAAGCATGGATGTGCAAGTGTTTTTTCAATTGAGGGTTTTTTATCCTTTAAGTAAATACCTAAGAGTGGAGTTACCGTATCATGTGGTAGTTCTACTTGTAGGTTTCTGAGGAGTCTCCATATCATTCTCCAAAGTGGTTGTACTAATTTGCATTCCCACCAACAGCATAGAAGAGTTTCCTTATCACTACAGCCTTGCCAACAGCTATTATTGTTATTATTACTTAAATCTTAGCCATTTTGACTGGGATTAAATGCTATTTCATTGCGGTTTTGATTTGCATTTCCGTTATGATAAGAGATGTTAAGCACGTTTTCATATGCTTTTGAGCCATTCAAATGTCTTCTTCAGAGACTTGTCTATTCAATTCATTTTCCCATCTTTTAATTAGATGATTATTTTTGTGTGCATAAGCTGCTTGAGTTCCCTGTATATTCTGGTTATCAGTCCCTTATCTGAGGTATAATTTGCAAATATATTCTCCCACTCTCATGGTTGTCTTCTCATTCTACTTATTGTTTCTTTTGCTGTACAGAAGCTTCTTAGCTTAATATAATTCCATTTGCCTATTTTTGGGACTATTGCCTGTGCTTCAGAGATCTTCTTTAAGAAATCTTTACCTACTCTAAAGTCTCAAAGAGTTTTTCCTGTGTTTTCCACCAGTATTTTTTGTAATTTGAGGTTTTATGCTTAGATCCTAGATCCATTTTTAGTTAATTTTTGTTAGTGATGAACGATAAGGATCCAGTTTCATTCTTCTGCAGGGTCAAGCTGTAGACTTTGCAAAGTGCAGTGTGTGTTGGTGTTCCAAAACTCCCAACATAGCTCCTAGGCCCCCAAGGAGGCCTGCTCAGACCAGGCTTAAGTATCTTGATGGGCAGGGTAAGCTACCAAGCCACCGGAGCAGTGAGCGATGGTGTGAAAGTAGCTCCCAGGCCCCAGCACGGGCTCACCTTCATTCATCTATTGATGGACATATAGGTTAACTCCATAGTTTGGCTATGATAATAATGCTGCAATGAATATGTCAGTGCAGGTATCTTGTTGACCTATTGATTTCATTTTCTTTGGATAAAAACCCAGTAGTGGAACTTCCTGATCTTATGGCAGCTCTATTTTTAATTTTTGAGGAACTTCTGTGTCATTTTCTATAATGGCTTTACTAATTTATAACCCCACCAACAGCGTGTAAGGGTTCCCTTTTCTTGTTTAACTTCTGAGTCCTGAGTCATATTACATTTATGTTTAGCTACTTGGCTCTTTTAAAAGGCTCTGATTAACTCAGTTCATTTTTGAATAAGTTTATAGGTCATTGTTTATTCTTAAGGCACTTATTTTCCCTTAGAGTTGTGACAATCCAAATTAATGCATTTTGTGCTGGCCTAAGTTCAAGCAGAAGCCCACAGATCATTCTAGTTTCTGTCCAATTATACTTTACAAAGTCAGACTTTCCCTGGTTCATGAAAGGGAAGAACTTTTTTCCCTTTCAGTTCCTCAGTGTGATGAAGGGTATAGTCTCCTCTCCTAAGACAGAAAGGAAAAACAAAAAGGAGACCAAGGTCATCATCTTATTTGCTTGGCACTGTTTCTTTCTTTTTTTTTTTTTTCTTTTTTAGAAGTTCTGCCTTAGGGCATCTGTGGTCACTGGAGAAAAAGAGACAAAGACAGTGAGAGATAAAGTGAGAAATCACTCACTCCCTCTTCCCCCCATCCCCCGATCCTGGGTGATGGCCATGATGCAATTCCTTCTCCTCTATTCTCCTCCTGGGATCTAGAGCATGCTTGCACATGTGCCCAGTGTGATTTTAAAGATATTGAGTCCAGGACTTGAACCATGGTCAGCCATCTGGGAGTCTAGGAATGTAACCACTCCACCATCTGCTGGCCTCACCACTGCTTTTTTAAGTAACCAGACATTAGAGATTGTCTGAACTTTTAATCTGAAAAATATAGGCTTAATTTATCATTTGAAACAGTTATGACCAAATAAGTATCAACTATTTGTAATTATCAATTATCTATCTGTAAACAAATTTTACTAATGAGATGGCATGATTCAGCTTAAGTTTCCATTAACTTGTTTCAATGAATTAGAAGCTCAGTTTGTGAATGATGGATTAGGTTTGACAAATTAATCCACTTTCATAAGGTTAAAATAAAGAGTCTATAAATGGCATTGACCTGAGGATGTCCGTGCTCTCTTGATCACCACCACATATAAGCCAGAGACTACCTAGTGTTCATTCTCCACGCCATTCTTTATAACACCCTTTACAATGCTTTTCATGCCACTAGTTGCTTCCCTTTAGTGAGACATAAAATAACTTACTGGATCATGGTTAAGATAGAAAAAAAACAAGATGAATAGACTAGAATAGTATAATAGTGCTTTGGCTATAATTCCAGTGTCATTTCATACTATTTTAATTTCAATTGTATGTAAACGTGAGGGTTAGTGTGTGTGTGTGTGTATGAATGTGTACTAGTTGTGACGCAAAATGTGTTTCTTATAAAAAACGAAGTCTTGTAAAGCCTTCCTTAGCCCATCTGCTCATTTTGCAAGTAGGATTGCTTTTCTTCCTGGGTGCCTGCATACTACCTTGATGTCATCTTAATTCCAAGATGCTTTAGTGCCATTGAATCCTAAACTATATATTTATGTGCTAGGGAATTAGGTCCAAAGCCATCTTTTTGCAAGGTTATTGAATTTTCTCTTATTCTGTAAAACTAAATCCCCTAATCCCAACACTTCCAATTTACATAAAAACAATACTCAAAAATCAAAAACATATTCCCACAATATAAATTTGTCTATCAGTACTAAGTTTAATATAAAAGTTAAATATATGACTACTTAATTTTAAGTTTCTTTAATCATGTTCGATCCAATGCTGTACTTTCTCAAAGTACCATACAGATTTTTTTCTGAGATAGCACCAGCATAGAATTTAGCACTTCAGATGACAGATTTTCTATCATGATAAAACGAAGTTGCTCAGCTTCATGCTAAGTCCAGTTGTGGATTCTGCTATGATTATCTTTTGTGGAGATGAAGTCAGGAAATATTTTTTTTCCTAAGTGCAAAAAAGCAGATTTTACTTAATAGAACTCAAAAACCTTAGTGCAATTTACATACAGCTAGATGTTTATATGTAGCATTGTTTAGATTCAAGATAAATTACTTACAGATAGATGCATTTGTTTAATTATTGTACATATTAAAATGAAGAAAACACTCACCGACACACTCAAAAACATAAATCAAGGGAAAAGAAAAACTGACTGATCACCCTAGTTAGAAATACTGGCACATTAGTTTATCTTATGAATGATCATACCCAGTGGCTGAACTAATAACCTGCACCACTGTCTCTTCTACAGTGAGGAAAAAATATGAGGACAAATAAAATTGAACAATGAGCAGATGCAACTATATACTGTTCAAAAAATGGCTTGTTAACTCTAAAATAGTCTGCTTTTCAGAATTAGTCCTCTTAGAATAATCTGTAAACTCATTAATTTACTCAAAAGTACCAATTTTTAAAATGAAAACAGATAAAATACCAAAATTCATGTCTGAAGGAAAACCTGATTCTAAGAATTGTAGTTATTCTAAGATCATGCGCTTAGTGCTTGAATTGAGAGCTCACTGTGGTAAACTTGAAAGTTTTATGGAAGTGCTTTACCTTTTTCCTCTGTAATATTATTGAAAAATGGTATTTAAATGAGCTATGGGCTTTACATACTCACTAAAACCATAAAATAAATTGCATTGTGTTAAAGTATTTGGTATGTCTGAACAGAGCAGTGTCTGAAAATATGCAAAGATAAAAATGACAAAGAAAATAAAGTGTATTTTTCAGGTGCATTTTAAAATACAAAATTTATGATTATTCAAATTGGCCAAGGGTGCAGTTTATCATTTCACATTTTTTGAAGGGAGGGAAGGGAAGAGAGGAGGGAAAGCAGCTTGTTAGACAAATGAATAGAGCCCACTTAGCCCTGGAAGGAGACAGCAAGCACTTGAAAAGTATGCAAACGCTGTAATTGCCACACAAACAAAGCCACTCTGCTCTCTCAGTTCGACCTCTGATATGGAGACCACAAATCGCTTCTTCTTTTAATAAAATAGGCTCTCGAGACAACATCCCCTTGGATCCTGCTGGCTTATAGAGTGAATGCCCTTCTACTTTTTTAGACAACACTTTCTCCTAATCAATTAGGATCACAGGTGGTTTTCAGTGCTTTGCCTTGTGCTTTCTTTGTAATGCACCAAGAAGGTTTTAGTGCATTGGCCTCCCCTGGCAGATCATTTTATCTTTGGGATTAGGTGGGTGAGATGAACAGGGATTTCCTAAAATGCAGTTTGTTTTTTCTTTCCCTGAAAAAGTCTCTTAAGCTTGTTATTCAACTTTGAAGGATAACCAGAACTAATGGGTTTTGTTTTGTTATTTATAAACTGTGACAAGGGCAGTGATATATCCAAGAGCTGTAAGCTTAATTATACATGATACTTTTACGAAAGATACTTTGTGGTTTTCTAAATAGGTACAAACGAAATCAATTTACCCTCTTAAAAATAATATTCTCAGCAATTTGACCTTAGACTGAGTTCTGTGAATTTGACGGCTTAAGAAACGCTGATATCTAGCTCAAGTAAGAACCTGGCAAACAAATTTTCTATGAAAAGACTGGCCTAAGTATAACAAAATAACACTGTGTCGGGAAAGAACAGTGTACCTAGGGTAATAGTCAAGGGACTATTCAATAGTCAGGGCTAAGGGAAGCTACAAGAGATGAGAAAGGACCAGTTGCATCACTAGACTTGAACGACAGGTGAGGAGCAGTTACTTGGGCTCAGAGATAGCTGTAAATACAGCTTGTGGAGAGCTAGCCCATAGGAGCCAGGACTGTTGAGGAACCAAATTGCTGACAGCCCATGCTCTTCCATGGCATGGTCTTCCCCTTCCCCTCTCTCATTTCCTACCAGGCCTCCCAGGAGTTAATGTGAACAGAAGCCAGAGGACAGTGAGGCAGTTAAAGCGATCTACATACCCCAGTGCCCTGCTTACACCGGAACAAAAACACAGATGCATGTAGAATGGATCTAGAGAAGTAAGACTGTTTAATACACTTAGATTTTGTAAAATTTGAGCTTCAGATTTCTGTAAAAGAAAACCTTGCTGAATGAAAGGTTATGTAGAACAGTATAATTTCTGACAGGGCAATTGTGACATCTTTTTAGTCTATTAATCAACCCAACTTTGTTAAGGAAGAAAGCAGGATATCCTGAATATGTAGGATGTCTTCTTATTCTTTTTTTTTTTAATTTTTTTTGCGGGGGAGGTTTTTGCTATAGGGCGTGTGTGCTTGCCAGACAGAGAAAGACAGAGAGACAGAAAGCGAGAAATCACCCCCCAGGGGGGATGGCCACGCCGCAATCCCTTCTCCTCCATTCTTCTCTCTGGATCTTGGGCATGCACACACATGCGCCCAGTGTGTTTTAAGCCACCGGGTCCGGGATGCGAACCATGGTCGACTACGTGGGAGTCCAGTGACATAGCCATTACGCTAACTGCTGGTCCCGATGTCTTCTTATTCTTGAAAAGTCATCCTCTCACTGTCTCTGGCTGCAATCCCTTCACCATTTCTCCATTCTACTGGAATCTTAGGCACACATGCACATGTACCCATCATGTTCCCCAAGTTGCCAGTTCTGGGGCTTGAACCACATGGTGTGCCATGTGGAATCTGATTCCCTTAACCACTAAGCCATGGTTTGGCCCTTGTTAAGATTTGTTCTAGTAATTCACTCCTCTCACTTGCTCAGTGTATCTGATTACTGTTGGGCAAATCTGTCATGGAACAGGCCAATTGGTTGATGATCAAAGTGATAGAGTTCAGTCTTTTGTACCAGGGACATAGAATCTATGACTTGCCTAACTTAACTAAACCCTTCTTACATGAGCAGTGTGTATGTGTGTATGTGTTGGGGGAGGGTGATGGGAACAGTGCAAAGAGGACATTGGTATTGATACCCTGGATCTACTAAGACAATGTCACTTGTATTTACTGAAATATTGAATTCAAGTATTAGTGGAGTAACATTATCCTTGAGAAAAGCCATTTATTTATTTATTTATTTATTTATTTTTAAATGCCAGAAGGTGTGTGCATTTGCCAGAGAGAAATAGGGGCGGGGGGAGGGAAAACACCTCTTATGGGGAATGATCATGCTGCAATTCCTTCTCCATTTCTCCATTCTACTGAGATCTTAGGCACACACACACATACACCCAGCATTTTTCCCAAGCTGTGAGGTCTGGAGTTTGAACCTTGTGGCCAGCCATGTGGGATCTGATTCCCTTAACCAATAGGCCATAGGGCTGGACCTTGATAAGACTTGTTCTAGTAATTCCTTCTAGCATGTTCTACATTACAACACTCTTTAACAGCAATCTTATGTGGTGGACTGGCCACATTTTATTCTTATTCTACACATGAGGAAACTGAGTCATATAGAACTTAATGACACCCCCAAAATCACATAACTAATTATCAGTTGAGACAAATTTAATCCAAGCTTTCTAATTTGAAATTCAATATTAATTTTATTACCACAGATAGATAATATACTCTAGTTACTTTTAATTTTGATATTATCTTTTTGACATTCAGATACTTCCACTATTTCTTTTTTCTCCCTCCTCTCCCCCCCCCCCCCTTTTTTTTGGTGTTCCCCCCCCTGTTTTTAGAGTTTTTGCCTTAGGGTACATGCAGTCACTGGAGAGAGACAGACAGTAAGAGGGGAAGTGAAAAGCCCCCACCCCGGGGGGGGGGAATGGCCACACCACAATCCCTTCTCCATTCTTCTCCTGGGATCGTGGGCACACACACATGCCCAGTGTGAGTTTCAAGCCACCAGGTTCTGAACCATGGTTGGCATATGGGAGTCCATCCACTTAATTACTCTGTCATCTCCTGGCCCCAATACTTTTACTATTTATAATGTCACACATGTTTTATACTGTTTATAGCAATGGAAATTGACTGGAAATTATTTTGTTCATTTTTTATTAAAGTTTATCAATATTAGAGAATAATCTGAATCCAATTTACAAGTGACATTTTTTTTCTCCTATAGGAAATTCATTTAGTCACTTACAAAAATATAAGGTAAAATGTATTTCAAGCTACAAAGTTATAGTTGCTAAGAGTAAAAAATAAAATATCTCAAAAGCCATTAGTTAACTAGTATTTTAGATTATTTATTTAATAAAGAGAAAATGGCTTAACATAAGTAATTTATTATAAAAGTGTCTTATTTTAATGCAAAAACTATGAAAGAATTATGAAAAAATGGTTTCTGACAATATCGATGTTAGGGAAATCAATAAAGATAAAAATAAAATTCAGAAATTAACTAGTATGTAAAAATAAATGTGCTATGAAATAAAGTCTACATTATGGCTGTCCTGGATATAGTTCCTCTTACAGAACTATAATTTCTGAAGGTTTTTAAAACCAGAATGTCATAAAACTTCACTGGGGTAAGTTAATAGTGCAGGCTCATTTTTAAGAGCAGAAGCTGATGTGTGTGAGAATAGAAAAAGATATTCAATAGTGGGTTTAGTTCAAAAGAAAATCTTTCTTTGTGCTGACTCCTTCTTCCAGATGATTTCTCCTTCTGCTTATGAATTCAGAAGATCTGTCCTTTTAAATATGGTTTTATTGGAGCCAAACAATGAAAAAGAATCAGCATGGTTTTTCCATCTCAAAACAGGAGAGACGGTTCTACATTCAGACTATACATGAATACATATTTTTACTGAATAGTAGAAAATGATTTTCCATAACGTGTCACTTCAATAGAGTTCTGCTTGTATTTTCTTTTTCTTTCTTCTTTTTGTTTTTTGATGGCGTTTATAACTTGTTTGAAATTGCATAGCCTATAGATTGGTGTATTTGAAGTAACCCTCCCAGAGAAGTTTTCCCTCTACAGGTTCCGGTGAATATAATGCCATGAAAGACCTTCAAAAGATGAATCTCAAGCTCTGGATCAACAGTAGGAGACCTTATTTATCCTTTGGAGAGTCATTGTCTCTGGAATTTCTTTCATCCAGTGGAGTCCTGGTTTATCCCTATTTATCTCTGGGCAAGACAAAATTACAACACACCCATTACATCCTTATTTTCTTCAGACTATTGCCAAAGTAATGTAAACATCATTGCCAATTATTATCATGTACAAACCCCAAATATGCCAGATATCTTCTAATAGAAGGGTGGACTTTCTTTCTTAAGCAGATTTATTGAAGTGTCATTTACATGTCATCAAATCTACTACTTGTAAATGCACAATTATTTTTACAAAGTTACAGAACTATATGACCATTACCACAGTCCAATTTCAGAACATTTCTAAAACCCATAAAGACTTGTTGATTTTTAAATCTCTTAACCAATAACCATAAATAAAAGACTCCTGTTTAAGACTACAGCAAACAATACGATTACAAATGTCAACTTGATAATCAATTTGTGGACTTTTGTCATCAGAATAATACCCAGAAATCTTAGTTATTGCTAAGTCAACAAATTTTGGGGGTAAAATGTGGTTCCTGTACATATTGTATATTGTTGAACTACAGTTAACTAAATTACTTTTATGTTGCATCAGAATTTACCCAAGCTAAAGAATGTTTTTCCCATAGCAAGAAAAAGCAAATATTAGAAAATGTGTATCTCGACAAATAATTTCACAAGGTGAGCTTTAGTCATTCTGAGAAATGAAATTGTGGCCTTTTATGGCTGCTGAGGAGCTATGGAGTTTGGAATCTTTCGATCAATGCACCAGGCCAAAAGGACAAGACCAGTTGCTGAGCTGAAACAACTATTTCCAACAGTAGTCTCCATACCAGCACCAACACTGGAAATGCCCCCTGGGAAGAAAAAGATCATCAATGTAAGCAACATTCTCAAATCAAGCCATTGCTTACTAGAGACCTGAATCTCATTAAAAAACTACTGTACAGTTTCTGTATTTGCAGTTGTAATTTTCTGTGTGTGTTAGTTTCTTAGAGTCACAGTAATGAAGCACCACAAGCTGGGTATCTTAAAACAAGAACAATTTATTCTCTCCCAGTTCGGGAGGCTGTAAATCTGAAATCAAAGTGTCTGGTGGGCCATCCTCCCTCTTTGATTCTGGATGAAATCTGCCCTATTTCCTCCTGGTTTCTTTTGGTGGCTGCTGGTCCTTATGCTTCCTTGATTTGCAGCTGCATAACTCCGCCGATTCTAATAATCACATGGTCTTCCCTTTGTATCTGTTGGCTTTATCTTAACCTGATTATATCTGCAAAGACTTTTTAAAATAGGGAATAATACTGTCAACATATCTTTTGAGGGAAATGCAACTCAACCCTTAACAATGTGGCTCTTCAGGAATTATAGGTCTCACAAATATCCCTATGTTGCTTAATTTAAAGACTTCTCAAAAAGCATTGATTCCTGGGACCAGCAGTTAGCATTATGGTTATGTCACTGAACTCCCACTTAGTCGACTGCGGTTCAAGTCCTGGACCCAGTGGCTTAAACTCATGCTGGGCGTGTGTGCGTGTGTGCTCAAGATCCCGAGAGGAGAATGGAGAAGGGATTGCAGCGTGGCCATCCATCCTGGGGGGTGATTTCTCGCTTTCTGTCTCTCTGTCTCTCTCTGTCTTTCTGGCAAGCGCACACACCCTATAGCAAAAACCTCTCAAACAAAACAAAACAAAACATTGATTCCTGGGTGGTTAAGGCACTAGACTCCCACATGCCAACTGTAGTTTGAGAACCAGACCTGGTAGCTTGCTTTCTCACTTTCCCTCTCTATCATCTCTCTTTAGTCAAGTTAAAAGTAATTAATTTATTAAATTAAATAAATAATTCTTTGAAAAAACGACTACTCTAAAGTTTATAAAAAAGTGGAGGTTCCATCTGAGATCATCTACTTAGGTTAAACTGGGGTCTTAATAGGCACTGTCTTTTGTACCACCTACGTTATGTAGGTCCTCTTGCATATAAAGAAACTAAAAATATGAGATCATCTAAATGTGAAATTTGTAGTCTTTTCCTGTCCTTTGAATATCTGGATGATTTTGTGGAGTGTACTTAGTGTTTATTGGGAATAAACATCTCTCACTTGTTCTCTAATTTTTCACACAAAACACACAGGTGAATGTTCTGAAATGAAACCACATTGTCTGTGTCTTTCTCCGTGTAATTATGCTTCATGGGTATAGAAAGCAGTTTCTTTCTCCACTAAAGTTCAACATGAGTTTAAAAGTACAGTTTCTATGGAAACGAGCACCACAGCTCAGCTTAGATGAGTTGTACATGTCCCCTGCACTTAGGCTGTCCTCTCACTGGTTACAGTTTTTTTGATTGGCCTTCCCTAGGCTAAGTTTATCCAGATTTGTCTTACAGTCTAATATTAATTTTAGGATTTATTATTTTGATAGGTGTCTAATGTGTATCTATATCTTAATGGTAGCAGGATATTAAATAGGGGTCTTCTTTTTTAGGTTTCAGCTAAGGCCTAAACTAAAGGGGGTAATAATAGCCCCACCTCCAAAGTGAGGCCAACCAACTTCAGTGGTACAGGAGGGGGCATTTGCTACCCTTAGCTGACTAACGAGTCCAGTTTAGAAAGAAGTTTGGAAAGCCCTGAAAACGTGAGAGGGTTTACAAGAGGATTCAGAGAGACATGTCCTTGGATTGTGATTTTTTTTTTTTTTTTTAGTGAGAAGAGCGTTGAGAGGTGCATATTTGTCACAAATCAAGTAGGCTTTGCAGAGAGTTTCTTACGTATTTCCTGGAACTTTGGAGACGTGTTAGACTACAGCCATACCTGAGAGGCTCGTGAGGACAATCAGCTTGCCAGAGTGCACCATGGTGACAGAGAAGCGTGATGGTCTTAGAAATAACTGCCTGGGGACCAGCAGATGATGTAATGGTTATATTGCGGGGCTGCCAGTGACTGCCACTCGACTGTGGTTCAAGTCCTGGACCTGGTGGCCTAAAAAGCCAGGTGCATGTGTGTATGTGCCCAAGATTCCAAGAGGAGAATAGAAGAGAAGGGATTGCAGTGTGTCCACCCCTTCAGGGGATAATTTCACACTTTCTGTTTCTCTGTCTCTCTGCTTTTCTAGTGAGCACACACATCCTATAGAAAAAAATCTCTAAAAAAAAAAAAAAAGTAACTGCCTGGCCTGTTGAGGCCTGGATGGGGACCACCTCTGAGGCCCATCTGTGAAGTTTTCTTATATTCTACCCCAGGAGTCTATCGGAGAGTTCAGTAGGCCTCAAAAGAAAAGTCAGGGTATGACTTACTAGATAACCAGGACCAGAGGAAAAAATGGCAGGGGACCAGGTGGAGAAGAAAAGAAGGGTATATAACACATCATTAATGCCACGGCATCTCAAAAGAGCCCCCCCCCAAAAAAATAGCCACAGGTGGTTAAGGGTGCTGGGCTCCCACATAGTCAACTGTGGATCAAGTCCTGGACCTGGTGGTTTGCTTTCTCTCCTCCCCCTCGCCCACCTCTCTCTCACTTTATTCCTCTCTGGTCAAATTAAAATGAATAAATAAATAAAGTTAAATAAAATAATTCTTAAACAAAAGTTGTTTTGTGATTTGTAAATATATTTTGTTGTTGTTTTGGTTTTGTTTTCTGTTTTTGCCATAAAGTGTGTGTGCTCACCAGAGAGAGACAGAGAGAGTGAAAATGAGAAATCATCCTGCCCAGTGGGGGATGGCCTTTCTGTAGTTTTGTCTCTAATCTCCTCCTGGGATTTTGGACACACAGGCAACATGTGCCTGGTGTGATTTTCAAGCCACTGAGTCTGGAACTCAAACAGCAAAGTTGGCCATTTGGGATTCAGCTGCCTTAATCAACATGCCACCTGCTGGCTCCAATTTACTTAACTTTTTTAAATTCCCAAATATCTTTTTAAAAAAAGAATTATTTATTTAATTGTATTTATTCATTCATTTATTTTAATTTGACCATAGAGAGACACAGAGAGAGAGAAAGAGAGAGAGGGTGAGACAGTAAGACAGCAGGTCTAGGACTTGAACTACAGTTGGCCATGTGGGAGTGTCCAGCACCTTAACTACTACATCACCTGGGAGTCTCAGATGCCCAAATATCTTTAAATGTAGTCAGTATTCTTTTATCAGGTGATGATTAAGTTCTCCATCAAGAGAACCCATGGATGTCAAGGACCAAAATGCTGTGTCATATGGATTTATGTACATGTACATTGACTCCAAACATTTAAACATGAAAGCACATTTCTGTGTACATTCTAAGTGTTCTCTCAATACACATCAGTTAAAGGCAGTGTGCCAGGGCTGCTCCTGGAAGCCCATGTTTGAGCCAGGTGGTGACTTACAGTAGAAAAAGCAAGGATTTAGGAATTTTCTTACCTGCTTTTCAATTATGCCTCTCATTAGAAAGGGGACATATGTCCATAATACATTATGCCTCTTTGTTGTCTATCCCCAATCATAGTCTTTCTTGTGACTCAGAATTGAGGCAGTAGTTGACAAAAACAACACAGATCCTACAATAATTTTCTTGGTACTGAAACATGTCTTGGGGTGAGAAAAAGACATTCTTCTTTGAGAAACTATGGATATTTTCAGTATTGTTCCATATCTCATTTCTTACAATATTTCCACATAGATACTATGACCTCATTGCAGTTTCTAATTCTCTTTATAATTTCTCCTTCATGTAAATTCCTCTTTCCAACTTCCCTATTCTTAAATGACAGCATTATTTCCCCTAGTTACTGAGTGTCACAATCATAGTTTTTTCTACTTTTCCTTTCATTGTTTCTTTAATATCTTACTCTTGCTCTTTGTATTTTCCAAACATATCCCACAGTTGCATCTTCTAAGGCAGTCTTCTAGAGTTTCACTCATTGCCTGAATTTTTCCAACATTTGAAATTGTTTTCTCAAACTACAAGTTCTCTCTTTTGGTTTATCCAGTACACAAAAGGCAAACTACTCTCTAAAAGACAACTTCTACCTATCACTATACTGTTTAGGAACAATTTGTGCCTTAGCACTGTCCAGAGAATAAATAAAACTTCAGACAGAATTATAGCATCCATGTATGATGCAGCCTTTCCAAACATTTGTCAATTGTATACTTTACTCTTACTCTGTCCAATGCCTTCATGTCCTCAAAGGTAACTTCATTCATTCATTAAAAAATACTTGCATATCTGCTGGCTACCAGGGATGCTGTAGTGAAAATGAAAGACTTGTTACTTGAACACACAGCACTTGGAATCTAGAGGGGAACACAGTTAGGTGAAACACGGTTCATATTATGAAGCACAAAGTATTATAGGATAGGTGAAGCATGCGATACTGAGGTTCAGTTACCAAAGGCAACTTCTCAAAGAAAATAACATTAATACTAAGGCCTAATGGCAAGTAAATATTCCAGGCGGAGAGTGGTCAGTATACCAAGTAGAAGGAAAAGGATGTATAATGGTCCAGAGGTGAGACTGGGCATGGCTAGTTGATGTAAAAAAAAGGAAAGAAATTTATTCTGCTGGAATGTTATAAACAAACTAATGCTAAGAAAGGAGAGGATAAAACCTGTAAGTTTGGATCAGTAATATGTCATTCTAAAAAATGTAGAGCTATTGGAAGTTTCTAAAGAAGGAAAACAAAGTGAGATTTGTCATAAAAAGTACATTCTGACAGCTGAGCACAATATGGGCCAAGAAGAGATGCCGAGGGCTCGGTAGAAGGCTACTTATAAAACCCAGATGTGAATTTATGGGAGCCAAGATTTGAGTTGTGGCATTGAGAATGAATGTCAGCCAATGAAATTGAGAAACATTCAAGATAATGACGATAGGAATTTTAATTAATTGTAAATGTGATAAGTCAGAGATTAATTCTGAGTTTCTATTTTAATCTATTGCAAGAATGACAGTATTATTTACAAAAATAGAAAATACAGATGGAAAGGATTTAAAGTTAGATATGATTATTCGATTGTTGATATGTTGATCTTGAGTTGTCTATAAAACTTCAGTGTGAAGATGCACATAGATGAGGAAGTAGGCCTGACATTCAGGAGAAATACCAGAGTTAAAAATACAGTCTTGGGAATCATGAAGCTATATATGACTGAAGCAATAGGAACAGATTACTCTCATTAGAGGGCAATGAGAGGAATCCCAGTCTTTGAAGATCCATAGCCCTGAAGAACACCAGCATTTAAATAAGGGAATGGGATGTAGATACTGCTAAGGAGGCTAAGGAAGAAGATAAGCAAATTGTAGGGTCATAGAAGGGTCACGGAGAGGAGAGTATCAAGAGGCGACCAATATTTTTAAGTAAGATAAAGACTGGGGGAGGGGAATAATTTAGCAATAAGGGTGACTTTGTTATCTTCATTTGCCACTTATCTGGTTCTGTGCCAGGAGTTTGCCCAGTGTGGATGGGTACAATAGAATGCAACAAATTCTACTGCATTCTATCTTACTTTTAAATTTTAATTTATGTTTACTTCTTTCCTATAGGGTACATAAACTTGCCAGTGGTGAGAGGGACAGGAGTGAAAAATCAACTTTAGAGGGATGGCAATGCTGTCATCCACTCCTGCCAGTCTCAGGATTTTGTGCACATAAGCACAAGTACCTGGCAAGCCACCAAGGCTGGGACTCAAGCCACACAGACAGTCATGTGGAATCCAGTACCTTAACCTCTATGTCACTTCCTGGCCTATGTCCTATCTTCTATTTGAGTTAGGCCAATTGTGAGCACTCACAGAAGATAAGAGAGAGAGAGGAGAGGGAAAGACAGTCAGTGGGGATATTCATTTTTCTCAGCTTCTCCTCTGTGGGTTTATCTCAGCCTGTGAATTACTGTACTTAAGGTCACAGTTCCTGTCTCCTTACCTCTGTAGAGCTAGATTGAAAATAGCTTCCTGCTGGAGCATTGCATCAACTCTATCTATGGCTTTAATTAATCTCTCTATTAAAATCTCCTCAAATAGTCTCAATTTGAATGTCCCATCTCCTTCCTGCTACAATCTTGACAGATACAATGCTCACTGATGACCTTGATAAGTCTTTTCAGTGTTATGATGAGTACAAAAGCCATGAATCAAGTGGTAGAGTTGAGTGAAAAGGAGTAAGAAAGTATTTGTTAAAAAAAAAGTTAGCTATGAAAGAGTGCAGAGTGCACATATGTGCGTGTGTGTATTTCTTTTTATGTTAGGAAGACTTTTTTATTGTTTGTGAAAATAGGTCAGTAGAATAAGGGAGATTAAGGCTATGGTAAAAAAGAAAACTAGCAAGTAGTACCTAGTCCCCTAAGAAGGCAAGAAAAAATGGACTCTTTTTAGCAGAAGGGCTAGTCTTAGACAAAGAAAGACTCTGCTCCATAGTCAAGAGAGGAAAGCATAATGGACATACAAGAAACGCCTGTAATCTGAGGGGGAGATTGGGACTACTCTAGTGGTTTCCCTTTTCCTTGTGAAGCTGAAAGGAAGGTCACCTAATGAAAGTGAAAATAAATAATGCAATTGGAATTTCAGAATAAAAGAGAAACTTCTAAATAATTTGAGGAAAAAAAGTAGATTGACAGAACTCTCAGAAATGAGCTGAGTTTGAAAACTGCATTTAGGCTGACATAAATCTTCAAGTTTATGTGAAATGTATCCAAAGGCAGTGAAACAGTATGGATAATTTTTTCACAAAAGGCAAAGAATTAGATTGAGTCAAGGTTGGGTTTTTCCAGGTATTCACACTGAAAGACAACAGGAAAAGAGGGCCAAGGAATGAAGAGCTGAGCATCTGAAATCCTGGAATTTGGTCTCTGATTTACATAGCACAAATAGTTCCAGGGATGGAAAACTAAATTCAAGGGGCTAAATATTTCTAAAAGACTAGAGATAGATATAGTAGTGTCACAGAGTGGAAAGTGGTGGCCAGAGAGCTGAACATCTGAACATAATGTTTCAGTACAGCTGTTTTGTTCGCCTAGGATGAAGCCATGAAGGTAGGTAGCTGTGAAGAAAACGTAACTGTTGTTGAACATGACACTTGGGTGACACATGGAAACGGTGGTCATGCTTCATGTGGTTACTTCTTTGTGCACCCTAAGCTCAATTCTTTTTAGCTGTGTATTGTTATAACTATGCTTCATAAACCAGCTATCAAATGGCAGTGCATCACAAATTCACATAGCAATACTTAAATGTGAAAGGCTTATTCTTTAGTCTACAATTTAATTCCAGTTTTTTGACTCATTTAAATCCTTTAAACATTAGCTTGAAAAACACATTTTCAAAAAGAGAAACCAGGTGGGTTTCTTGAACTAGCCAGTCTCCCAGAGAAGTTCCTCATTTGGTTTTCTAATTATAAAGCACAGAAGGAAGGTTTAGTTTGAAGTTTTATTTTACCAGAGATATACAGGATTAGTTTTTGTACATACAATATTTGACACTTGTTAAATATTTGCTTTAACCATGAATTTATTTTGAGTACAACACAATCGCACCTACTATCTCTGCATGGCTCTTTTAGGAATTGGCATACACTCATAATATTTAGCTAGAACAATGAGTGGTTTAAAAATAGAAAATGCACAAATTACTGTACTCCCTTGGAAGCACATAAGCTTTGACAGAAAGTGGAATGAAAGTGGTTGTGTAAAGAGTTTCAACAATTTTTGAAACCTTTTTTTAAAATTCACTTTAAGTACATTTAGCTCTTCAGCAGTCTCTGTTTGGAATACACACTCAAAATGCAGTAATATGTTTCAGGGCTTTAATAATAGACCCTAACTTCTCCTTGTAATCATAATTCATTTTACAAAAAGGGACAGTATTGTTTTATATCTTTTAAATGTATAGGTATACACAATACTTATACATATATAGTATTTTGTGTATATGTGTGTGTGTGTATACATAGCTATATCCATACTTACATAGCTATCCTGGTCTTGGTATATAGAGCTGACATTATCAGCATTTCCAAAAAATTGTCATGGATTGTATTAAAATGAAGGCATAATTTTTCCCAATTTGTTTTGTGAGCAATGAATAACTTGAGTGAGGGTACCATACATGGTGGGTTTCTGTCTGGAAATAAAGATATAGTGTGTTTTAGTGCCAAAGAAGCAAATACGTTTAGTTGAATGAACATGAAGTTGGTTTCATTAACTTCATGATCTAAATCAACTGAGACAACCATTCAGATGAAGATAAGGTAAGATATCGGTTTTGCCTATTGTGAATTAGGTTTATAATCAATCTAGTTACATTTGATACTCTATCTTATCTATGGAGCTGATATATATTCATATTGGAAATATTTTTAATAATCTGATCTTGTGCTTTTCTCAAGAATTTTCAAAAGTCTCAAGATTTTTAATTATAATTTGTATTGATTGTTATGCATCACTACTTTGTGAAAAGTAATGCCTTTGTATGTCGACCTTTTTATGATCCAGAGCATACATTAATATACCTATTATTATTTACATTTTCTTCAAAGTTTCATAGATTTTTATTGTACTTCATAGCATTTCTATTGACCCTAAAGGACCAAGGATATTTTAAATCACTGATAAAAATTGCAATAGAGTAGAAATGTGAAACCTCTCATGTTCCTATTACATATGCTAAATTTTAAAATTAGAAGAAAATGCTAAATTTTGGCTATAGGGTTTTGTCTGGATGTATATGTTTTTATCCTCAACCATTACAGGTTATATATGCTACAGAAGTGACCACCCAGTGTCAAGTACTAAGCAGGATTTTTTGCCTTGTTACCTTTTATAACCGGTAACAATCATATGCTTTTAAAGAGTTTCCTATAATGATACATTTTCTGACTGCATGTCAAAAAATTAGAATACAATATTCATAAATTAATAAAATGGATTAAACCATAATTTAAATTATAGTTTATGGATTATTTAAAATATTTAAGAACTTCTCATGCTGGTTAGCTTTAATAATCTTATTTAACAAATTGATAAGTTTATAAAATAATTGCATGATTAAAATAATCACATTGGTTTTAAAAAACTTTTTTTTTTAAAGAGAAATTTTTTTGCTATAGGGTTCATATGCTTGCTGGGGAGACAGAGGGATACAGAGAGACAGGAAGGGAGAAATCATCGCTACCAGGGGAGATGGCCACACTGCAATCCCTTCTCCTCTCAGGATTTTGGTCATGCATGCACACATGCTTGGCATGAGTTCTAAGTCACTAGGTCAGAGACTTGAATCACGATCAACTATGTGGGAGTCCAGCAATGTAACCCTTATGCCATTTGCTGGTCCCCCAGAAAACATTTTTAAAAATTAATTTCTTCTTCTTTTTTTTTTTTTTTTTTTTTGCTATAGGGTGCATGTGCTTGCCAGAAAGACAGAGAGAGACAGAGAGACAGAAAGCAAAAAATCACCCCTCAGGGAGGATGGCCATGCCGCAATCCCTTCTCCTCCATTCCTCTCTCGGGATCTTGGGCACGCATGCACATGCACCCAGCATGAGTTTAAGCCGCCCGGGTCCAGTACTCGAACTGCAGTTTACTACATGGGAGTCCAGCGACATTGCCTTTATGCTAACTGCTGGTCCCAACTTATTTCTTAAGAAAGGGATAAATGTGTGACCTTAACAGAGTCTCATCACACTGCAATAACTCCCTATTTTCCAGGCTTCCAACCAGCCTGGATCATGGGGGCACCTATGGATGTAACTTGCACATTCATGTCAACCTGGGATATGAAAAAGCTGGGTTTCTTTCATGACTCCACTCTCAGCTGGCAGCACCGCACCACCTGCTGCATTGTTGCTGGGCCCGTGTTGGTGTTAACTACTGCAGATTTGGCTATTTGTTTATACATTCATTCAAATTACTTATTTAATTTATTTTGAAATTTTTATTTATTTACTTTTTTGGAAAGGTTTTTGCTATAGGGTGCATGTGCTTGCCAGAAAGACAGAGAGAGAAAGACAGACAGAAAGTGAGAAATCACCCCCCCCCCCAAGAGGGATGGCCATGCCACAATCCCTTCTCTTCCATTCTCCTCTCAGGATCTCGGGCACACACACACATGTGCCTGATGTGAGTGTAAGCCACCAGGTCCAGGACTCAAACAGTGGTCAACTACATGGGAGCCCAGTGACATAGCCATTATGCCAACTGCTGGTCACTCGAATTATTTATTAAAAACATTTCAGCACTAGTCAGTGAGTAAGTAAAACAAGAGTCCAGTGCTTCTATCTCAAGTTTGTATTTTATTCAGCCTTTAGAGCCGAAAGGCATACCGTGGGCTATGAGAAGTACAGAACTCTGGGCTTCAATTAATAAAATCTGAGGTGTGGAATAGAAAACCCCATATTAAAGAAATATCCACAATTCTGAAGCATATTCTTAAGTTACACTTTGATGGTCAAGTAATTTTGGGGGGTCCATTTACCAGATCATCGTTATTCTCTTTGAAACTACCCAGTGCTTGCTGCTGAGTTTAGAAATCTTCCAAGGTCATTAGCACAGTTCCTCCCTCACTCTCAAACCTTCCTGGACCAAGATTTTCCTAACTCTAAGTTATCCTGGAATCCTTCTGCTCTTGATAGAGGGCAACTCATACTTTGAGATGAGGACCTCTGTCCTTGCTATTGTCTCTAATGGGAATCCTCTTTCCTGGATCTGCTCAGCATTCAGGTCTCAACTTAATCCCCACCTCCCTGCAGGTTTTCCCATAAAATCTGTATCTTGGCATTCTCTATCAAATTCTATTCTATATCAGAAACAAAAGGCAAATCTAGGCCATGTGTAAAACATATAGACTTAAAGGGACCAGCAGATGGGGTAGTAGTTATGTTGCTGGACTCACACATGGCTGACTTTGGTTCGAGTCCTAGACCTGGTGGCTTGAAAATCATCCTGGACATGTGTGCCCAAGATCCCAGAAGAAAAATGGAGGAGAAGGGATTACAGCATGCCCATCCCTCTGGGGCTGATTTCTCACTTTCCTTCTTACTATTCTGTCCCTTTCTCTCTCCAGAGAGTGCACATACCCTGTGACAAAATACCTCTAAAATGTGTGTGTGTGTATATATATATATATATATATATTTATATTTATATATTTAGGTCTTATACCAGGTATTATCAATTAGTAATTTCACCAAAAAAAAAAAAAGAGCCTAGGAATCTGTACTTTCTATATGCATGTCTGTGTGTGTGTAGGGGGAGAGGGTAAGGGCACGTAATGTAAGATTTAGCCTCTTAAATTTTTAAGTGTACAATACAGTATTTTTTATTATAGGCACTATGTTATACAGAAGAACTTACTTGTCTTGCATAACTAAAACTTTATACCAACTGAACAATACCATACCATTTCATTCTCTCCACACCTCCTAGGAACAATCATGCTACTCTCAGCTACAAAGGATTTGACTATTTTAGATAACTAATATAAGTGAAATCATTCAGTATTTGTCCTTTTTTGACTGGCTCATTTCTCTTAGCATGTCTTCCAGGTTCATCCATGTTGTTGCATATGTTATAATGTTCTTTTTGTAGGCTCAGTAATATTCCATTGTATGTATACACTTTTTTTGGGGGGCACAATTGCTAAAGAGAGAGAGAGAGAACACTCTCTTATGGGGCATGGTCATTTCACAATCTCTTCTCTTCCATTTCTCCATCCTCTCTGGATTTTAGACAGGCACACACATGCACCTGGTTTGTTTCTGAAGTTTCTGGGGCTGGGGTTAGAACCACATGGTCAGCCATGTGGAAACCAGATTTCTTAAATACAAGGCTATGGGGCTGGCCCTATACTATGCTTTGTTTATCTCTCTATCTGTCAATGTATATTTAGGTTCTTTTCATACCTTAACTATTGTTAAATACTGCAATGCACATGAGGATGCAAATACTATTGGAGATTCTGATTCAATTCTTTTGTAACATATCCAGAAGTGGGATTGCTGGATTATATGAAAGTTCTATTTTTCAGTTTTCGAGGACTTTCAATACTCCTTGTTCTCACCAACAGTGTGTAAGGGTTCCAATGTTTCCACATTTTAACAAGTGTAAGGTGGTATCTCAACTTTCATATGCCTGTTGGTCATTTGAATGTCTTCTTTGGAGAAGACATATATTTTTCTCAGTTTAAAATCAAGTTATTATTAGCTCTGCTATTGAATTGTAGGAATATTAGTTGTAATATGGATATTAACTCTATAGTAGATATATGGTTTACAGTTAGTTGTCCCTTTCTATAGGTTGTCATCTCTGCTGAGTGTTTCCTTTACTGTGCAGAAGGTTTTTAGTGTGACAGAGTCCCATTTGTCTACTTTCACTTTTGTTACCTGTGCTTTCAGTGTCATATTCAAAAAAATTTTTGCTAATATCAATGTCATGAAGATTTCCCCCCTATGCTTTCTTCTAGGAGATTTGTAGTTTTAGGTCTTATATTTAAACCATTTCGAGTTGATATTTGTGTATGGTGTAAGATAAGGATCCAATTACCTTTTCAAAATGTAGATATCCAGTTTTACCTGCACCATTCATTGAAGATACTTTTCTTTCTCCTTTGCATAATCCTTGTAACTCTTGTTTAAGCTGTTGACTAAATACAGGAGTCTTCAGAAAGCTCATGGAAAACACATTTTAAGAAAAACTGCATGAGACTGGCGTGTTCTTGGACTTAGAGAGCAGAATGTCCAACTTCTGAATGGGATCCCTAGTATCCCAAGGACAAAAGAGAGAATTAAAAATGGGTGAGGTAGAGAAAGACAAGAAGATTTTTGTTCAGAAGTGTGCCCAGTGCCATATCATGGAAAAAAGAGTCAAACACAAGACTGGCCCAAATCTCCATGGCCAATTTGAGCACAAAACAGATCAGGCCACAGGATTCTCTTACACAGATGCCAGCAAGAACAAAGCCATCACCTGGGTAGAGGATACACTGATGGAGTATTTGGAGAACCCCATGAAGTACATCCCTGGAACAAAAATGATCTTCACTGGTATTAAAAGAAGTCAGAAAGAGCAGCATTGATAGCTTATCTTTACAATGCTACTGATGAGTAATAGGTGACCGCTGCCTTATTTATGACAAAACAGAAATGTCTCACCTTTTCTATGTATATCATATTTTAATGGATCTATACCAGAACTTAGATCATGAGTGACTGACAGGACATTTTTGTTGGACAGTCTTGATTTAAGTAAGACTGACTTGTGGTTAAATGAATATTGTTTGTTTTTAAAATTTTGATAGTAATTTCAGTTCAGTAATTGCTATTACTATTTGCCCTTTCTAAAGATATAACTGGTAATTTATTAGTGATGGTCATCTTTCTACCATGATGGTGAATGCTCTCTCAAAACCTACTGGAGGGGGGAACCAGCAGTTAGCGTAATGGCTATGTCGCTGGACTCCCACGTAGTCGACTGTGGTTTGTGTCCTGGACCCGGTGGCTTAAACTCAC
>NW_006159816.1:1484974-1588873 GCF_000334495.1 Tupaia belangeri chinensis
AAAAAAAAAAAAAAAAAAAAAACTACTGGAGACTCCTTTTTTTTTTTTTTTTGGCTCATATGTAACTGGTTATATGAATATATAAATGCATAAATGCTGGAGAAATCCCTTCATGTCTCAAAAACCAAGCAGACTCACCTGTGTTTTAATTTGTGTTCATTAACCTGTTAAAGGCAAGGGCTGAAGATAAAGTAGTGATATCTACTTTATATATTCGATCATTACTCTGCTGATCTAATTAGAATTCCCTGTATCCAAACCACTGCCTTGTACTTATTGAAAAACGTTTTAGTGTGGTTTGTGTATACAACCAGTTAAAGAATGTGTAACACTTAACATATTTTAAAAATGACTTGTAAGGTCAGACATTTTTGAAAGTCAGTGTGACAAGATTTAGTAGCAAGTAAAATTTTACCTCTGAATTCTATTATCTAAGTCAGACTAAGTTATATTTCAGAATTGTTAGACAACTGTTCAAAACCACAGAGAAACTAAAGAACTACTATATATGTGTGACTAGTAATGGTGCTTTTGCCAATTTATTAGAGGGGTTCAAGTAGAGGAGATAAATCATCAGCATAAATTTGTAAATTATGCCATCATAAGACATAAGATAATTAAAAAACACATGACAGATTTAAAAAAAAGAAAATCTGCATGGATTTCAAAGTTTTGTACGCCAAAACAAGCAACAAATTTGTACTTTAGTTTCCTTTTTTCCACAAACATTTTGAAGTCTCCTCATATGTTTAGGTTTATTTCTGGGATCTCGACGTTGTTGCACTTCTTTACATGTCCATTTTATGCCAGTACCTTATTGTTTTATTCAGGTATGTTTCAATTTGCTAAAGGTTGCAGAGAAAATCAGAGAAAGAGAGAGTAAGAAAGAAGAAGAGAAAACGTGAGAAAGAACCCCTTCCATGGGGGATG
Organism: Tupaia belangeri chinensis; assembly: GCF_000334495.1. Classification (NCBI taxonomy): domain Eukaryota; kingdom Metazoa; phylum Chordata; class Mammalia; order Scandentia; family Tupaiidae; genus Tupaia; species Tupaia belangeri. The sequence goes on from NW_006159816.1 coordinate 1,485,905, forward strand.
GTTATGCCACATTCACTTCTTCATTTCTCCTTTCAAGATTTTGGGCATTCACACACACACACACACTCCCAGCATGTTTTTAAAGCCTCGGGACCCAGAATTCAAATCATGCAGTCCATGTGGGATCCAGCTGCCTTGACCACCATGCAATTGGCTAGCCCCTATACTGTTTTATTCTGTAATATATTTTGAAAACAAAAAAGGTAATACATTCAGTTTTGTTCTTTCTCATGATCATTTTGCTATTTGGGTTCCTTTGTGATTCCATGAGAATTTTAAGATTGTTTTTCCATTTTCTGTTAAAATAAAAATGTTCTGTTGATCACTTTGGGTAGTACTGCATTTTATTTCATTTTATTTTATTATTTATTTTTATAGAGATTTTTGCTATAGAGCATATGTTGAATACACACAAAACAAGCATACACACACATGCATATATAAATGTACATACTAATTTGATATATTACATTCAAGCATATATGATATAAATAATATATATAAACATTTAAGTTTGTATGTATATGTATGTAAATAAAGTAGAAAACAATACTGTGCATAGGTGTGTTAAGGAAATATTTGCATTAAGTTTATTGGAATTTATTTTAGAGTAAGATTTAACATTTACTTTCTCTCTAAAATGTCACAACATATTGAATAATTTTTCATAATTTTTCTGCAATTATTTATAATGTGAGAAAATGTTATTGACCAATGTCTGTGCACTTGAACTTACATATATTTTATTTATAACGTTAGAGATATTAAACAACATTTAAAAAAAAAAAAGAATCCAGTTGACCATTAGAATAAAATTAACTTGTATAAGTAGGTTGAAACTTCAACATCCTAAGGCAATGGTTATATTGCTAATAGAACATAATCTGTAATGAGAAACTCCATTTAAAAAAGCAAAACCAAAAATAGTAATTCAAGATACAGTAATGGGACCAGTTGATGATGTAATAGTTATGCCCCTGGATGTGCGCATAGTCAACCACAGTTTGAGTCCTGGACCCAGTGGCTTAAAACTCACACCAGGTGTGTGTGTGTGTGCATGCGTGCATGTGTGCATATATGCCCAAAATCCTGAGAGGAAAATGGAGAAAGGATTGCAACATGGCCAATTCCCCATTTTTGTCTCTCTTTCTGGTGAGTGCACATGCCCTATAGCAAAAATCTCTCAACAAAAAAGAAAAGAGAGAAAGTAATGAGGAGCCAGCAGATAGCATAGAGGTTACATGGCTGGTCTCCTACATGGTTGACAGAGATTCAAGTCCCAGACCTGGTGACTTGAAACTCAGGCCATGCATGTCTGTGTGCGTGTGTAAGATCCCAGGAGGAGAATAGAGAAGGAACTGTAGCATGACCATCCCTCTTCCTGACCCCCCTCCCCCCAAGGAGATGATTTCCCACTTACCCTCTCAGTGTCCCTGTCTCTTCTCTCTCTCCAGTGAGAGCACATGCCCTAAGGCAAAAATCTCTTAAAAAAAACTTAGAGAAAGTAATGAAACAGTTGTTCGTTAGATTGTACTCTAGGTACTTTTTAATCATCTTTTGCCTTTTACTCTTTAATGATTTTAGTTACAATTATATTAGATTAGTGAATATTTTCATAATACCAGGAAATAGTAGGATATCAGTAGGGGGAAAATAGAGATTATGTTTTCCCCTATTTCAATCAACCAACTAATATTTATGAATTATTCACTGAAACAACACACCAACTCTATGCCAGAAACAACTCTAGCCAAACATAAAAAGATAAAAAAAAAGAAGTCCTATGTACATCAAATTTATATTCTCGTCAAAAGAGATAGATTCCATGAAAGAAAACATGAAAAAACCCTAGGAAAAATAAAACAAAAGTAAGAAAATGAACAAATTAGGAAAAAGTTAATCAGTGCTGTAAACATTACATTGAATAAATGCACTAATTCTGATGTTCTGTTCACTATATCAATGATTTCTATTCCTCTAAGTGGTCACAAAAGCTTTCTCTTACTTGCTGGGACTCTAGAAACCCAGTTCAGAGATTGAGATCTCTCCTTGTCTAAAGGGAGCTTCTTTGGTAGGATTTTAAAGGGCTTGGGGCTGATGCTCTCTCCTTTGACTATCATCTAATCAAGAGGGAACACAGGTGTCCTTTTGTCTTAATAAATTCTGAGAGTCCATACCATTCCTCAGTCTCTTCTTCCTGATCTTCCATCAGAGGACTTTATCTTTTGTCTTTAGGCATTTCCAAGTGCCAGACTGTGTCTTATAATTCCAGGGGTCATAGTTCAAGGTCGTTGAGTGGTATTAGTAAATCCTCTTCAGCAGAGAGGAAAGAAGGTGATGCATTCTTCCTCACTCTTAATTCTTTACTGTATGTATCAAGAGGGCACAGTTCAGAGCACAGTATCAATTCTCTCTGAAAAAATAATTTCTAATCTTTAATTCCTCTCTTGATCCCACCAGCCCCTTTTATAGACTGTAGGTTGATAGTTAGCCAAAAGATGTGAAATCAGCTTGTTCGACTCCTATGAAAGTCCTACATAGATGGTCTAGCACATCACTTTAGACTGCTGAAGAGTTTTTCACCACTTGTTTTATGAACTCAGCTGTAGTTAAGGTCATAATTGCCAACCTAAGGTTTTAAAACTGTAATAACTAGAGGCTAGGAAGTTAAAATAAGGTAATCTGATAGAGTCACTGGATGGGTCCTTTGACTAGATTATTCAGAAGAATTTAGAAGAAGGAATGAACCATGAGAAGATCAGAGGAAAAAAACATTCTGAAAGGACAAAAGAGCTAAGAGGAGGTCCTAAGGTGGGAAAAAAATTATTCAAGAATAGTCATAAAACAGAAAGCAGTTCAGTATGAGAAGAGTATGTAGATGAGGAAGAGAAAGAAAAGCCAGAGGAAAAAAAATTAAAACTAAGGTTTGTTGGGCTTTATAATCCACAGAAAGAAGGTTTTAAGTTTTTGTTTTGGTTAGGACATATGAGCTCACCAAAGAAAGACAAAGAGAGGGAGAGTGAGAAGTCATCCCCTAGAGGAGATAATCATGCCCCAGTCCCTTCTTTTCTATTTCTCCTCTTGGGATTTTGGGCATGCACATACATCAGTGTGTTTTTCAAACTGCTGGGCCCAGGACTGGAGCCAAGCAGTTTGGCATGTGGGATCCAGCTGCCTTAAGCTCCACACCATCTGTTGACCTGAAAAAAGGTTTTAAAAAATGGTATCTAAAGAGAAGAATCAAGGCTAACTATTCAATCTCTAGCTGAGTCCAGCTCGTCATTACAAAAGAGAAAGAGGAAAGAACGAATGAAAAAGAAGAAAGAACGAAAAAAGCAAGAAAGAAAGAGAAAGAAAGAACGAGAAAAAGAGAGAAGAAAGAAAGAAAAATAAGGAAAAGGGAGCCTGTCCTTTCGTGGGGAGGAGTGATGTGTCTTGACATCAGGCCAAGACTTTCAAACTGATTCACAACAGATGACTGCTGGACCATCAAGTTCAAATGTTCACTTTTCAGAAATGGAACATTTTATTCAGTCTTTTAAAATGTCTACATTGATGCTATCTTCTTTCCTTTGCTATAGTAACTATTCTAAATAGGAGTCTGCTTCATTACCTGCTTTATTTTCAGCACTATTAGAGAAGATAAGGGATTACAATTCTTCTGTGCTTTAACATGACTTAAATTGTATAATGGCCATCAAGTGACTCAAAGAAGAAAATAAGTATGTACATTCTAGAATCTCAAGAGTTGGGAACTCAGATGAGAGCTGTGAGAATTCTCAGAATTGCCAAACTCTAGCTCTGACACTACACAACATGACAGGGTATGTCAGTAAGAGGATTACAAATGTCTGTGTTTGGTCAAGTGAGTCATAGGCAGGGATCTGGAAGCAAGCCATTAAGATAATGGAATTAAGTTTGATTTGTACAAAAATTGAAAGCATGGTGACTGAAGAGGAAGTCATGAAATTTAATGGGACGAAGAAAGAATCTTTATTTTCTGCTGGCTTGTCAGATGGGGCTGAATGAGAGACATGGAGCTATAGAAGTTCATAAGGCTATAAAAAGAGATGTAAACCAAAATATTAGACATTGAGACACTGAAATATGGTGGTTAATAGCACAGGATCTGGAGCCAAACCTCCTGGTTCAAACCTTGTTCCTCAGTGTGACTGGCTAGTCATTCAGTTCCTGTGTCTCAGTTCTTTACCTGTGAATGGGGGTAATAGTGCTCTATAACTTCTAGTACTGAAGATTATATGAGTATGTAGGTATAGACTATATAGAAGATGACCCACACTGCTTATGCACAATGAAAACATGGATGTTAAAATCCTTGAGATCATTCTAAAATGAGTTTCCTAAATATATCCACCACACTTGGAACAATGGACAAGATTAAGGTTATGTTTTTGTTGACAGTTATGATCTGCAGGAGCATAGGAGAATAGATCTCACAAGGTGTTCAATCAGAAATGAGGTTCATGCATGGTCATATATTTAAAAAATAATAATAATAAAGGATCAAATAAGACTATGCTAACCTGAGGATAGGGATAGATAGAGAAGAGAAGGAACTGCAAAGTAAGATAGTATTAGTTAGCCTGGCAACAGCCAAGAGGAAAGGAGCCACAAGGTTGAAAGAAAGAAGAGTAAACTGGACAGGGGAGTAGAAGAGGAAGAGAATGAGATATATTGAAACAGAGATGACCAGAGACAGAGGCAGTACAGTAACTAAATGTATAGATAGGTGGGAAGGAAGCTAGGTAGATAGATATAAATCAATAAGCAAACCAACAAACCTAATTATTATGACAGCTGTTGGTAAGTAAAAAGATTCAGTTTTGTCTGAAGATATAAATATGGGAGAAAAGGAGAAATGATATGTTGAAATAGATAGATTGCACACTTTAAAAAGATTAAACCTGTTAAAGTGTCACTCTTTGAAAGAGAAGCCAGACCCTGAGGAAGTCAGTTCTGTTTCTTCTCATGAAATGTATAGAGATTTGAAGGGTTAAGGTGGAAAAGGGTGTTATAGTGACAGGAGGCTATTGGTATTCTTCCTAATACCTGAGGCGAAGACCAAACATGCTGCTTCTAACATAAGGCTAAGATGGTAAATTTGAAAGCAGTGGCTACAAGCATGTCTAGTTATGTCTGCCACGTCTTTGTGCACTCACGTCTAAACGAATTCAAGTGAGAAATCCTGGCTGATCAGCTTTCACAGCTGCTTTGTTGTAGACATCTGCTGGTGGTGCCAAGCGAAATGCCCACGTAGGATGCCAATAGATGGAGCATAATTCAAGGCAGGGTTTAGACATCAGACACAGAGGGTAGAAAGTAGCAGGCATATTGGAAAATGGAGTTTTATGTTTCTATTTTTCAATCATGAGTAGAAAAGCATAGCTAGAGGAAGTATTCTGTGAAGCACTGAGGCAACAAACAACAGGACCGATGGAGCTCATCTGACCCTTCCGGTTTCCTCTGAAGCTTGAGTTTCCAGGGTTATTTAAATTCTAGTAAGTGGTCAGGTAGAGGTGAAGTAATGCCATAACTACTGTCATATTCAGCAAAACAGGACCCATGATTTAAACAAGGGTAAGAAAATTATAGGAAGGAGTCAGAGCAAAGCTGGCCACTACTGAAATACTCAAACTCTCAATCTCAGTTTTATGATAAAACGTATGATCATGTTCATAGATGTTTGGAATTTCCTTCTAGACATTTGGAGCCAGAACTGGGCTTGGGAGTGTACATTTATTTGAAAGAAAAGAGATAATTGGGTAGTGGTAAAGATGGAGTGAGTTACTGTGTTTTTAGGGAGGACGAATTCTTGATAAAAAACAGGGAGGAAGACAGGGATAATCAAAATAGCATATCTAAATCAGCAAGAAAGAAAAATCTAGTATTGGAAGTAAAGAATTTGTCATTGAAAAGGAGGATAGAGGCAGGAGAATGGGAGGGAATGCTGTTGAGGAGAGAGGACTGGAGAGAGTAGAAATGTCCCTAGGGCCAAGTGTGACCGAATTCATGGCTAAAGAAAATGTGTCAAGGGAATAGCATGGTTTGGCCCCAGAATCTGGAACAAAATCAGACCAGAAAGATGTTCAGGAAAGGGTCATTAAGGAGTCTTAAGATATTAAGGTCAAGAGGCAAAGAATAAGGTGAAAAATCAAAATCTACTTCAATCTTTCAAAATAATTGTGCTCTTGAATTTAAATTTGTACTGACTGAACTAAAGAATTTTGAAAGTTAAGACACCTTTCAGAACTTCAAGTGGGTATAATTCATACTTTCTTTATCCCCTTTCCTCACAGTTACATAGGGAGTAATTTTAAGAGGACATTATTTAAAACAGATTTAGGTATTAGTATATTACAGGAAGCAGTCGTATTAGCAAAATATTGGTATTCTCTTTACTGAAACATCATCGACTTTATAAAACTTTCCCATTTTTCTTTTCGAAAAATGCTGCAAGAAATTTTGGCTATAGAACAAAATGAATCAAGATAAACAGAGACCGAAAAGTAGGAAGAGAAGAGTAGGAATGGTGTGTGGATTCCAGAGGACCATAACACAGGGTCGTTGAGACTTTCAATTTCACTTCACATAGAACTCAAGCAGCATGAGACTAGATTTTCCTGGCAATAGAAAGAAAGAAAACTGAAATGAAATACAGCAAAGTTAAAATTATGTTATGAATGGATCAAAAAAACTCTCCAGCTTTAGGCAATGTTGAGGAATCTGACTCCTAATCATTAAGAATCTGGGGCCAGCAGGTGGTGTGTTGGTTAAGGCCCTGGAATTCTCACATGGCTGACTGTGGTTCAAGTATTGGAACTGTGGCTTACTTTCTCCCTCTCTCTCTGGCCAAATTGAATAATAATAATAATAATAATAATAATAATAATATTTTTTTTTAAAAAAGAATCTTTTCTGAGTAACCTCAACACATTTGACCCAATACAAGACTTGACATCTAATTGAATCTGTGCCCAATTTTTGTGACTTAAACAATCAATCCGAGATTTCACATATCAAAATTTTCAATCTGATTCATGAAGGATGATTTTATTATTATTATTATTATTATTATTTTTGGTATAGAGAACATATGTTTGCCAAGGAAAGGGGGGAAATGAGAGAGAAAGAGAAAGAGAGAGAGAGAGAGGATAAGTGAAAATCGCCCCCCCCCATACACCAGGGGAACAGCTATGTCACAATCTTTCCTCTTAGATTCTCCTTTAAGGATTTTGGGCACATGTGCACAAATACTTGGTGTAATTTTCAAAATGTTGGGTCTGGGACTGGAACTGTGCAGTCAGCCATGAGAAATCTAGCCACCTTAACTTCCATACCACCTGCTGGCCCATCAAGTTTGAATTTTAAGACACTGGTGAATATTTTCAATGTTATGAGAAACCTACAGAACATTTTCTAAACCCCCATGAAATGATTTATCTTGGTAATCTGGAAAAATAAGATGTTTTGACTGTATAAAGACCACATATTATTTGGTCAAATATTTTCTTGATCCATGTTAAAAAGACTTTACATAAAAAGTCAATGTTAAATTGGTGAAAAATAAAGAATTGCCAAAGCTCAGCTATGTCTTAAAAATATTGATTTATCAACTTCTTGAAAGACTTTTTCATAAAGATTTGCAGATGACTAGGGAATTATTGCCAATGTAAAAATGATCAGATGAATACTATGAATCAGAACAGAATTGTTAGATTTCACTGGTTTGCTTATATTAACTTTTGTTATCACTAGTAGTTTATAACCCATGATACCGATAAATTCATGTTTTACATTTTCTTCCAGCACTCTCATTTACACAATATGGGTATCTTCTATTCTAAAGAGAATTATATATATTTTTTGAGAGTTTTTTTGCTATAGGGCACATGTGCTTGCCAGAAAGACAGAGAGAGACAGAGAGACAGAAAGCAAGAAATCACTCCCCAGGGGGGATGGCCACACCACAATCCCTTCTCCTCCATTCTCCTCTCAAGATCTTGGGCATGCACGCACATGTACCTGGCGTGAATTTAAGTCATCAGGTCCAGGACTCGAACCACGGTTGACTACATGGGAGTCCAGCGACATAGCCATAACGCCAACTGCTGGTCCCTAAAGAGAATTAATTAAAGTAGTGTTTCTTAACCTATCCAGATCGAAGTACGAGTTTTTTTTCTTTTTAAAAATTTTATATTCATTCACTCTATATCATTACAGCATACAAAATTAATTTTCCCATTAAAAATACACTGAATATTGGCCCAATCAGGACCAGTTTTCTTTTGATGTAGTTTTGTTTTTGTTTGCAATCAGTTCTGATTCAGTCCTATCACACAGTAAAATGAAAATGTATTACTGGCAAAATGGAATTAATAAGAGAAAAGTATATACATACATATATATATATGTCTCACTATACATACATATATATATATGTCTCACTATACATACATATATATATATGTCTCACTATACATACATATATATATATGTCTCACTATACATACATATATATATATGTCTCACTATATATGTATGTATATATAGTATATACATATATATATATATATATATATATAGTCTCACTATCATTAATATTATTCAATCCAATAGTTATTCTGTCAAATTCTATAAATTCTTACTCCCCATGTTTCCACTTATCTCGTTATATGCCAGTAATAGTACCCAGACTAGCACGGGCCTATGGTTTACAATTGAAATACCATTGAATTAATGGGTTCAGATTAAGTTACACTATCATGATTCTCTATCCTACAGAGAAAAAACCAGTAATAGGGATCGATTCTACATGGCAGTTATAGCAATAAACAAACTCTTTTATTTCTGTAGTATAGTTTTACATCCCCAAAATGTTTGCATGTTCATGCTCTCATTTATCTTTAGAGCAGACTTTATGGCAGGGGGGGGAAAGCTCATTAATTTACTAACAAATATCTTTATTATAAAAATGTATTTATTAAGTGCATATGTTTTATACTACTATTTTCTAGTAGTATACTGTGAAAAATCTAGACAAAACTTTTTCTATGCGAACTACATAGTACAATGAGTTATTGGCTCTCTTACTCAAGAAAAATTTCCCAAGTCTTGTTATGTGTCACACACTGAAAATTGCCTCTGAAGGGAATCTGAGTGACTAAGATGTTGCTTTCATGTAGAGTAGATAAAGCTTCAAATCACTAAGTTTAGTGTAAGAAATAATGTGATAGAGGTATTATAAGAGCACCAAGCCAAGTGCAATAAAAGTTGAGAAGAGAGTTAATTTTGATTGCAGAGAGTAGCATTTGGGTTGGGGCTTGATGTAGAGTGGCCTTCAGAATTACTGAAATGAATTTTTGGTAGGGATTAGAATGACATGAGCACATTAGCAGAAGTATGAAAAACAAGAGGAATATAGAAATTAGTTCATGTCAGTGAGATTTTGGGTAAGTGAGGATTACTTCTTGGAAATAAAACTGCAAAAGTAGATGTATATGCTAAATTATGGAAGGACTTAACCAGGAACTAAGAAGACTTTTCTATCCACAGTTATGACCTCTCCACCCTCTCAACACATACTTACTTTGACTTAATCCTTAAACACAGTACAAGAAAAGTAATTCTGACCATAAGAAGGTTAGTAAAAAAAGAAGTAAGAGAAGACTGGGTATAATTTTAAAAAGAATTACATTACACACTACACAATAAAACTTTACAAACATCTTCATTTGTCTCTGTCCCAGTGACTTACCATTTCTACCTGGCCATTAAAGTATTTTTTCTCAAGCTTTTTCTTCTCTTTCTCAGAGTAATTTAAAATATTTTTCTTTATATAACCTTTTATTTATATATCTTTCAGCTCATTCAGTTCAAAGTGAGCTATCATCTTCTTTAGAATTTGTATGGGGAAAGCTTAAATAGCATTTAGAGCCCTTTCTCCAAATCAAATAGAGACACGTAGAGATATTTGCTAGATAATATCAATAGTTAGCGTTGAAACAGTTATGTAGTGCAAGGGTGGAGTGACCAGCACAAGTAGAGGAAGTGTTTGAAAGTAGAGAACAAAAGAGAGAAACTAAGATGATAAACATACATGGGTGAGAGAAAAAGAGCAACTATTAACTATGACTTTCAGATATACTTTTAGCTCCAACTGTACCTGGACTTTTTCTTAGATATCTGCACAGTAATCATTTATAGTCTTACAATAAATATTTTTGTTTGTTTAATTTACTTTAATGAGGGCTTTTTTTTTTTTTGTCATGATGGTACACTGTACTTCTCTTTTGGATGTCAAAAAAGAAAATTATAACTGCAAATATTACCTTCAAATGTGGCCAAATCATAAATAGTGTAAGAGAGACCAGGTATTCACTCTCTCCAGAATAACCCAAGCTGATTCCCCACTATCCTGATCTTCAGAAAGAAGACTAGGGCATACATAGTTTTAAGTTGCAAAGCATTTCACCTTGGAAGTTAAACTTCCAAATAAAGAAATTGAGACCTGACCTTGTAGCATACTGGTCAAGCACTGTGCATTGAAAGCTGGGTCCCACATAGTTAGAATCCCAGTCCTGATGGCTTGAAAAAGAAGCCAAACATATGTGCCCAAAATTCTGACAAAAAGGAGAAATGGAGGCAGTATAATTCTGGCATGACCATGTCCAGTTGAAGAGGTGCTTTCTTTCCACCCCAAACCTTTTCTCTCTTTCTAGTGAGTGCATGCACCCTCTGACAGAAAAAATAAATAAATCGATCGAGGAGGAGGAAATCCTCTGGACAATAATAGCATTGGTGTAGTAGACATCTGTACTGCTTTTCAGCTCCCTTTACCTTTCCCTGCTTTCTGAAACTTGATGGTAAAGCAAGCCTACTTAACAGTCATTATACTAGTTCAGATATAAATTTAGAATTAGATTAAAAGAGATTATTATCTTCCTTTTTTAAAAAAGAAGTATCTTTTAAAAAAAATATAAATGATTATTTATTTAATTTTATTAACCATTATTATTATTTTGTTTGCTATAATGCATATGTATTCACCAGAGAGAGGCAGAGAGAGAAAGAGAGAGAGAAGGAAAGTGTGAAAGAAAGCCGCCAGGTCTGAGAATTGAACTGCAGTCAGCCATGTGGGAATCCAGTGCCTCAATCACCATGCCACCTGCAGACCCCAAGAGGTTATTTTCTTCTTAAATGAAGAAAAAAAATAATAAAGCTGACAAATACACGGCAAAAAAAATCACATAATCTTGACCCTGCAAATGGTCACAGACTCTGCAGGCTAACACATGGGAGATGCTCTGTATGCTCATTGTAGAGATTTCCTCCCACCAACCACACTCTGCCATGGTCTGTATTGTTACCTTTAGCTATGAAAGACACCAGTAAATCCAGCACCCTCAGGAAAGCTGATGAGGATTCATGGATGTACCACCAAGGAAAGAGATGAAGTCACCATCATAGAACAGAACAGGCAGTAAGTTTCAGAACATTGAATTTTATGATTAAAAAGGGCTGGTTGCTAATAAAATTCAGTGATTATGACAGGATTTCCCCAACCATACTTAAAGTAACACCAAGGTTACCCAAATTGAGTATTTTAATGAATTCACAAAGACCAGAAGGCATTTCTAGATTTCCCAGCTGCAAGAGTTCTAAAATAAAACTATTATATCTAGCCCAACAGAATACTAAAGCAAAAATGCTTATTGCTGGTGACATTCCAGGGAATAGTTAAAATGCTTTATGGCCTTTGGTAATGAAAGTGGACAGCAGTGTAACAATACATAATAAGGTGGGTTTAGTTTATGTCCTGAGAACAATCTGCTTTGCTCTTACGGTTCAATTCTTGAAATTGTTTCTGTTTTAAGTAATTACTAAGGATAGCTGGCAACTGACAGTTATAACTACCATGGCAAATGGGTTTGTTGTAGTGTTGTAGTCTAACCCCAGTCCCATTACCTAGAACTTCTAGGGAATTTAGTGTAAGTGAGGATGTCACATGAAACAAGTGTCCCCAACTTAAACCGAGCTTATAAGGATCCCCTTCTAGGAATAGCAGCTCACACTGTGGCTATTGGTAGTTCACAAATGGCTCTACATATCACACTGATGATACTTGAGAGGCTAGTAGGAGATGAAATGTATTTTACTATCATATTTCTGTTTTTTATTTAGAAATTATTGTTAAATATAAAATCACATGAAAATATTCTTTTAATTTTGTTACTATTTTTTAGTTTGCTATGGGGCATTTGCATGCATCAGAGAGAAACAAAGAGACAGAGAAGAGAGGGAAAGTTAGGAAACAAGCCTAGGACTTGAATCACAGCTGGCCATGTAGGACTCCTGCACTAAGCACCATGCCACCTGCTGGTCCCTAAGATGGATTTCTTTTTTAAGTTCAGGCTCTGGACAGAAGCACAGTGGTAAAACGCAATGCTTCGCAATGCTGGCACACGCAGGAGTGCTCTGGGTTTATGTCAAGAGATCTTCCTGAGCATGCTGGGCATGCACATGGTCATGATTCAGGGCTAACTGAGGCTGGTGGTGAATTTCAGTGTTGAGATCTCTTGTTGGGGGTGTTTTCTATCTCTACTTTTCTCTTTCTGTGTCTTATTCATGGACTAAATAAATAAATAAACTTTACAAGTACACAGTAAGAAAAACATTAAATAAATACTTGCATAAGTGGTAGGTGATGGAAAAGGCAAACATTTCACTTTTGTATGTACACGGTGGTAGCCAGCCTCCAAGGTAACCCCAGAGGTTCTTCACTCCTGGTGTTCATCCTTTACACTGTCCCCTGCCACACCAGGGTCAATGTCATCAATAGGTTATTATGGAAATGTAGAGTTCCACTCCCAATGCTAGGGTAAAAGTGACTGAGGCTTTCCTTTTGCTGCCTGAAAGTATTCGTTCTGGGGGCAGTCAGTTAGCATGCCATGAAAAGCTGACTTACGAAGAGGTCCCCTGCCAAACTGGGGTCAATGTCATCAATAGGTTATTGGAAATGTAGAGTTCCACTCCCAATGCTAGGGTAAAAGTGACTGAGGCTTTCCTTTTGCTGCCTGAAAGTATTCGTTCTGGGGGCAGTCAGTTAGCATGCCATGAAAAGCTGACTTACGAAGAGGTCCTTGTGGTACGATACTAAGGCCACTCACCAACAGCAGCAAGGAACCAAGTCCTCTTGTCTACAGCCATGTGAATGAACCAACTTTTCGACTATTACCACATAAGTCATCCTGAGCCACAAGCACTTAGCTAAACTACTCCTGAAATATCCAATCCACAGAAACTGTAAGATAATATTGAATTGTTGGAAAAGTCGTGAGTATCTTTCTGTTTTTCTAAGCAAAAATATGTCATGGCTTTTCTAACAACTCACTATATGCTTATTGTTGCTTTATGCTGGTAAATTTGGAGGCAACTTGTTACACAGCAACAGATAGCTACAAATTAATACCATGACAACACCAGAGAACAATGAGAGAATTCCAATTACCACTGTCTAGTTTTATGGTTTGTCTTTCTTTTTTCTGAAACCTCTACTAAATTCTAACAAAAAGTATACTTCTTGAGTCTGCTCTTTGCTGAGGTTGCCTGTACTGCCTCTTCTCTGACATAGTGGTTGTCACTGCTTACTTCTGACAATGAGAAGATGATGGGCTTTTGAGGAAGGCTCAAGTAGCCAAGACAAATCCAGTGTATTCCAAGATCAGGTTGCTCCTATAGCTGTGATCTGAAGTCCTGAACTCCAAATGTTAACTGACTTGATGTTTCTCTTGTTCCCTTTCTCTTCGTAGAAGGATCTTGGAGCAGTTATTGTCTCTTAGCTTTACTCGCATGTGTTTTCTGGGTTCCCAAAAGAGTGGGTCTAGAGTAAATTCGGAATAATTTTTACAGTCATTGTTTAAAGTCTTTCTTTTAGCAACTTCAAAATAAATACATTGAGGGTATTTTCTTGTTAATGAACTTTTCCCTCAGATCAACAGCAGCAGTTTGCCATAATACAATAAGTTCCCTGCTCACAGGGCCCTGGCCTGGTGCTTTCACTCAAACTGGGGAAGTTTCCCTGATGCTGTTGGTCTCTCAGACTAGGAAGGAAAGAACTAATGGAAAGAGCATAGCAACAGGCTAAACAAAATTCAGTTCGCTTTCTACATTTACTCACCTACTTTCACATTTTTACTGTTATTTCCCAAATACTTTCTCATCGCCAATGGAAATTTCTTATTAGGTCTTGGGTATGAACATTGAGAATCAATTTGGTCTTCACTGTGTTCTGTTGTCTCGGCATTTCCATAATTACTCTGCCATTAGTTACTCCCAGGTGATTGTTAAAATTATATATCATGAGATTTAACTACAGACCAGACCAGACCACACCACAGTGTTTTATAATCTCCACTAGAATTCCTTCCAAATAACTAAAGAACTAATCATCTTAGCTCTGTTTTTTGTCTCTAGTTGGGACTTTTCAAGCATCTCTCATGTAACGAAATAAAGGCTCATTTACCTTAACATTTCCAGGCTGCTTTACGGAGTTGAAAAAGGAAGTTTGTTTCTCCATAGCCCCATTAGAAGAGGTCCTTGTACCAATCTCAGCAATAATCTGCTGGATGTTCTGACCCCATGACGTATTATCTGTCATGCATTAAATTCAGTGGATACCAAACTTTATGGATACCTAAAATCTAACACAATTTTTCTTATTTCTTTCTCAGTAATTATATCATCAGGGTCCACATCAGAAGTAACCCAGGTGGAAGCAATTCTTGGTAGAGCTATAAACTGAAATATACCAGGAAGTTTAGCTTCCACTGTGGTTCTAAACCTCTAAACATGACTGGAAAGAGTGGTACTCTCCAGCTGTCAGTCACTAGAGCCTCTGTGACAGCCAGTTCAGTGACAGACAGAGGTGGCAGTTCAGGATGCCCACATGGCCCTGTGGGTTCATGTTCTTCCGGCCATTTTGGGTCTGCATTCTTCTCCAGCTATTTTACTTATTGTCATCAATCATGCCTGCTCTTTTCTTTGCTCTGTGCCCCCCCTTTTTTCTTTCTTTCTTTCTTTTTTTTTAAAATTTGATATTGCATTTATTTTTCCCCCTCTAAATTATCTACAAATCAAAGGGGACAAGATAGAAATTTGATACTTCTTGATGTGAATGAATTATGTTCTTTTAGCTGCCATAGAAAATAGATTTTTTAAAAGACCTTCCAGGAAAGCAGTCACTTGGTTATTCCTCATTCGCATATCATTTATTTCTGGAATGTTGTCTCTGAATTATCTGATTATTTGCTACTTGCAGTTCTCCCCCACTTCCCAATGTACTCTCCATGAAAACAGCCATTTGTGTGCCTTGATTCAGCCCCAGGAACTAGGGCTTTGTCAGACAAAGTAATAATTGTGGTTGTTTCTATCAACGTATCTGCTCAATAGGTTACATTAGCTGAACCAAAGTCTCAAGGAAATCTGGCCTTTGAGGCAAGTATGCCCCAAAGACATTAGAACTATTTAGAAATAGAAGCAGTTCAGAAATCACTTAATGTAGTCACATTAAGTCATCTCTAGGGTGAGATGAGGCAGAAAATCAGAAAGAAAGAAGAAAAATTCATAGACCAGAGTGTCTAGTAAACCTGCAAATGGTTCACAGCTGTGTGGCGTGTGGTCATACTGGATAAACAAACTCAGCAATCACATTTGAGTTGAAGAATTCTTCTGGCTATAATTGCACTTTTTTTTTTTAAAATCTCTTTCTGTGGTCAGACGCAAGGTAAAAATTTTAGGATTCTGTTCTTAATGACTGTGCTATCTTAAGTTATAGGAATTCCTCATTAATTTGAGATCCACAGATACAAGCTTAATGTGTTCAAAACTGATTTTATTTTGTAGCTGTTTCACGAAGAAATATTAAATGAAAGATAGGAAATATAAATTAAGTTTTTAAAGTTAAAACCCATAACTTGGGGGATTAAATATACTTTGTAATTTGGTTTAAGGAAAGATCTAACTTTTTAAATGTTTATGTATTTATTCTTAGTTTTTCTATAAGGCACATGTATTCACCAGAGAGGGACAGAGAGAGAGGAGAAAGAGGGAAAGTGAGAAATCACCCACAAGGGAATGGTCACACCATAATCCTTTCTCTTCCATTTTCTTCTCAGGATTTTGGGCAAGCACACACACAGGCCCAGTGTGTTTTTCAAGCCAAAGGGTCCAGGACTTGAACTGGGATCCAGCTATCTTAATCTCCATGTTTCCTGCTGGCCCAGGTCTCTTGCTGGCCCCAGAACTACCCCTTTTAAATTTTAGTAATTAAATTATGCCTTTATATTCCACTGGTATTTTGAAGCTACATTTTTTAATTTATTAATTAAAAGTCTTTAAACACCATTATCGAGGGAATGCAAATTTAAAAGTTTAAAAGGATAAATAAAAGGTCAGTTCTTTGTTTTGTTTTTATACAAACCTAAAATTGAAAAGATTCATTATACATTTTTCCACTGAAGTTTTGCTTTTCTATATAAAATATATTAATTTGAGGTGCTTAATTTGTGAAACTTCATCAAAGTGTAAGTATTTTACGGTGTGCTCTTTGATGATCTGAACATGTAAGTCACCAGTTCTGGGATTACTATCAGTATAGTAATACTACTGAATTAATATTTTCACTTAATGTTGCTTTATAACTAACATTTTAGTGTAGAAAGTATTTCAAGCAGAATTTTAGGAATATGTTCAAGTTTTGAAGTGACAAAAGTATTTAACTCAATAGAATTGGCTGGTCAACATAATTTTTTGATTAATGTTAAAGGACCATGGTGTTGAGGAAATGTGATCAGAGAAACTAAACAATGTTAATGAAAGTCAGTGACAGATACAGTAACAAATGTCCATATAATACTATAAATATATATGATAACCTCACATCTCTTTATGTGAGGTTTAGATCATTTACCATAAATATTTTAAAATAAATTCTAAAAATTTATTGAATTTGCATTTACTCACTGTACATCTTTACAGTGTACAAAACAGTCTTTCTCAGCATGAATACAATGCATATTAGTCATGTCAAAGATATTACCATATACTATCATCAGCATTTACTGTAAATCAAAATTTTTAATGATTATTCATAGTCATTATACAAAATTATACAATGGAAAAAACTTTTTAAACTTTATTTATTATCATCATAATCTTGTTTATATTACATTGAATCACATACAACTTTACAGTGTATTACATTTTTTTCCGGAGGGAATGCCATGCGTGTCAATCAATACAGAGACATTAAAATCCTCACTTCATCATTCAGTATCTTTTCATTGTTTTTCCTGATCATTACTATTATTATTATTCCAATTATTTTTTTAACCAATCACTATTTCTCATTTTGCTTGTAAAACGATTTTATCCAACATGAAATACTTCTCATACCAATCCATTTGAGAAAACTATACACATCATCATCAACAGGTAATGAACCATATCTGCATCCCACTAATGTCATGCCTCTTTATTTGTTCTCTTGCTATCTTTCTCTATCCTCTTCTCTTCTCCCCCCACATTCCACGCTGTCTCATCCTCGTTAAGTATTTTCATTGCTTTTATGTCCTCCAGTACTTTGCTCTCTACCATAGAGTGTGGATAGTCGGTATATATTAAGTGGATTCATACAATATCTTTCTTTCATAGCCTGGCTTGCTTCAATCAGCAATAGATCCTCCATATCCGACCACTTTCTATCAAAAGCCAGGGTTTTGTTATTTTTTTTTATGGCTGAGTAGTATTCCATAGAGTATATGTGCCACACTTTTTCAATCCATTCATCAGTTTGTGGACATTTAGGTTGGTTCCACGTCTTGGCAATTGTCAATAATGCTGCAATAAACATTGATGTGCAAGCACTTTTCCGACTGAGTGTTCTCCTGTCCTTTGGGTAGATACCCAGAAGTGGTATTGCTGGATCAAATGGTAGTTCTATTTGTAGATCTTTGAGGAACCTCCATATTGTTCTCCACTACAATGGGAAAAATTTTAAAAAAGAAAAAAGTAAGCCAGTGTGAAATTATGTAAAGACTTGCTGCTAAATATTTTAGAGTAGTTTATTAGAATTGTTGCTGTATTTAAAAATAAAGATTTTATAGAATGTACAAATATTTATATATTAGCTTTGAGAAGAAAGCTTGAAATTTATTTTTCTAATTATAAAACTCATATGTTTGAGGTCAGCAGATGACATGGTGGTTAATGATGCTGGACTCCCACATGGCCGACTGCAGTTTGAGGCCCAGATTCGCGACTTGCTTTCTCACTATCCTTCTCTCTCTCTCATCAACTTAAAATAAATAAAGTTAAATAAAATAATTCTTAAAAAAAGTTTAAATAGTCATATGTTTGTTGTAGTAAGTTTGAAACATTAATAAACTAAGTGAAAAAAGGAATCTAAAAATTATCCAAGATCTCATTATCAAGAGCATAACAGTTGGGTCTAAATATGTATCAGGATTTAATAGTTTATATAAGCAGCAAGGTAAGCAGCTGATAAACAGTGGATTATTTAGTAAGTTCTATTAGATAAAGCAAAAACAAATACACAATTCACCTCTCACTATGCACCTCAAAATAAATTTCAATTGCATGAAAGATATAAACATTTAAAATGTAGCATATTAAAGCATGGGATAATTTTTTTATAATCTTGGAGGAGGGAAAACTTTTTAAACTATGACATAAAATCCAGGAGACATAGTTTTTTTTCTAAAGATAAATTTAACTATACATTTTTATCATCATAATCTTCTTTATATTACATTGGATTACATATAACTTTACAGTGTATTGCATTGCTTTTTCTTTTTTTTATATTTTTTTTTATTTTTTATTATCATCATAATCTTCTTTATATTACATTGGATTACATATAGCTTTACAGTGTATTACATTGTTTTTTCAAAAGGGAATGCCATGCATGTCAGTCAGTACAGAGACATTAATCTCCCCACTTCACCATTCCATATCTTTTCTGTTTTCCCCAATCATTATTTTTATTATTCTAATTATTTTTATAAAACAGTCAATTGCTATTTCTCGTTTTGCTTGTAAAAATACTTTGCCCATCATGAAATACTTCTCAGACCAATCCAGTTGAGAATACTATACATGTCATCATCAACAGTTAATAACCCCTATCTGTTTCTCACTAACGTCCTGTCTCTCTATTGTTCACTTGCTATCTTTCTCTATCCTCTTCTCTTCACTTACCCCATTCCACACTGTCCTATTCTCATTAAGTACCTTCACTGTGTTTATGTCCTCCGAATTTTTGCTCTCTATTATAGAGTGCGGATAGTCGGTATATATTGAGTGGATACATACAATATCTTTCTTTCATAGCCTGGCTTACTTCACTCAGCAATAGATCCTCCATATCTGACCATTTTCTATCAAATTCCAGGGTCTTGTTATTTTTTATGGCTGAGTAGTATTCCATAGAGTATATATACCACACTTTTCCAATCCATTCATCAGTTTGTGGACATTTAGGTTGGTTCCATGTCTTGGCAATTGTGAATAATGCTGCAATAAACATGGATGTGCAAGCACTTTTCTGACTGAGCGTTCTCCTGTCTTTTGGGTAAATACCCAGAAGTGGGATTGCTGGATCAAATGGTAGTTCTATTTGTAGATCTTTGAGGAACCTCCATATTGTTCTCCACAGTGGTTGAACTAGTTTACATTCCCACCAACAGTGTAGGAGGGTTCCCTTTTCACCACATCCCCGCCAACACTTATCACTTTTTATATTCTTAATCTTTGCCATTCTGACAGGGGTTAGGTGGTATCTCATTGTGGTTTTTATCTGCATTTCCCTTATGATGAGGGATGTCGAGCATTTCCTCATATGCTTTTTGGCTGTTCGTATGTCTTCCTTAGAGAGACTTTTGTTCAGCTCACTTTCCCATCTTTTAATCGGGTTAATCATTTTTTTTCGCATAAGGCACTTGAGTTCCCTATGTATTCTCGTTATCAGTCCCTTGTCTGAGGCATATTTAACAAAAATATTTTCCCATTCTGAGGGTTGTCGGTTCACACTTGTTACTGTGTCCTTTGCTGTGCAGAAACTTCTTAGTCTAATATAGTCCCACTTGTCTATTTTAGGGATTATTGCCTGTGCTTTGGGAGTCTTATTTAAGAAGTCTTTGCCTACTCCAATGTCTCCCAGAGTTTCCCCAGCATTTTCCACAAGTAGTTTTATTGTCTGAGGTCTTAGGTTCAGATCTTTGATCCATTTTGAGTTGACTGTTGTTAATGGTGAAAGATGGGGGTTCAGTTTCATCTTTCTGCAGGTGGATACCCAGTTTTTCCAGCACCATTTACTAAAGAGGTTTTCCTTTTCCCAATGGATTGACTGATATCCTTTGTCAAAGATCAGTTGGCTATAAGCTTTGGGAGTTATTTCTGGGGTCTCTATTCTCTTCCATTGGTCCACATGTCTGTTTTTATGCCAATACCATGCTGTTTTGATGACCACAGCTTTATAGTATATCTTGGGATCAGGGAGTGATATGCCTCCTACTCCATTCTTCTTACGCAGGATTGCTTTTGCAATACGAGGTCTTTTATGGTTCCAGACAAATTCTATAATTGTCTTTTCTAGATCTCTGAAGAATATCTCTGGTATTTTGATTGGAATTGCATTAAACATGTAGATTAATTTGGGTAGAATTGCCATTTTGATTATGTTAATTCTACCAATCCAGGAGCATGGGATGTCCTTCCACTTTTTTATGTCACTTTCAATGTCTTTTTTAAGATTCTCGTAGTTTTCTTTATAAAGGTCTTTGACTTTCTTAGTTAGGTTTATCCCTAGATATCTTATACATCTTGTGGCTACGGTGAAAGGGATTCCTTTCTTCAGCTCTGCTTCATTCAACTTGTTGTTCATAAATAGAAATGCTATAGATTTTTGGATATTGATTTTGTATCCTGCCACCTTACTGTATTCACTTATTACTTCAAGCAGTTTTTTCATGGATACCTTTGGGTCTTCTAAGTATACCATCATGTCATCTGCAAATAAAGATATTTTCAACTCTTCTTTGCCTATTCGAATGCCTTTAATACTGTTCTCTTCTCTGATTGCAATAGCTAAGACTTCCAGTACTATATTAAAGAGCAGTGGAGAAAGTGGGCAGCCTTGCCTAGTACCTGTTTTCAGAGGAAAAGCTTTCAGCTTTTCCCCATTCAGTATAATATTAGCTGTAGGTTTTTCATAGATTGCTTTTATTGTGTTCAGAAATGACCCTTCTATACCAATCTTACTGAGAGTCTTAATCATAAAAGGATGTTGTATTTTATCAAACGCTTTCTCCGCATCAATTGAGATGATCATATGGTTTTTATCTTTCTTTCTGTTAATGTGGTGTATTACATTTATGGTCTTGCGTATATTGAACCACCCTTGCATCCCTGGTATAAAGCCTACCTGGTCGTGATGAATGATCTTTGTTATATGTTGTTGGATACGATTTGCGAGTATCTTGTTGAGAATTTTCGCATCTATATTCATCAATGATATTGGTCTGTAGTTTTCCTTTTTTGTCATATCCTTATCTGTTTTGGGGATGAGGATGATGGAGGCTTCATAAAATGAATTTGGAAGGTTTCCTTCCTTTTGAATCTTTAGAAATAATTTTAGTAAGATAGGGGTTAATTCTTCCTTGAAAGTTTTGTAGAATTCACAAGTGAAGCCATCTGGGCCTGGGCTTTTCTTTGTTGGGAGATTATTAATTACTGATTCAATCTCCTGGCTTGTTATAGGTCTATTCAGATTCTCTATGTCTTCCTGATCCAATCTTGGTAGTTTATATGCATCCAGGAATTTGTCCATCTCCTCCAGGTTATCTTGTTTGTTGGCGTAAAGTCGCTCATAGTATCCTCTAATGATATTATGTATTTCTGCTATGTCCGTGGTAATATTGCCTGTTTCATCACATATTTGATTAATCTGGTTTCTTTCTTTCTTCTTCTTGATCAGTCTAGCCAATGGAGTATCAATCTTGTTGATCTTTTCAAAGAACCAGCTTTTGCTTTCATTTATTTTCTGTATGGTTCGTTTATTTTCTATTTCATTTATTTCTGCTCGAACCTTTATTATTTCTTTTCGCCTGGCATTTTGGGGGTTCGTTTGTTGTTGTTTTTCCAGTTCTCTGAGGCATGATGATAAGTTATCTACTTGCCATCTTTCCATCCTTTTCTTATGTGCACTAATTGCTATGAATTTCCCTCTTATGACTGCTTTTGCTGTGTCCCATAGGTTCTGGACACTTGTGTCCTCATTATCATTTGTTTCCATAAATTTGTTTATTTCAGCCTTAATTTCTTCAGTAGTGAAGAAGTCATTCAGAAGTAGGTTGTTCAGTTTCCATGTGTTCGTGTGTTTTCGGGGTTGTTTCTTGAAATTAATCTTGAGTTTAATTCCATCATGGTCAGAGAAGATGCTGGGTACAGTTTCTATGCCTTTGAATCTGTAAAGGCTTGATTTGTGTCCTAATATATGATCTATCTTTGAAAAGGTTCCATGTCGGGGTGAGAAAAATGTATATGTTGTGGATGTAGGGTGGAAAGTTCTATAGATATCTGTCAAGCCCATTCCATTTATAGTATCATTTAAGTCCTGTATCTCTCTATTTATTTTCTGTCTAGAAGATCTGTCTATAGGAGATAACGGGGTGTTGAGATCTCCAACAATTATAGTATTTTTCCCTATGTCTCCTTTTAGCTCCAGCAGTCTTTCCTTCACATATTTAGGCGCACCTGAGTTGGGTGCGTAGATATTTATAAGGGTTATATCTTCTTGCTGGATTACCCCATCTACTATTATATAATGCCCTTCTTTGTCTCTTCTTACAGTCTTTGTTTTAAAATCTATTTTGTCTGAGATCAATATCGCTACTCCAGCCTTTTTCTGATTTCCATTTGCATGGAATATCTTTTTCCAGCCCTTGACTTTTAGTCTATGTATATCTTTATCCATAAAGTGAGTTTCTTGTAGGCAACAGATAGAGGGTTTCTGTTTTCTTATCCATTCAGCTAGTCTATGTCTCTTAACTGGGGAATTTAATCCATTGACATTCAATGTAATTATCGATATTTCCATACCTGATCCTATCATTAAGTGAGCCATTTTCTTAGTTGTTTTTTGTTCTCGTATAACTGTCTCTGATTTTTTAGTTTTCCTGGTATAGTACTCCCTTCAAAACCTCTTGAAGAGCTGGTCTGGTGTTGGTAAATTCCTTCAAATTTTGTTTATTTGAGAATGTTTTTATCTTTTTTTCCCATATAAAAGATAATTTTGCCGGGTATAGTATTCTTGGTTGAAATTGTTTTTCACTCAACACTTTGACTATGCTTCCCCATTCTTTCCTTTCCTGCATTGTTTCTGCTGAGAGATCCGATGTTAGCCTGATGGGGTGACCTTTGTAAGTAACCTGGCGTTTCCCTCTTGCCAACTTTAGTATCTTGTCTTTATCTGTTGTTTTTGCCAGTCTGGCTATGATGTGCCTTGGAGATGATCTTCTTGGGTTGATTCTACTTGGGGTCCTCTGTATTTCTTGGGTCTGGATATTTGAATGCCTTTCTAGATTTGGAAAGTTTTCTTCCAGGATCTCATGGAATAAATTTTCCAGGCCCTTATTATTTTCTTCCTCCTCCGGAATACCAATTATCCGAATGTTGGGGCGCTTGATGGTGTCCAGTATTCCTCGTATATTATCCTCATTTTTCATGGTTGTTTTCTCAATCTTCTTGATACTTTTATCTAGGTCAGATGTTTTGTCTTCTACGTTAGAGATTCGGTCTTCTGCCTGGTCTAACCTACATTTAATGCTTTCAAGGGAGGTTTTGATTTCCTCTATCACATTCTTCAAACCTAGAAGTTCCATCTGGTTCTTGTTTAGGGTATCCATTTCTTCTTTCAAGTCATTAAAGGACTTCCTCATCTCCTGGAGCTCCTTGTCTCTTTTCTCTTCCATCTCAGTTAGTTTGGTCACTACAAATATTCTGAATTCCTTATCAGACATGTCCACGACGTCCATTGTATTGACTGTGGGTGATGTAGGATTGATGATTTCCCTTGACGGAGAGGCCTTTTGTTGGTTGCTCATATTTCTTGAGCCTTTGCGATTGTTTTTAGTCATCAGGTAATCTATATGTTTCTTGCCAACTTATTTCAGGTATCTCTGATTCATAAAAGTTGTACAGGCTTAGAAGATTGATGATTTCTCTTATGGTTGGCCTACCTATTACTCACAATTACCATTAACTGTTGCCACTAGCCCTGGAAGGCCCAAAGTGCTCGCTGTTTCTAAGGAGTAGTGAGCCTTCAACTGACCAAACAAGCAACACCCCAAGAGCAAAGAAAAACAAAATGGAAAAAGAAAATCGCGCACCGCGCGCTACTCAACTCACCAAAATTCAAACACTCCAAAGGCTAGTGGAAATGGATCAGACAATGAATGACAGTACCAGGTTGGTCGGGCCTGCAGCCTCAGTCCGCCTGGTGTCCGGAACTGCTGGCCGGCTCGATCCGGGTTTCGGGTGGGGAGGGGTGTGGGTTCGCCTTAAAGTCCCAGGCAACCAACCTGGAGTCCAAGGAGGAAGGATGGTGGGGATACGTGGAGTTGCGGTAGGGTCGGGCCTGCAGCCTCAGTCCGCCTGGGGTCCGGAACTGCTGGCCGGCTCGATCCGGGTTTCGGGTGGGGAGGGGTGTGGGTTCGCCTTAAAGTCCCAGGCAACCAACCTGGAGTCCAAGGAGGAAGGATGGTGGGGATACGTGGAGTTGCGGTAGGGTCGGGCCTGCAGCCTCAGTCCGCCTGGGGTCCGGAACTGCTGGCCGGCTCGATCCGGGTTTCGGGTGGGGAGGGGTGTGGGTTCGCCTTAAAGTCCCAGGCAACCAACCTGGAGTCCAAGGAGGAAGGATGGTGGGGATACGTGGAGTTGCGGTAGGGTCGGGCCTGCAGCCTCAGTCCGCCTGGGGTCCGGAACTGCTGGCCGGCTCGATCCGGGTTTCGGGTGGGGAGGGGTGTGGGTTCGCCTTAAAGTCCCAGGCAACCAACCTGGAGTCCAAGGAGGAAGGATGGTGGGGATACGTGGAGTTGCGGTAGGGTCGGGCCTGCAGCCTCAGTCCGCCTGGGGTCCGGAACTGCTGGCCGGCTCGATCCGGGTTTCGGGTGGGGAGGGGTGTGGGTTCGCCTTAAAGTCCCAGGCAACCAACCTGGAGTCCAAGGAGGAAGGATGGTGGGGATACGTGGAGTTGCGGTAGGGTCGGGCCTGCAGCCTCAGTCCGCCTGGGGTCCGGAACTGCTGGCCGGCTCGATCCGGGTTTCGGGTGGGGAGGGGTGTGGGTTCGCCTTAAAGTCCCAGGCAACCAACCTGGAGTCCAAGGAGGAAGGATGGTGGGGATACGTGGAGTTGCGGTAGGGTCGGGCCTGCAGCCTCAGTCCGCCTGGGGTCCGGAACTGCTGGCCGGCTCGATCCGGGTTTCGGGTGGGGAGGGGTGTGGGTTCGCCTTAAAGTCCCAGGCAACCAACCTGGAGTCCAAGGAGGAAGGATGGTGGGGATACGTGGAGTTGCGGTAGGGTCGGGCCTGCAGCCTCAGTCCGCCTGGGGTCCGGAACTGCTGGCCGGCTCGATCCGGGTTTCGGGTGGGGAGGGGTGTGGGTTCGCCTTAAAGTCCCAGGCAACCAACCTGGAGTCCAAGGAGGAAGGATGGTGGGGATACGTGGAGTTGCGGTAGGGTCGGGCCTGCAGCCTCAGTCCGCCTGGGGTCCGGAACTGCTGGCCGGCTCGATCCGGGTTTCGGGTGGGGAGGGGTGTGGGTTCGCCTTAAAGTCCCAGGCAACCAACCTGGAGTCCAAGGAGGAAGGATGGTGGGGATACGTGGAGTTGCGGTAGGGTCGGGCCTGCAGCCTCAGTCCGCCTGGGGTCCGGAACTGCTGGCCGGCTCGATCCGGGTTTCGGGTGGGGAGGGGTGTGGGTTCGCCTTAAAGTCCCAGGCAACCAACCTGGAGTCCAAGGAGGAAGGATGGTGGGGATACGTGGAGTTGCGGTAGGGTCGGGCCTGCAGCCTCAGTCCGCCTGGGGTCCGGAACTGCTGGCCGGCTCGATCCGGGTTTCGGGTGGGGAGGGGTGTGGGTTCGCCTTAAAGTCCCAGGCAACCAACCTGGAGTCCAAGGAGGAAGGATGGTGGGGATACGTGGAGTTGCGGTAGGGTCGGGCCTGCAGCCTCAGTCCGCCTGGGGTCCGGAACTGCTGGCCGGCTCGATCCGGGTTTCGGGTGGGGAGGGGTGTGGGTTCGCCTTAAAGTCCCAGGCAACCAACCTGGAGTCCAAGGAGGAAGGATGGTGGGGATACGTGGAGTTGCGGTAGGGTCGGGCCTGCAGCCTCAGTCCGCCTGGGGTCCGGAACTGCTGGCCGGCTCGATCCGGGTTTCGGGTGGGGAGGGGTGTGGGTTCGCCTTAAAGTCCCAGGCAACCAACCTGGAGTCCAAGGAGGAAGGATGGTGGGGAGCACAGGATTGTTTTTGCAGTACGAGGTCTTTTATGGTTACAGACAAATTCTATGACTGTCTTTTCTAGATCTGTGAAGAATATTTCTGATATTTTGATTGGAATTGCATTAAACATGTAGATTAACTTGGGTACAATTGCCATTTTGATTATGTTGATTCTTCCAATCCAGGAGCATGGGATGTCCTTCCACTTTTTTATGTCACTTTCAATATCTTTTTTAAAGATTTTCATAGTTTTCTTTATAAAGGTCTTTGACTCTCTTAGTTAAGTTTATCCCTAGGTATCTTATACACCTTGTGGCTACGGTGAAAGGGATTCCTTTCTTCAGCTCTGCTTCGTTCAACTTGTTCATAAATAGAAATGCATGTGAAACTGCATGTTAAAAGAAACACCTAACATCTGGAAATTTAAGAAAAATCAAATAACAAACTAGGAAATAATATTTGTACCTCATATCATAAGCAAAGGCTAGTCTCTTAATATATACAAAGCTTTTAGAAATTAATAAGAAAGGTAACAATCTAGTCTACAAAAAGACTATGAAATTCTGTACATAAAGATGAGTGACAATGGTTGTTACACATAGAAAAAAGACACTCAAGTTCACTGATAATATATTCAAATTCACATTGCACTACATTTTTTACATAGAATATTTCAAAATAGTAATTACCTAATTATTAGGACTAGTAAGAGTAATAGAATACAAATATAAAAGGAACTTCAAAAAGTCCATGGAATACAAAAGTAAAGTACAATTTTATATTGGTGCAAAAATTTTTGAAATCCATGCCTAATTTTTTTCATAATGTGCATTTTCTATAAACTTGTGAAGACCCCTCATAGTTGCCATAGTTGATCATGATCAATGAGCATATATAATCAATGCTTTATATATTATTTCACTGAAATAACTCAAACTTCTGAGAACACATGAAAATAAGAAAAAATGTTTAAGAGAGATTTTTGCTATAGGGTGTGTGTGTTTGCTGGAGAGACAGCGAAAACCAGAGAGACAGAAAGTAAGAAATCACCTCCGTGGAGGATGGCCATGACACAATTCCTTCTCCTTCATTCTCCTCGTGGGATCTTGGGCATGTATCCACGAGCACCTGCTGTGAGTTTCAAGCCTCTAGGTACAGGACTTGAACTGCAGTCGGCTATGTGGAAGTCCAGTGATGTAACCATTACACCATCTGCCAGTCCTGTGAAAATCAAAATTTTGTAGAACAGGAAACTGTGACAATGAGATCAAGTAAGATCATGTGACTAATAGATGGAGGAGCTGGGGCTACATACAGATCAGGTGACTACTGTGCTTGGACCATTATTTACTACATGGAGTCTTTGGGGGTTGCTTTTGGCCAATCTTTCATATATGAGCATCTAGACTTCTCTGCATTACTCCTCACGTAAGCCTTTCTGAGTGCCTGACAATGTGACACAAGAGATAAGCAAATGAACTGTGATGTTGCTCAAAGCATATCCTGGCACAGGGCAAGCCAGGCAAAATAAACAACTTACTAGTTATGTATAGACATTACTTGTGGTGTTCTATAAACGACTTTAGGATATTGAAAGAAGATCCAAATTAATTTAAAAAATTATATTATTTGTGTTACAAAAGACTTAGGAAATATTTAATGGTGGAGTCATACAGGAGAACATAGGTTGAACATCTCTAATCAAAAAGAAAATGAAATCCAAAATCCTCCAAACTCCAAAACATTTTAATTGCCAGCCAATATGATGCCACAAGTGGAAAATTCCACATTTGACCTCATGTGACAAGATACATGAATGCTACAATACACCAACATTGTATAAAATTACTTTTGAGCCCATATCCCCTGGGGGGTGATTTCTCGCTTTCTGTCTCTCTGTCTCTCTCTGTCTGTCTGGCAAGCGCACGCGCCCTATAGCAAAAACCTCTCCAAAAAAAAAAAATTACTTTTAAGCTATGTATATAAGGTGTACATAAAGCGTAAGTAAATTTCATGTTTAGATTTGGGTTCCATCTCTAAGATATCTCATTATGTGCATGCAAATTATTTTGGGATCCAAAAATAATCCCACATTCCAGACACTTCTGGTCCTAAGCACTTCAGAGCAGGAATAGTAAACCTGTATTTATATCATCTGAGGTCCAATTAAAGCTTCATCTTCTGAAAAGTGCTTTTTCTGTTCCTTTCTCTCTTCCTTCCTCTCTCTCTTCCTCCATCCCTCTTGCCTTACTTCATTTTTGGTTTATTTATTTATTTTATGAGAAAGAGAGAGAGAGGGACCAGCAGTTAACCATAATGGCTATGTCGCTGGACTCCCACGTAGTCAACTGCAGTTCGTGTCCCAGACCCGGTGACTTAAAACTCATGCCGGGTGCATGTGTGTGCGTGCCCAAGATCCCAAGAGGAGAATGGAGGAGAAGGGATTGCGCATGGCCATCCCCCCTTGGGCGTGATTTCTCGCTTTCTGTCTCTCTGTCTCTGTCTGTTTGGCGAGCGCACGCACCCTATAACAACAACAACAACGGAAAAACCTCTCCAAAAAAAAAAAAAAAGAAAGAGAGAAAGGCAAACAGACACCCTCAACATTATCTCATGTCATTGCAATCCTCCTGGTAAGAATTCTAGCCAGTCATGGGTATTCAGGTCAATCTGATATCTAAATCCATGGCCTGTGTTATGGATCCAGTGGGTCAAAGTGGCATCTCACGACCTGTGCCACCCCCACGTCATTTTTATCTCCTGTGTTTTTCAAATTATATTTACTATCTCTCAATGTGCCTTTTTATGTTTTGTCATTCATAATCTTGTTTAACCATTTCAAATGTGTATTAATTGACTGCTAGCAAGCCACTCTTCTTGAGGGACAGGTACTCTGTCTTGTATTTCTTTTTATTATCCTTGTATTTGCTTGGTGCTTATCTTACAGAAAACGACCCACAGGGATTTGAATTGGACTGAAATGTTAAAATAATGAGAGTAGCAAGTGGTCATGAATCACTTTGTAAGGATGATCACAATAGAGTTCACAAAGTATAATTTTTCTTTTATCTCTTTTAAAATTTGCCTGAGGGTGCTGGCACTTGCTTGGAGTGGGGGTGGGGGGAGGGAGATAACCTCCTTTATGGAGAATGATCACGCTACAATTCCTTCTCTTCCACTTTTCCTTAGTTTTGGGTTTTTAAATGTGCACATGTCCACATGTGCCCTGCATGGTTTTCAAGATGCTGGGTCTGGGACTCAAACCATGCAGTCAACCATGTGGGATCCAGGTCACATAGCTTCCAAATCACAGGCTGATTCTACTTTTCACTTTTATAAATACAAGCAAAGAACCAAAGTTGGAACTTTCATTAATCAATGCCCAGACAGAAAACACAAGGATCTCAAAAAAAGAAAAAAAAAGAGTGAAAAGATTTTTATTAAGGGGTTATTTTTATTTTCAGAGGTGTAGAAGTATTATGGAAATGAACAAAGAACAATGAAATGGCGAAGCATCACGTACATAATAACTATAAGAAGTTATTACCACCCCAAGGCCTGAAGTGGCCAAAGTATGACAATGTTAGTCACAAGAGAGTTGAGTCATGGGAAATAGAATAAGCAACACAGCTGGGATCATAGGGAGGAATGTACTCACTACTAACAGTCATCAGTGACGGCAATAGGATCAGAGGTAAGCACAAGAACACCCGATGTCTGTCTGTCTCTCTCTTTTCTCTTGCCTCAGGATATCTGCCTCATCCCTCTCATTGGATAAAACCAACTGGAAGTAAGAGGATGTGCGAGTTCAGATGATGCTGTCCATTTAAGTCTGTCTTGTGGAGCACAGACCAATATGTCCGGAAGGACAAATGGCGGTTAATCAGCACCTGACTCCTTCCAATTCTCTTGGAATAGTATTACTTGTAAAAAGTTTTGCTGTATGGGACTGTTTTTGCTGAGCTATGTAAGGATGGTCACCAGATACAAAATAATTTCCTCATCTATCACCAGATAATAACTTATGCAATTATATCATTTGTTCCATCTGTGGCATTTTAAGATTTTTTTTCAAAATCATCTCATATCATTCTACTGCTTTAACATTTTTATTAAATGTTTGTATTTTAAGGCATTATTAAATAATAAGCCACTATTAAATAAAAATAGTGGAAAATAGATCTTACTTTTGTCTTAATGTGTGTTTTTTAATATGAACTTGTATTTGTTATGGAGGCATGTAATTCAACCCAATTTGTTCTTCTTTCGGACTATTTTGATCTCTCATTTTTTCAAATCACAGCAACAAACTTTAATTATTTAAAACTTTTGGGAAAATAAAGCAACTATCCTTAAGATAAATTTTGTTAACATACCAAGTGTGTGTGTGCATGCCCAAATTTCTGAAAGGAAGGAGGAAAAAGGATCACGGTATGACTGTGCCCTATTTGGGAGGAAGGAGGGCTTTGCTCTCTCTTTCTTTTCTCTCCCTACTCCAACCTTCTGGTGAGTGTGTGCACCACCTGGTAAGAAAAAAAGTTGTTTTAAAATACCATTTATGAGAAATGTAGAATGTGATAGTACACCTCTTGCTCATGGACAAAATTATTAACACTCACTAGCCCACAGAAACTAGGAGGAAACCACCCTAACCTTGAGAAAGAGGCCGAAGACACCATTTCTGCTCTGAATACAAAAATAGACTCTTGCAAAGTTCTGTAAAACAAAAGGCCATTGACTCACTTGTTTATAGTGCCTTTTGTTCACGTACTAAACTAGGTACAAAATTTGACATTCTAGATTCAGTATAGGTTTAATTATGCCATGCTCCCCAAAAGTCACATTTCCCATGTTTGTTAACATATTGAAATAGTTCATCATGCCTACCTTTATATAAAGATGGACTACCACACTATTAAATGCCTTCCATTACAGTATCTGGGTACCTGGACTCATGCCATTAGTTAGGATGGAGAAAACTGGGAAAAGAAGAGATTTAGAAGGGTGGAAAACCTGAAGGGTTTAGTTTTGACCAGTTAAAACAATGAAGCCTGTTCAGCCTCCCAGTGGGTAGCTGAGTTTGGAATTCACAGCAGAGGCCTGGACTAGAAATATAGAGGAGTTGTCACTATGGAAGGGACATAAAGCCATGAACCTGAATGAGATCCAGGGAAGAAGCTGAATAAGGCACCGAGTTTTGAACATCTCTTCATGAATTACGAGACACTTTTAGAGAAAGGGGCTTTCCAGATATTAGAAGATATTTTTAAACTGTAATGATTAAAACCATGTAAAATTGAATTGCAATAGAAGAATCACAGTAAATAAAAGAGCACAGAAGACTCCAACATACATGGAAATTCAAATGTGATAAATGTAGCACTTCCAGTCTATAGAGCAGGTGTAGTCAATGAAACATAGTCATCAAGGGAGCCTCTCAGTTTCTTTGGGCATTACTGCTTTTAAAAACTGTTGCAGGGGGGCAATCTGCCCGCCCAACAACCTTTTTGGGTGTTCTTTCTTTCTTTCCCTTCCTTTCTTTCCATTAAATCTTTTTTTCTACCAAAAAAAAAAATAATAACTGTTACAGGGGACCAGCAGTTAGCGTAATGGCTATGTCGCTGGACTCCCATGTAGCTGACGGTGGTTCGAGTTCCAGACCTGGTGGCTTAAACTCACGCCAGGCACGTGTGTGTGCCCAAGATCCCGAGAGGAGAATAGAGGAGAAGCGATTGCGGTGTGACCATCCTCCCTGGGGGTTAATTTCTCACCTTCTGTCTCTCTGTCCCTCTTTGTCTTTCTGGCGAGCACATGCACCCTAGAGCAAAAACCTCTCAAAAAAACCGTTGCACATTATCTAACTCAACAAATCTCCATAGCTCAAAACCTACAAAATGTTAGCTTTTTGTCTTTAATTTATATGGAATTTAACTAAATGTCACAGACAAAGCTCATATATATGAGTAAATAAATTACCATATACATTATGGGCCTGCTTGCTGAACATCCTGAGAGGAGAACAGAGGGGAAGGGATTGAAGTGTGCCATTCTCCCTGGTGGATGTGTTTTTACTTTCTTTCTCTCTGCCTCTCTCTGACAAACATACATGCTCTATGGAAAAAACAAAAACAACCTAAAAAAATTGTTGACATGTATAAGTGAATATATTAGCATACATGTTAAAAATTGTACTTGTAATCTTGGAGTAGGAAAGATATTTCTTGGACAAGCAGATGGCATAATGGTTATGTCACTGTACCCCCTTGTAGTTGACCACAGTTCTAGTACTGGACCTGGTGGCTTGAAACTCATGCTGGGTGCATGAGTGTGCATGCTCAAAATCCCAAGAGGAGAATGGAGAAGGGACTGCAGTGTGGTCATCCCCTCTTTGGTGTGATTTCTTTGCTTTGTGTCTCTCTGGTGAGCACACACATCCTATACCAAAAATCTCTAAAAAACAAAACAAAAACAAAAACAAAGAAAGGTATTTCTAACCATAGTGTATATAATAGAAACCTTATTAAGATTTATAAATAATAAATAATACAATGAAACAGTTAAAAAAATGTAACACTGGTGAAAGTACTTTCAACAAAACTGACAAAGCACTATTTTCTTAATATAAAGATAAAAATAGAGGGGGACCAACAGATGGCATAATGGCTATATCACTGGACTCCCATGTAGTCCATGAACCACAGTTAAAGTCCCGGACACAGTGGCTTAAACTCATGCTGGGTGCGTGTGCATGTGTGCCCAAGATCCTGAGAGGAGAATGGAGAAGGGATTGCAGTGTGGACATTCCCTCTAGAGGGGGTGATATCTCGATTTCTGTTTCTCTGTCTCTCTCTGTCTTTCTGGTGAGCGCACATGCCCTATAGCAAAAAAACAAACAAACAACAAAAAAAAAACCCAAAAAACAAAAACAACTCTCAAAAAAAAAAGATAAAAATAGTAAATTCTTCATGAAAAACTAGTTTGCTGTTGTTTTAGTTTTCGCTATAGCTGTATGTACTCACTGGAGCCAGAGAGAGACAGAAAGAGAGAGAGAATGAGAAATTACCTCTGAGGAAGGATGGTCATGCTGCAATCCTTTCTCTTCCACTTTTCTCTCAGGATTTTGGGCACACATGCACACACACCTAGTATAATTTTAAGTCACTGGGTGTGGAACTCGAAATGTGGAGTCAGTTATGCAGAATCTAGTGCCTTAACTTCCACATTGATTGCTTGCCTGGTATATTTAATTACAAAAAGAAACTAAAACAATATTGAAATACCATTTTTCACATTATTAGTTAACAAAGGTATAACTTACATTTTCTATTGGTAGAAGCTACCCTTCAGTAATATATTTCAAAAGTCTCAATACTGGCTAGAACAGATAGTGTCTTCCAGATATGGCGACAGCAATGCATACCCTATGCCAGGTGTTTTAAGTGTTGCATCAACATTTCTCCATTGACAGATCAGACCTCTATTCCTTCCCATAAACCTGGGAGATCTTTGTGACAGAAGTGATGCTGTGTGACTTCTGATACTAGGTCATAAAATGTAGAATGACTTCTTCTCTATTGCCTTCTTTTTCTTTCTGTCCCTTGATCTTGTCCCTGTTGTGTCTGATTTTCTCACCCTCAGAAGCCAATGAGCGATAATAAATTATTATTGCTTAAAATCACTAAGCTCCAGGGTAATTTTTGATGTAATAAAAAGTAGCTGATACATTGGATTTCAGCACCATGTATCAAAAGACTTAACACAGACTGTATCATTGACTAATTTATCTTGAGGAAGCAATCAGACAAATGCACGAGTATCTTTATACTGTGGAGTACATTACAGCTTCCAACCTTTCCCTCTTATCAAGATAATGTCAAAAGTAAAGTTAGGACTGCTTAAATAAATTGAGATATATTCATATAATGAAATGCCACTTAACCATTCAAAATTTGTAGTAGGTCTATATTTGGCACAGAGAATCATTCTGTTTATGTAATTGAGTTAAGTATCTTATTTCTGAATTATACACACACACACACACACACACATATATATGTATATATATATATATATATATATATATATATATGTATTCCCATTCATTTGGTAATAATTTTTCTCTTTATCTAGACGTAGAAAAATCTTAAAATATGCACTCAAACTATAATATGTTTCAAAATCAAGTAAAATAAGGTATTTCTATCTTGGAATATATATATATATATATGTATTCCCATTTATTTGGTAATAATTTTTCTCTTTATCTAGACGTAGAAAAATCTTAAAATATGCACTCAAACTATAATATGTTTCAAAATCAAGTAAAATAAGGTATTTCTATCTTGGAAATTATAAAAAATAACTTTTTTGTACCTTATGACATTACTTAGCACTTATGACATTAGTTAAGAATCACATATGCTATGAAATAGATATTATCAATGTTTTTGCTTTCAAAGGAATGTGGCACACTTGTTATCTTTTGAAAAATTGCACAATGCTGTCCTGGACTTTCTACTATTTCTGTACCCACTTTTCTATTCTTGATCAAACTGGCAAGTTCTCTTCCTGTTCTTAAGGAATGCTCATGGAGATTGAATATGCATAGATACTACCCTGAAAATAAACATCACATAATCTTATAGATTGAAAAACTCCTGCCTGTTTTTATACCTAGAAAAAAAAATCTCAGAAACTCAGTAAGTCTTGCCCTTTATCAGTCAGAAATAATCTGGGAACAAAAAATTAGATATGCCCATTTCAAAACTTTTGATCTATTCACTGTATAAGGAGGTATCAAAAAAGCATTTCAAATTTCCATTGCATTATACTCAATACTAGGTAAAAGAATTATATCATCATATTTCCATGGATTTGATATTCTACATAAATTCTCACTTGTTTATAAAGTAAAAAAAAAAAAAACAGAAAAGTAATACAGGTTGAATTTCACAAGAAAATTATTGTGAAATGATACAGTAAAAAATAAAGCTAAAAGTTAATGTTCACTTTAGAGATAGATGTTTTTATTATGTACCAAGAACATTTATGTGTTTAGAGGACTATATCTATATTGTTTGTTCAGTACACCCTACTTTCTTTCAACAATCTAAAGTATTAACCAGAAGGGGCTTATTTCATACTTTAATAATATAAGACCAGTCCAAAGTGTAATTGTGAATTCCATAAAACATCTGCAGAACTCCCATTACCTTTGTCCTTCAAATTTCATTTCCTAGTCATATAGAATATGTTATTTTTGCCGACAGAAAAGTTAATTCTGCCTACACATCAATTTAATTAAAGTACATTGCCTGGTCATGAGAGCAACTGCATTAGTAGAGACATTGTGGGAAGAGGGAAGCAAGCCACCAGGTCTGGGACTGGAACCACATCCAACCACTGTGGGAGAAGGTAGGTAAGAAGGAGAAAACCAAACAGAAGAAAAGAAAAAAGAAGCAAAAAATTTAATGAACACAAAAATAGAAAGTTATCTGTTGATGATAATGCATATGATAATATCTTTGACTGGACTAATGCACAGTGTATTTACACTGGGAAAATCCATTTTGTATGCTGTAAAATGTACAGTGATCAAATTTGTAAAAAATAAGAAAGTGGGGACCAACATAGCTAGACTTTCACATGGCCAACCACAGTTCAGGTCCCAGACCCAGAGACTTGAAACTCATGTGTCCAGGCATGTGTGTGCCTGAGAGGAGAATGGAGAGAGGGGAATGACCATCGACCCTGGAGGATGAGTTCTCATTTTCTGTCTCTCTGTCTCTCTGGTGAGTGCATGTGTGCTATAGTGAAAATCTCTCAAAAAAAAAAAACAAAATTGAAAAAAGAATACAGAGGCTGAAATACTTGAATTCATCACTATATTACAAGACTGTCACACGGTGACTAAGTATGGTAAATACAAAATAAAAGGATGCTTCAATATTTAAATAATGATTTATTATCTTGATAAGTCAAAAGCTAGAAAGCATGCAATCCTTTCCATAGACTTTTTAACATTATTTAAACTTCGAATAAACTTATAGTATTTTGTGTTTTTAAAATATACTAAAATTCTATTTTTCAAATGTGAAAATTACTATGTGGATTGTTTAGTTATATTTTTCTGGTGTATATTTTTCCAAAAGTTTTTGTTTAACATTTTAGAACTATTTAGCATTAAATGAGTTTCTTTTTTTCACTTATTTAAAAAAATATTATTTTATTTGACATTATTTACTTATTTATTCATTTTAATTTGACCAGAGAAAGACAGAGTGTGAGAGATGGAGAGAGAGAAGGAAAGTGAGAAAGCAAGCTACCAGGTTCAGGACTTGAACCATGTTCGACCATGTGGGAGTCCAGCACCCCCAACCACCATGCCACTACCTGCTGGCCCCTAAATGAGTTTCTTACAGAAGACCCTGCGTAATCATATTTTAATCCAATATATAAATAAATAAGTTACATATATCTATAACAATTCTAAAAAACTAATAAATAAGTAAAGTATATTGCTGGTAATTCTATGTCATTCCAGAAGTAATTAAAATGTTTTTGTAATTACACTCTTAAATTAGTTATCCTGTTTTATAATGTTTAACTAATTTTTTTATTTGAATGCTTCAGGATGCTGCATGGAATAAGTCACTGAGACATTTAGTAATTATCCTGATAACATTTTGCAAAATACTTTTCTACCTTTGAGGTGTGCCAATGATTGGGAAAATGCCTAAGAAATTATCAAAGTTCACATTCTATCAAGAGAAGGAAACTAAGCTCAGTGAGTAACATTACCCCAAAATCAAAACTAAAAAGTAATAAAGCTAGAATTAGAAGTCAGATTTCCTAAAGCCTTGTCCTCTCTCCTCACTGCTATATTCCACCCTCTGGCTATGCTCTTCCTGCCTGGATGGGCCAAGAACATGAGTGACTACTTTCAGTCTTCTAAGATAGGTTGTCTCATGTCTGTGTGAGATGTGGAACACAGTGGTTGCTAGATTCTACTTAATTAACAAGACAGTTCTAAATGTGGGCCACGGATGTGCCTCATGCTATATAGATTGCCTCCAAAGCCGGTGTTTAAGTAATTGAGTGGTTATGGCAATCTTCCTAAATCATTGCAAATTATTAAGCAGCATGTGGCACAACTGGGACCAGGAAGGCTCAGGTGTAATAAATGATTGTCCTTTGAGAGAGTCATTTCTTCATAATAGGGAAGTCATTCATTAGGGAAATGTAAGGCACTCCAATTGTAGCAAAGGAGCATATTGAAAAATGCTATATACATACAATCTTTTGCTTCATGTATGAACTAAAACTGAAACCAAAGATTGATTTTTCAATATGCTACCAAAAGGATGCAAATTAAAACAAAAGTGCTCTTTAACTCATTTAAAAATATTTTTATTAGAAGTAGTAGATTTTCAATGAAGAATTTTAAATTTCCATTTTAAATGTATTTATTTAATTCTGACATAATATTACATAAGTATATTTTTAATTAGCAACCTTATAAATTTCAAAGAAAAGGTAGGAGATAGGATATTATGAGTGTTTTAGAGAAATGTAATAGAAAAAGGAAAGTTGAAAATCCACATAATTCATAAAACAGAAAAATTTTTAAAATAAGCATAGGACCAGGAGTAAGTCTGTAGTTACTGCACCAAAGATAGTAAGTCAAGGATTAGGATATCTTGAATTTAAGTCTACTTGGCTCTAGAGTTATTCTAAAGTTTCATGGCTTTAATAAATCTGATGATAGACTCTCTTGCCCCCTTTTTTAAAATTTTCTTGAAATCCACACACATTTTTGTCTTTATCTTCTTTTAGTTGATATACACAATTTTTTAATTGTCTCCCCTTTTTGCTACACATTAATTTTCTTTTTAAAAATAATTTTTGCAGGGTGATCATTACAAATAAATATACCAAAAATTGAGGCTGCTTTTCTTTTGGGTTATTCTATCATTTCACCATCTTTCTTTATTAGTAAATATATTTTATTCAAAAGCATTTGTATTAATGTTTGTTGGGTATGATGTGGTTTGATGACATAATAAAATGTAAATGAATCCCAAGAGAAATATTAATTTAAATCTCTGGAAGAAGGAAGAATAGACAAAAAGTTTGCATGTTATTGATATATGCCCATGTTCAAAAATAAAATCGAACAGCTGTGAGTCATGATTAGGCATTCAATTAAGGCAATGAATAAGTCACGAATTTTGCATGGATTTCATTAATCAGATTTGCGAGTACATCAATTAAAATGGAGTCCTTCATTTCTCCACTTCATAAATAATATCTTATCCAGGACCTGCCTGTAGGTGAAAAGAGGACATTGCTTTTACAGTACTCTGAAGAAACAGATGCAGAAAGGAGCATATGCCTAAGAGGTTCTCTGCTCATCACCAACCATTAATGTCCTGGGTCAGGAAAAAAGGAGGTTGTTTTAAAATGTACAAGTCTTTTTTCTATTTTATATTTTTACTGAAAAATATTTTTGAGTTTAGAAAAACAAATTGTAGCACAACTATTGGGAGGATTCCTGAAAACTAGGTAACTTAGTTTAGTATTTAACATGAAATTATAGTGTGTAAAATGAAATATCACAACTCTTTTACAAATAAAGAATATGTCAAAGATTTGTTGAAGTAGCTAATGAGGGAACCAACAGGATGATAAAATTGGCTCAGAGAATACTTATGGGGCTGATTATCCATAGGAGATAATGAAAGAAAGTTGGATTTACATTGCAGGGTTATATATAAAACAGCAAAACAGTCTACGTATAGTCAATAAAACCCTACATTTATATTTAACTTTTCTACCAGGAAGAATTTATTTGCATTTCTATAGATTTGCCTATTGTGGATATTTCATATAAATGAAATAAAATAACATATGACCCTATATATCTGGTTTCATTCCCTTAGCACAATGTTCTGAAGGGTCATTCATGTTGTATTGTGAATTAGAACTTTATTTTTTATGGTTGAATAATATTCCATTGTGTTGATATGTCATATTTTGTTGATGCATCCATCAGGTGATAGGCCTTTGAGCCCTTTCCACTATTAAGAGTAAAGTTGCTATGAACACCTGTGTAGAAGTCTGCATATAATACATGGACAAATGTTTACAATTTACTTTGAGTACAGTCGTTAAGCCAAAAGTCTGTTTGATCTTTAATTTAACGGTAGAACTGTTTTTCAGTTGCCACCATTTCACATTTCCACTAGCTATGTATGAACATTGTAGTTTATTCAAATCCTTGACATCACTTGTTATTTTCCAACTTTTTGATGACTACCCTGCTAGTAAATGTGAAACGGGTGTCTTATAGTTTGATACTTATTTCTATGAAGGCTAATGATGTCGAGTACCTTTTAATGTGCTTGCTAGTCATTCGTATATCTGCTTTGGAGAAAAGTATTCAAATACTTTCCTCTTTTATTAGTAGTATGGTTTTTAAAATTTTATTATTTTATTTATTTGTTGAGAAAGTTTTTTGCAAGTGCTTGCCAGAAAGACAGAGAGAGATAGAGAGGCAGAAAGTGAAAAATCCCCCCCCGGGGGGGGGGTGGTTACGCCACAATCCCTTTTCCTCCGTTCTCCTCTCGGAATCTTGGGCACGCACATACACACACCAGGTGTAAGTTTAAGCCACTTGGTCTGGGACTTGAACTTCAGTTGACTACATGGGAGTCTAGCAACATAGCCACTATGCTAACTGCTGGTCCCAGTAGAGTGGTTTTAAAAGAATATTTGAGTCGTAAGATTTTTATATTCTTTTTTTTTTTTTTTTTGGAGAGATTTTCACTGTAGGGCGTGTGCGCTCGCCAGACAGACAGAGAGAGAGAGACATAGAGACAGAAAGCGAGAAATCACCCGCAGGGGGGATGGTCACGCCACAATCCCTTTTCTTCCATTCTCCTCTCGGGATCTTGGGCAAGCACGCACACGCGCCCGGCGTGAGTTTTAAGCCACCGGGTCCGGGACACGAACCATGGTCGACTACGTGGGAGTCCAGCGACATAGCCATTACGCTAACTGCTGGTTCCCAAGATTTTTATATTCTCGATTCATGATTTGCAAATATTTTCTCCCCTTTTGTGTGTGCCATTTAATTTTCTTGATAGTGTCTTTTTTTTTTTTTTTTGAGAGGTTTTCGCTATAGGGCACGTGCACTCACCAGAAAGAGAGAGACAGAGAGACAGAAAGCGAGAAATCACCCCCCAGGGGGCATGGTCATGCCACAATCCCTTCTCCTCTTGGGATC
Source organism: Tupaia belangeri chinensis (assembly GCF_000334495.1). Taxonomy (NCBI): domain Eukaryota; kingdom Metazoa; phylum Chordata; class Mammalia; order Scandentia; family Tupaiidae; genus Tupaia; species Tupaia belangeri. The sequence goes on from NW_006159816.1 coordinate 1,526,785, forward strand.
TTGGGCACACATGCACAGGAGCCCGGTGCGAGTTTAAGCCGCCGGGTCCAGGACTTGAACCGTGGTCGACTACTTGGGAGTCCAGTGACATAGCCATTACACTAACTGCTGGTCCCCTTGATAGTGTCCTTTGAAGTACAGTTTCAGTGTTGATGAAGTCCAGTTTATCTATTTATTCTTTGTAGTTTTAGTTGTTACATATAAGAAAATCCTGCCTAACCCAAAGTCATGTATATGCCAGCTATAGATTAAACTCTTATATGTAGGCATATAGTTTATTTTGAATTAACTTTTGAATATCATGTGAGGAAGGCATCCTATTTTTATCTTTGCAATAGCACATTCTGTTGTCCCGGTACAATTTATCGAAAAACTTTTCCACGTTAAATTGTCATGGCATCTTTGTAAAAGTCAATCAGCTCTAAAATGTTGGTTTATTACTGTGCTTATAATTTTATTTAATTGATACATACATGAATATCCTCATACCAGTCCCATATAGTTTTAAATAATGTAACTTTATAATACATTTTAGAATTGAGACATGCTAGGTCTCCAATTTGCTCTTCTTTTTCAAGTTGCTTTGACTATTACAGTTCCATTACATTTCCATATGAATTTTAGTGCAGTCTTGTCAAGTTCTGACAAGAAGACAGCTGGGGTTTGATAGAGGTTGTATTGTATCTATAGATCCACTTTGGAGAGTATTATCTTCTTTTTAAAAAAAATTTTAAAGTTTTTTTCCATAGGGCATATGCACTCACCAGAGAGAGCCAGAGAGAGAGAAAATAAGAAACTACCCCCAGGGAGATGGCCACACCACAACTACTTCTGCTGCATTCCCCTCCAGGGATTTTGGCATGCACATGCACTTACCCAGTATGTTGTTTTGTTTTGTTTTTGCTATAGGGTGTGTGTTCTCACCAGAGAGAGACAGAAAGCGAGAACAGAGAGACAGAAAGCAAGAAATCACTCCCTATGGGCAATGGTCACACTGTAATCCCTTCTCTCTTCTCCTGAGACTTGGATAAACACACACATGTATTTAGTGTGAGTTTTAAGCTGCCAGGTCTGGGATTTGAACCACAGTCAGCCATGTGGGAGTCCAGCAATTTAAACATATGTCATCTGCTGGTCCGACCCAGTATGATTTTTAAACCATCAAGTTCAGGACTCCAACCATTGTTAGCCATTTGAGGTCTAGCACCTTGATCACAATGCCACCTGCTGGCCTGAGTACTACCTTTTTAAAAATGTTTTAGGTTTGTGCCATAGGGTACATGTGCCCATCAGAAAGAGACAGTGAGAGGGAAAGTGAAAAATTGTTCCTCAGGGGGAATGGCTACACTGCAATCTCTTCTCTTCCACTCTTCTCCTGGGATTTGGGGCATGCACACACAGGCGCCCAGCATAATTTTCAAGCTGCCAGGTCTCAGACTCAAACTGTAGTTGACCATATGGGAGTCCAGTGCCTTATACTCTCCACCTGCTGGCTCCACAGTATTACATTCTTAACAATATTACTTCTTTGGGATCAGCAGATGGCATAATGTTTACACCACTGGATTCTCACAGAGTCGACTGCAGTTTGAATTCTGGACTCAGCAGCTTAAACCTCATGCTGGGTATGTGTGCCTGCATGCCCAAAATCCCTAGAGGAGAAAAAATGAGAAAAGATTGTGGCATGGCCATTTCCCTGGCAGGTGCTTTCTCACTTTCTGTCTCTCCTGCAAATGTGCATGCCTTATCACAAAAATTTGTCTGTCTTTGTTTCTCTCTCTCTCTCTCTCTCTCTCTCTGTCTCTTTCTGGTCAAATAAAAAATAATAACAATAAATAAAATCTATAGGTCTTTAATTTCCTTCAGTAATGTTTTGTAATTTTCAGAATACAAATCTTAGACTTCTGTTAATAAGTTTATTTCTAAGTATTTTTTGACTACTGTAAGTAGAATTGTCATTTGAATTTCATTTCAAATTGTTTACTGCTAATATATACAAATATAATTGATAATTGTGTATTGATCTTGTATTCTGCAACCTGGCTGACCTTGTTTATTAGCTTTAATAGTTTTATAGTGAACTTCTTAGGTTTTATATGATCATGTCATCCTAGGTTTTATATATACAATCAATTTTGCTTTTCCCTATCCACTTTTAATGCATTTTATTTCTTATTCTTACCTTATTGTCCTGGCTAAGGCTTCTAGTGCAATGCTGAATAGAGATGGTGACAACAGATATCTTTTATTTCTCTCATTAAGAGGCCATTTTCAATCTTTCATTTAAGTGCGATGTTATCCATGAACTTTTTATAGACAGGTGTTTTGGGGTTGAGAAAATCCTCTTCTATTCCTTACTATCTTGTGTCTTTTTTCAGGAAAGGATATTGAATTTTATCAAATGCTTTTTATGTATCTACTGAGATAATCTTGTGGCTTTTGCCTTTTATCTTGTTAATACAATGTATTACACTGATTGATTTTCTGATGTTAAATTGACCTTACATTTTGGGATAAATCCCATTTGTCCTTGGTATACAATGCTTTTCTATTTTGTTGGATTTATTTTGATGGTATTTTATTGAATAATTTTTTTTCTATTTTCATAAGAAATTTTAAAAAATTTTAACTTTATTTATTTATTTTATTTTGACCAGAGAAAGAAAGACAGAGTGAGAGAGAGAGGAAAGTGAGAAAGAAGCTGCCAGGTCTGGGACTCCAACTGCGGTCAGCCATGTGGGGGTCCAGCACCCTTAACCACTACACCACCTGCTGGCCTCCATAAGAAATATTACAGTTATCCTTTTTTTAAATGTTGTTTTCATCTGGTTTTGGTATCAGGGAAACACCTGTCTCATACAATGAGTTTGGTTGTATTACTTTTCGTATTTTTTTTTTTTTCTGGAAGAATTTGCCAAGATCTGATGTTAATTTTTCTTTAGTGGCTTTGTTAATTTTTTGTGACCTGGTCTTGGATTTTTTCCTTTGCAGAATGTTTTTGCTTACTAATTCAATCTTTTTACGTATTGCAGATGTATTTACAAATTCTTTTTTCTTTTCTCCTAATAGAGAATATTGATAAAAACAGGAAAATTATTAAGGTTTAAAATTTGTTACATAGTTACATATAATGTTTTTAAAAATCTGCTTCCCAGAGAGACAGGGAGAGAGAGAGAAGGACAATGTGAGAAAACACACACACCACTACTCGTGCCAGAGGGGACGACCACATTGCAATCCCATCTCCTCTTTTCTCCTCTTTGGGATTTGGGCACACATGCACATGTGCCTGACATGTTTTTCAAGCTCTGGGACTTGACTTAAATCACATTGTTGGCTATGTAGATTCATCTGCCTTCACCACCACAACATTGGCTGGCTTGAAAATTTTTTTTGAATTATTTTATGTAACTTTATTTATTTATTTAATTTTGACCAGAGAGGGACAGAGAGAGAGAGAGAGAAAGTGAGAAAACAAGATAGCAGGTCCGGGACTTGAACCACATGGTCATGTGGGAGTCCAGAGCCATTAACCATCATGCCATCTGCTGGCCCCCAATTTTTTTTTTTTTTAGAGAGATTTTTGCTATAGGGCGAATACCCTAACCAGAAAGAGGAACAGAAAGCAAGAAATCATCCCAGGGAGGATGGTTATGTCACAATTCATTCTCCATTCTCCTCTCCAGATTTTGGGCACACATGCATATGCACCCAGTTTGAGTTTTAAGCCACTGGGCTCAGGACTTGAACCATAGTTAACTATGTGGAAATCCAGTCATGTAACCATTATGTCATCTTTTGGTCCTGTGAAATTATTTTTTTTAAATGACCAAACTAATGTTCTGGAATTGAAAAGTAGAATAACGTAAGAAATTCACTAGATGGCTCAATAACAAATTGCAATAGGCAGAAGAAAGAATCAATGAATTCAAAGTCAGATCAACTGAAGTTATCTAGTATGAAGAACAGAATAAAAAAATGAATGAAAATTAACATAACCTCAGAGATGTGTGGGACACTGTCAAGCATGAGAGGAAAGAAAAGGGCAAAAGAATATTAGAAGAAAAAATAAATGACAGTTACCCAAATTTATTAAACTATCGCTAATGTACATATCCAAGGAATTAAAAAAGCTCCAGATAGAATAAACTCATAGAGATCTACACCTTCATGAATCATACTCAAATCTCTAAAGACAAAGGCAAACGGATTTTTCAAAGCAGTAAGAAATAATTCATCTCATACACAAAATTTTCTATAAGTTTGACATCTGATTTCTGATTTCTCATAAGAAAGCTTGGAGGCTAGAAGGTTGACATTTTTAAAATGCTAAAAAAAAAAAAAAAAAAAAATAAAAAAAAAAAAAAAAAAGACTGCCAACCAAAAATTCTGTATTCAGTGAAAGTTTCCTTTAGAATGAGACATTTCCATAATGTATTATTGTTTTCTAAATTTTTAAAACCTTTTGTACATAAAGTCTTTGTCTAATTGTTCTGATATTGGGGCTTTTTTTTTTTTTTTTTTTTTTTTTTTAAGGCTTTTACCATAGGGCACAAGTGCTAACCGGAGTAAGGCAGAGAAAGATAGGAAGAGGGAAACCACCATGCCACGTGCTGGCACCATAGTTAGGCTTCTTAGGGGGCATTTTCTGTTGATTGTTTTTCCCCCATATATATAGGCCAAATTTCATTTTCAATTTTCTTTATCTTTTTTTTTTTTTTTTTTTTTTTTTCCCATAGGGGGTGCTCCAGAGAGAAGCAGAGAGAGACAGTAAGAGGGAAAGTGAGAAATCATCCCCTAGGTGGATGGCACATGCCACAATCCCTTCTCCATTCTCCTCTTAGATTTTGGGCATGCACACACATGCACCCAGTGTGGTTTTCTTTTTCTTTCTTTCTTTTTTTCTTTTTCTTTTCTTTTTAGAAAGATTTTTGATATAGAGTGCATGTGCTCACTAGAGATACAAAGAGAGAGAAAGTCAGAAACTACCTGCCAGGGGGATGACCATGCTGCAGTTCCTCCTTCTGTCAGGATTTTGGGCACACATGCACACATGCCAGGCAGGAGTTTTAAGCTACTTGAACTATGGTTGACCATGTGGAAGTCTAGTGCTTTAACTACCATGCCATTTTCTGGACCCCCAGTGTGATTTTCAACCCACCAATCCAGAACTGGAACTGTAGTTGACCATGTGGAAGTCCAGCACCTTAATCATCATGTCACCTGCTGGCCCCTGGGCCAAATTTATTATTTTTTTAATGTTTCATAAGTTTTGTTTAAATTTTTGATATTTACATTTTATAATTTGAAATTTCTTGAAATAAGAATTCCCCATATCTCAGGTTTTGCTTCTATTTGCTTAGTAACTTTTCTGACCTATTTGTATAATGTCTGTGTACTTTTTCATATGCGGATGTTGAAATCTGATCAGTAAGATCAGCGGTTAGCTAGTAGTTGGACAGGTTTTAGTCTGTTATTGCACTGCTAACAGAAATACCTGAGACTGGGTAAATGTAAGAAAGTAGATGTTGTGCTGGTTCCTTAGAACCAGCACAGTGGTTAGGGGAACCAGATCCCACCTATCCAATTGCAGTTGAAATTCTAGCCCTGGAAGCTTAGAAAACACGTTAGGCACATGTGAAGACATCCTCCAAATCCTGACAGGAGGGAGGGATGATGGAGGAAGGATGCAGCATGACCATCACCATTGGGTGGTGCCTTCCTTCTCTCTTTCTCTTCTCTATCTTTTTCTCTTTATGTCTCTGATGAGTGCACATGTCTTCTGGCAATAAAAAAAGGAAAGAAAAGAAAGTGGAAAAATTTAGTTTATTCTGACTCATAATTCTGGTGACTGGGAAGTGAAAGGATGTAAGACTGATCTACAACAAATTGGAGGGCAGGATCTTGACCGGAGTGGCTGTCCATTAGTTTTTGTGTCTCATTCTTTCTGTTTATAAACCCACAAAAACTCAGTCACTCATTCTTTCTGTTTATAAACCCACCAAAACTCAGTCACAGAAGCCCGTCCCTAGTGATATTATTACACCTAAAGTAGCCAAATGCTGGGACACTAGGAAGGAATTAAGCATTCACTGAATGCTTCTTCAATATAAATTCCAACACGGGTTATTTGGGGACATCCAAATTCAAAAAACAAATCGTTGGGGTATAAACCATTATCTGAACTATAAGAGACAGAAATTGCTTTCAATACCTAGAACCAATGAGTCCCCTAATCTTTACTAAGGGGCTCTAAGTGCACGCTGGGGATTGTCATGTTTATTGAGGTAAGCAGTGGAGAACTTTGACTTAAATTTTGCTTCCTGCTTGTGCTCAGGACAGAGAGGTGAGAGCATAGGTGCTTTTTGAGTCTTTCTGAGAATTTATGAGCATGACTTTCTAGATTCCCAGGAATATGTTGGAACTTACCAAAGTCTCTATGGACAACTCATTTTTCTTGTTAAGTGTTTGATTAGTTTATGGTTTGTTTTAATTGTTAAAAAAGCACACAGAGAAAAGGTTTTCCTCACAGGTGGATCTTTGAGTCAGGTCAAATGAAGACAACCTCGCAAGTAGGGTCTTTTGGAGAACCACCTGACAGGTCACATAACAATAGTTCTCAATAATGAAATTTTGATATACCTTCGATTCCATTCTGCTCCCAGCTGCCATACTGCTTTTGATTTTCACATGATTATGGGCTGATAGTTTTCAAGACACCATTGAGCTGAGGAGTGGAAATGGACCTAGAACAAATTAAAATGCTATAAATCTCACTATTATTATTACGATTCAGCTCTTTTTCTCAAAAAAATATTTCATACATTGCTGAGAGCCCTTAAATTTCCAAGATTTCTTTTAAAAAAATCAATTCTGATCACATTTTGCTAATTTTCTCATTGCCTTGTGAAAGAAATTTTTTAGAATTCCTTACTCCACCATTTTTGTTAATCTCACCAAATGAGAACATTTAAAGGAAGAGAAAAGAAGATAAGGAGTAAGTAAAGGATATGAAGGGATACAAGATAAGGAAAACAAAACTGGGGACATCCAAACAGCTTGTAGCTATATGAAAGTCACTTGTCTGTAAGAAAAACGAACTACTTATTAATCCCATTTCCAATGGTGGAATTTCAGTATGTGAATATCCTTGCTGTATCTTAAATTTGCAACTTTACCATTCTCTGTCTTTTTAGAATGTGGCCACTCTCCCAGCTCCTCTAGCCCCCTGCCCATGTCTGTAGTTCCCTGCCCCGCCATCCATCCATAATCAGGTTATAACTTACTTCAGTCTTAGACACTGGCTAGAGACGGCTGAGCTGGTGCCAGCCTCACTCTCAAGTAAGAGGAAGGTCTGAGCCTGAGGGATTCATCCATGACAGAGCAAAGAAGAGGCATTATTATCCTTGCCTTCTTTGGGTTGCTGATTTCCTGTCCAAAGCTATTTTTTTTCCCTATAGGGGTGGTATTTAAAGTTTCTATTTTGTTCAGATGATACAAACTATTAGAATAGAATGAAAAGATTGGTTTAAAGAGAAACAGGCAAATTTAAATGTGCCTTAGTAGTTTTTATGTCATTGTTGAATCTGAGTCAGGTGCCAAGTTCAAACCGGAACTCCTTTAAAGTTATCTGATTCATATAGTAATTAGATATAGTTTTGTTCTAGTTGATAGTTTTACAGAACAGGACATATTATGCCATATAAGTTTAACTAATTCAATTGCTTCCAGGGTTCTGAGTTTTAAAAAAAATTCTTATTTTAATAAAAAAGAAATATCAAAGCCCAAATGTCTTCAGCTTACCATTTGTTACAGTTTTACCACTCAGTCATTCCCACAGCATTGGGCTTAGTTGGGAGTTATCTGTCCGAACAATATCATACTGATTCTCAGTCTTAATCAGTTAGATATTGTCAAGTAACCATATTTTACTAAATTTTCTTTGTAGTAGGGATTTTTTCCCACTTCTTTTAAATTGCCAGATGACTTGTGGGTTTTTGAGAGAAAGAGAAAATACCCTCTAATGAGTCAGGCCACACTGGATATCCCTTCTCCTCCATTTCACCATCCTGTCAGAATGTGTGGTATGCATACATACGCACTTACGGTGTGTTTCAAGCTGCTGAGGCCAGGATTCAAACTATGGTCAGCATGTGGGATCTGACTCCCTTAGCCACTAGGCTACAGGGCTGACCATTTTGTATTTCTTCTGAAAGGCGAGGAAATATTTGGTTGATATCTAGTAGGAAGTCCTGATTTCACTGTACTAATTTACATGTACATAATTTGAGTTTATGGTGGAAAATATTAACCATTATTTGACACTTTAATTCATAGATTATGTAAACAATATTTCCTTTGAAAACGATGCTAAAGAAAAATCAAGCATTAAAAACAAATGGAAACAAATTTCTGCTTTTTAATTTTTATGCAAAATAAACTTTATTTTTTAAAAGAGATTTTTGCTATAGGGTGTGTGTGCTTGCCAGAGAGACAGAGAGACACAGGAATGAATGCGCATATGCCTGGTGTCAGTTTTATGCTGCCTGATCTGGGACTTGAACCACAGTTGACTACGTGAGAGTCCAGCAATGTTACTATTACATCATCTGCTTGCTCTGCAAAATATATTTTCAAGAAAGTGTGAAAACTTGAACAGTTCACTATCATTAAAAAATGTACTACATTGTAATGTTATAATACACAGAATTGAATAAGAAGTAAAATTCATCAATTTATTATTAATTTTTTTAGAGAGTTTTTTGTTATAGGGCAAATGTGCTTGTCTGAGACAGAGAGAAACAGAAAGCAAAAAATTGCCCCCCAGGGGAGATGGTCTTGCCACAACCCCTTCTCCTCCATTTCCCTTTTGGGATCTTGGGTATGCATGCACATGTGCCTGGCCTGAGTTTTAAGCTACCGGGTCTGGAACTTGAACTGCAGTCGAATACGTGGGAGTCCAGCAATGCATTACGTCATCTACTGGCCCCCAAATTCAGCAATTTCTAAAAGTGATAGGACAAAGTTTTATCTGAAGAAGTGTTTTGACATGGTATTAGATCTTATTTTCCACTATACTATGGAAAATATTCATAAATATGTTTTTCCTTTTTTCTCTTGAAAAATAGAAAATTGTTGGAGGCAATATGTTAATTTAATTGTATTTTTTTGTGTCTGATTAATCTTGTATACTCAAAAGAGAAACATTTGGGATTACATTTTATGCTAAATAGATAATAACTCTAAAAAAATCTCTGGTATTATTTGAACATGGATTTTAATCTCTTGATTGAAAAAGACATTAAAACAGATCTTTAGCAGTCTAATAGCTTAGAAAATCAAATATCATATTGGATCACAGCACTGTATATACTTAGGAAATGTTCTTGACACAATAAACTAGGAAGGCTATTTCTGAGAAAGTGTCTTGGAGGTATTAATATCTTTCACCCTAGTTATTATCAGTAGTGTAAGTCACTCTTGAATGCAAATCTGGCCACTTTTAATGAGGTTTAAGCAGCTGTACAGCATTTATCCTAAATTGAAGTAGTCAGTTTCTCTCCTGACTCCAGAAAAAAAATGTGCAAACAGCTGGAAATTAAGTTGAAATGCAACTCTGATGACTGAAGTAAAATATTAAGATTTTAAAACAGATTATTCTGTGTACAAAGTATTACTTTTCCACACAAAGTTCCAATTTTATCAGCTATATATTCAAATTTAGTAGATAGACAAATGTTTCCTCCAGAAACATGCCATATCAGTAGATCATCTGACCATGTGACATCCCCAGAGGCCATTCTGAACTAAATGCACAACTGCCTGTGGAGCTCACCAAAAGGCCAGATGTTGCTACTAGAATGTTCCAAGGCTTGGCATCTGGGGTCTTGGCAAGCCCCAGAGATAGCCTTGGGTCCTGTGCCTATTGCTCAAATAGGAAATGAACGCAAGTTCCACAGCAAAGGGTCTAAGTGATGCTGAAGAGAAATACAGGAATGAAAAGTAATTCAAACCAACACTAACTTCTGGTAAATTACTTGTTTGTTTATAATACATCAATGAAAGATACAGTTCATGTTGAAAGAGTTTCAGACCTTAAAATACATTTTTATAGACTTTAAGCATGTTCTCAGCTAGATTGTCAACCAAACACATTCTTGTGCAGTAACTGGAAGCGTATGGCAGGCACATCCTTCCGGAGTAACATACAACAGAAGGAAGGCAACCACAGTCAGATTCCACAGTTTCAGAGCATTCGAGAATACTGTCCATCCCATTTCCATGAAATTGAGGTTTGAAATGTCTGCGTCATAAAATGGCTGTTGGAATATAAAACTGAGGTGTTTTATGAACCTGATATTGTAAGGTATTCTTTTTCCTTGGTATTTCTATTTCTAGGTTAAATATTTATAGGTAGATTCTGAAAAACAATGTGGTAGTAACAAAAAAAACTTGAAAATTTGTATGTTTAACTTAGTCATCCTACTTCTTAGTCTGTCAAGAGAAATTTTTCAGATACAAAGATTTATTTGTAAGGATGTTCATCATGAAGGCAATTAAACAGCTAAATGCTGATATCAATTTCTAATAATAGAGGATGTTACACATAATGTTCTGTATTATTAAAATAATTTTAATACTGTTTAATGGAATGGAAAAATGTTCATGATATATCTAAAGCAGGAGACAAGACATGATAAATAATGGGACCCCAGTTTGAAAAAATAGCCAGGTACATACCTACTTGAGACTGGAAACACATATATGAATATTAGCAGTTGTCGTGTCTGAGTGATGAATTATGGGTAATTTCCCCCTCTAATTAGCATTTTAAATATATTTTATAAAGATCATAAATTAACATTATAAAGTATTATGCAAATAGGAATTTAAAACCAGTATTATATTCCGGTATTAGCAAAATGTACATAGTTTGAAAGGTTGAAAATTGCAATTTCTTTAGACATGAAACAGAGAATTCAGGGCCGGCAGGTGGAATGGTGGCTGAGGTGCTGGACTCCCACATGGCCTATCGAGGTTTGGGTTCCTGCCCTGGCAGTTTGCTTTCTCATTCTCCCTTTCTCCCTCTCTGTGTCTCTCTCTCTCTCTAGTCAAATAGAAGAATAACAATAAATAACAATAAGTAAATAAAATAAAATATAAGAAAATGCCATCATTGTCTTTTTGAAAATTATTTTATTGAAAAGAAAATTTTAGAGACATTTTTGCTTAGGGTATGTGTACTTGCCAGAGACACAAAGAGAGACCGAGAGACGTATAGTGAGAAATCAACCCCCCCTCCCCCAGGAGAGATGACCATGCTACAATCCCTTCTCTTCCATTCTCCTCTTGGAATCTTGAGCACACACCCACATATGCCCAGTGTGAGTTTCAAGCTGCTGAGTCTAGGACTCGAAACCCAGTCAACTAAGTGGGAGTCCAGCAATGTAACCATTATGCCATCTGCTAGTCCTCTGGCATGAGTTTTACACCTCTGGGTCCAGGACTTGAACTGTAGTAGACTATGTGGGAGTCTAGCAAAGTACCATTATGCCATCTACTGATCTTAGCATCGCTGTCCTCTTACTAAAAGAAACATGGAGGATTCTCTTGCTGCTCTTGAGAATGACACCCAAGTGTTGAATTCTGCTTTGTCTTCACTGAAGACCCAGCAGTCAAATCTAAGAGGAATCTTGCTACTATTGCACTGGTAGAAAATGATATGTGAAAGGAAAAGAAAAATCTTTGTTAAAACTAAAATGTAATTTCAGGAGTGATTTTAACAGGGCCATATTAAGAAACAATTTTTAAATGGGCAACAATTTCCCGATTTCTCTTGTTACAAAAATAGTTTATTTCCATTTATTCCAAATATTAGCCTATAAGTTAGATCATTCATACTTTCCTTCCCCAGATCTTCATTCTGTCTCATTTCTCCTGTACTTAATACTGAAAATTAGTCACAGCATTCTTTTGGGTTTCTGTTTTATAGTTAGAGATTTTTCAGTATTCTTTACTGTGTATTAGCAATTTATTTCTCTTTATTGATACTTAAGAATAGTTAGCATTATATAAATGCATTAAAATAGACATATATTTCCAAACACACCTTTAATTTAAATATATCCTTCAAGTATTTAATACTAATATCAATATGTTTTCATAAGAAATTTAATGATCAGTCACAAACATAAAACTCTTCTGCTTTTAACACACTTTGGCGGCTGGCTTAGTATTTCACTTACTTAGGGCTTAATTTTCACTAACCAGATTTTTTGAAATTCCAAACAAACTCATTATAATCTATGTTAGATGTTCATTTAGCAGTATCTCTGAGAGGTGGGACTGATTTTCTACAGTGGCATCAAGAGAGCAATACATTAAATCTGGTTCTCTCTTTTTCTGAGGACAGCAGCATGAGCTCAGCTGGGCCCCACAGTCTTCAGCCCAGCCCTCGGCAGAAGCAGTGAATTCAGCCATAACTACAGCAGAGTCTGATCATTCTCCTGATGAAATTACACTGATCTAATTTGCACGCTGTGAAGACATTTGGCACTGGCTGGATCCGAGCCTTGACATCTTCATTGGAACTAAAAGTACACTAAGAACTGACATTACATTTCATGTTCTCTTCTGCCAGGCTGTGGCATTTCGTCCTCTTTAAAGGCATTATTTCAAGAACATTTAATTTGGCTTTGATATGCCTGCCATTTTGCTGGGTGGAACATACTGAGCCAGAAAAGCTCAGCTGTAATAAAGTTTGGCACCAACAGCCCACCATATACCTGCACCATCCTGTGCAATTTAATTGGCATTCAGTGGGTTGATAAATGGATTGGCTTAATGAGACAATATACTTGACATATGCAGGACTCTCCTGAGAAATAGGATTCATTTTTTCACTTCACACATCAACATGTTACAGATACCAACACAGTCACCTCCAGCAGTTGTGCGGTAGCCAGAGAATGCCTTCCACTGGACTGACCAATAACGCTATCTTCCAGACATCTCACTTCCTTCTCCCTCAATCTAACTCAAGTATGGTTTTAAAATAAATTGCTTTTGTATTCTCCTTCGTACTAGGAATATGATAGCCCTCGCACTTCATGTATTTTCATTGGAGATCAAACAGCTTTGTGGTCCAAGGGGATCTGTTTTACCTGCTGTACCATAATGGTGGACCTATAGAATATAAGTATTAATAAATTCTAGGTGTAATCACTGACATATGCAATCATATAAAGAAGCAAGTGGGTCCCATTCTGTTTTTATAAAAGTTGGTTTCAAGAATGAATTAATTAGAAGAACAAAGATACACCATTTTGCACTCCTCAGACTAGCCAAGATTAAAAAGAAGATAATGCTGAGTGTTGGCAGGGGATGGAGAAAACAAGTGCCTCGTGCTCTTCCACGGGGATTCTAAATTAATACAACTTATGAAAGGCAGTTGACAACATGCACCAAAAATCTTAAGTGTGGGCATAGCTTTTCACAAAGCACTTCCACTCCCAAAATGTATCTCAGGAAATAAAGACAAAGCAGAGTGATGATTATTACCTTCATTATAATATGGAAATTTAAAATATAATCTAGATACCTTTAAAAAAAAAGATTACATTAATAAAATATAGAATACCTACATCATAGAATTCTACATAACCATCAAAATAATAGAGTAGAAATTTTGTCATACAAATATGTTTGATGCTTTTTATGCTGAGAAATATTATAAAACATTAAGTCCATTATTAGATTTTTGTGAAAAAAGTATATAAAAAAGTATTCATACCTACACTAAAAAGAAAGTCAAAAGACAAATATTAAAATAAAAATAATGTGTGCTTCTGGAGATAAGACTATTAGGGTTTTTCAAGTTTTCTTTATTTCTTTATTCATAGTTTTAATTGAATAATTTATTTAAAGAATTTACTTAAGATGACAATTTCAAGTTTCAGAAAATTTCTTTCTGATGAAAATGTGATTTTTGTTCATTTTTTGCTGTGTACTAAGTCAAATCATGCGCATGTAATTCAATTTTTCTTATGGTTCCAAGTCATTTAAGAGTTCAGTAGAATAGCCATCACAATAGGTAATTCACCGTAGATGAAGTTTCTTTCATTCTTCAGCTTCCTGAGATTTGTCAGTTCTCTAGTAATAGTTTGGTAGTAGAAACCAGCAGATTTTTAGAGCAAAACTGACATTCAAAAAATGTAATTTTCATCTCCTAGTCACAATCCTTATTGTGAAAGGTGGTTGGCCTATTCTATTTGTTTTGTTTACAATACTGAATATTTTTAGGACAACAAATTCTTATACAATGGTGTAAAGGTTGTTTATTTAGATTTGTTGAGGCTCAGGAGAACTGCTTTGTGCCTGACCATAGGAATAATAGGGGACCCAACTTCAAGTCTGACTGTACAAATAGGAAAGATCTTTGGGGTGGAATAAGAGTGCTTTAGAAAGGAGATTAGCTTAGGGAAGCCAAAGAGCTTCCAACTGGAAGGCTTGATCAGTATCTGAACCCAGGCAGGATGCAGCGTCATGTTAACATCCAGGGAAGCTGCTCTGCTCGCTGCTTTAGAGGACAATGTGCCTTGACAGTACCTGCCTCTGGCTTCCTTCCTCCTCTGAAATGAGGAGATGCCCACAAGCCCCTACTCCTCCTTTCAACTGGGTGCCAGTTTGATGCCCTGCCACTGCTCCAGAGGAAGATCTAACATTCAAATAAGCCCAAGGAAATGAAAAAGTGAAACGGTGTGTGACAGTTTCTAATTACTGCATGAAAACAGCATATGGAAACTTCATTGTCCATTTCGTCCCTCAACATGTACCATCAAGTCAGACTTGTTTTACTCAATCACTCTCCCAAGCATTTGGACTGATTTACCTCAATGAAAAGGGTTTTTTTTTGTTTGTTTTGCTTTGTTTTGTGTTTTACACTTTTGAATGGAATAATAGTATTTATTTATTTATTTATGTTTAGCATCTTGATCCTTTGAATATTTTTGTAACTCTGCTCTATTTTCCATTGGAGTTTTCTCATTCTATTCTAGTTAATTGTATTTCCTAGTGTTGTGAAAACCTGCATTGAAATTGATCAGTCTTCAAGAGTTGAAATTAACTGTGTCTGAGTGCCACTTATAAATGCTTGAATGGGTCCATAATTAGTTATTAGGAGAGGCAAGAGGATTCAGCACTATCTATAGTCTGCTCAAATGTTCTAAAGGCATAGAGACAGTGGGTAGAAAAAGAAAGATAAAAGAAGACACCGTTTCTTTTCTTTCTTTTTTTTGAAGAGATTTTTGCTACAGGGCACGTGTGCTCGCCAGACATACAGAGAGAGACAGAGAGACAGAAAGCGAGAAACCTGCGCCCAGGGGAGATGGCCATGCCGCAATACCTTCTCCTCCATTCTCCTCTTGGGATCTTGGGCACGCATGCACACGCGCCCAGCGTGAGTTTTAAGCCACCGGGTCCGGGACGAGAACCGCGGTCGACTACATGGGAGTCCAGCGACAGCCATTATGCTAACTACTGGTCCCAAAGAAGATACTGTTTCTTGACCTGAAAAACAAAAATAACAATAAGGAAAATGGAAAAAAATAAAAAAAAGTGAGTTAAAGCATTGTGTTGAAGTAGAAAAGAGGACCCGTCTGAGTGCCAAGAGACCAGGAATTTACCTCCTGTCTCGCCACAAGGATTTCTACGTGATCTTAAGCAAGCCCTCCCTTCATCCTCTGCTTTAAAATAGTATAGGGTTGGGACCAGCAGATGGCCAGTTATGTTGCAAGACTCCCATGGAGTTGACTGTGGTTCAACTCCTGGACCTGGCAGCTTGAAACTTAAAACTTAGTCTTTATCAAATTCCAGAGATGCGTATCATGCCAGGTAAAATCTCTTTACAATCTAAATGATGTATAGTGATTGAATGTATAAATAATCAGAATTTAAAATAAAACTTAAAACATGCACATGCATGCACAAAATCCCCAGAGAATGGAGGAGAAGGAATTGTGGCATGGCCATCACCCCCGGGGAGTGATTTCTCGATTTCTGTCTCTCTGTCTTTCTCTGCTATAGGGCATGTGCCCTACAGCAAAAATCTCAAAAAGAAAAAAAAAAGGAAAAAGAAAATAAAACACTTAGTATTGGGTTGTTGGGAAGATCATCATGCATTTTTGCATAGAAAATATGTTATGACTTTCCAGATAACCTATGTAAAATTGATTTTCTGTTCCCTACATGTTCAGACTTTATAGAATGATTTAGGTGTTATTTGTTTTCTATTTGTGACGAGAAACTGCTTATCAAAGGTTACTTGAACTGAAGTACTAACCTTGGAGTTTATGAGTTGAGGCGAGACCAGAGTAGTGAGGCATACATCAAGCGCCCATTTGCTAAACTAAAAAACCTTCCAGTTTCTCTTCTCATCCCCCCTGGCCACAGAAGCAGAGTCAGTTAATGAATCAGAAAAAAGCTGGTTACCAGATGTCCTGGCTTATTAACACGCACATCGCATTCTGTAATGGCATTCACTGAGTGGGCTGTGTGGAACAGAGAGATGGCAAAGGAAAAGTTGTCCTTTAAAATGAGCTTCAAACGTGAGTGTGGTTTGGTACATTTCAAGAATGGTTGCTGCATAGATTCATTTAAGCCACCGTAGAGTATTCTGTCTGGTGAGAGCTTGCCGGTTACAAAAAGCCCCTCTCCAGGGTCAGAGGATAACACATCTCTGTCAGCCCTTCCTCTAATCTGCGCAGATCTGTTAACATGAACTCCTATCTGTGGAAAAGAAACATGATAATAAACTTAGGAGCAATGCAAAGAAAGAGCCAATTCTGTTTGATTGGTTTTCACCACGGCTAATTTTAAAGCCACCCATTGTTCGGCTCGGCAGTCTGATTTTATGTTAATATCCTGAAAGTTGTCAAATCTTGGCAAAACCTATGCATAAATTACACAGAAAGTAGCTCACAGGAGGGGGAAAAGTAATGACTGTCATGGTTAGCCAAACCCATTAATAGTCTGACAAGCAATAACCCAGGAGCTCTGGTCAACTGCTGCAGACATCTGCTGGCCCCAAGATTTTTCACATTAGATTTTTCACATAAGCAGTCAGATTCTTCTATATAGATTCCTTTTTCTAAAAAGTTTTTAGCACTTTTTAGCTTGTTCATTTATTCATATACAGATGACTAATTTGGTTAGGTTTTAAAATAAATTTTTAGAATTACTTATTTAATTTTACTTCTTATTATTATATTTTAGTTTGCTGTTGGAGCACATGTACTCATGAGAGAGAGAGACAGAGAGACAGAGAGAAAGAGAGAGTGAGGGAGAAAGTGAGAAAGGAAGCTGCCAGATCGGGACTTGAACCACAGTTGACCGTGTGGGAGTCCAGAGCCCTAACCACCAGACCACCTGCTGGCTTCTAAAATAAATTTAAATGTAACAGATTGGATATTGACTTGGGGAGAACTGAAGTCGCCTGCCATTTTGCTGGGTGGAACATACTGAGCCAGAAAAGCTCAGCTGTAATAAAGTTTGGCACCAACAGCCCACCATATACCTGCACCATCCTGTGCAATTTAATTGGCATTCAGTGGGTTGATAAATGGATTGGCTTAATGAGACAATATACTTGACATATGCAGGACTCTCCTGAGAAATAGGATTCATTTTTTCACTTCACACATCAACATGTTACAGATACCAACACAGTCACCTCCAGCAGTTGTGCGGTAGCCAGAGAATGCCTTCCACTGGACTGACCAATAACGCTATCTTCCAGACATCTCACTTCCTTCTCCCTCAATCTAACTCAAGTATGGTTTTAAAATAAATTGCTTTTGTATTCTCCTTCGTACTAGGAATATGATAGCCCTCGCACTTCATGTATTTTCATTGGAGATCAAACAGCTTTGTGGTCCAAGGGGATCTGTTTTACCTGCTGTACCATAATGGTGGACCTATAGAATATAAGTATTAATAAATTCTAGGTGTAATCACTGACATATGCAATCATATAAAGAAGCAAGTGGGTCCCATTCTGTTTTTATAAAAGTTGGTTTCAAGAATGAATTAATTAGAAGAACAAAGATACACCATTTTGCACTCCTCAGACTAGCCAAGATTAAAAAGAAGATAATGCTGAGTGTTGGCAGGGGATGGAGAAAACAAGTGCCTCGTGCTCTTCCACGGGGATTCTAAATTAATACAACTTATGAAAGGCAGTTGACAACATGCACCAAAAATCTTAAGTGTGGGCATAGCTTTTCACAAAGCACTTCCACTCCCAAAATGTATCTCAGGAAATAAAGACAAAGCAGAGTGATGATTATTACCTTCATTATAATATGGAAATTTAAAATATAATCTAGATACCTTTAAAAAAAAAGATTACATTAATAAAATATAGAATACCTACATCATAGAATTCTACATAACCATCAAAATAATAGAGTAGAAATTTTGTCATACAAATATGTTTGATGCTTTTTATGCTGAGAAATATTATAAAACATTAAGTCCATTATTAGATTTTTGTGAAAAAAGTATATAAAAAAGTATTCATACCTACACTAAAAAGAAAGTCAAAAGACAAATATTAAAATAAAAATAATGTGTGCTTCTGGAGATAAGACTATTAGGGTTTTTCAAGTTTTCTTTATTTCTTTATTCATAGTTTTAATTGAATAATTTATTTAAAGAATTTACTTAAGATGACAATTTCAAGTTTCAGAAAATTTCTTTCTGATGAAAATGTGATTTTTGTTCATTTTTTGCTGTGTACTAAGTCAAATCATGCGCATGTAATTCAATTTTTCTTATGGTTCCAAGTCATTTAAGAGTTCAGTAGAATAGCCATCACAATAGGTAATTCACCGTAGATGAAGTTTCTTTCATTCTTCAGCTTCCTGAGATTTGTCAGTTCTCTAGTAATAGTTTGGTAGTAGAAACCAGCAGATTTTTAGAGCAAAACTGACATTCAAAAAATGTAATTTTCATCTCCTAGTCACAATCCTTATTGTGAAAGGTGGTTGGCCTATTCTATTTGTTTTGTTTACAATACTGAATATTTTTAGGACAACAAATTCTTATACAATGGTGTAAAGGTTGTTTATTTAGATTTGTTGAGGCTCAGGAGAACTGCTTTGTGCCTGACCATAGGAATAATAGGGGACCCAACTTCAAGTCTGACTGTACAAATAGGAAAGATCTTTGGGGTGGAATAAGAGTGCTTTAGAAAGGAGATTAGCTTAGGGAAGCCAAAGAGCTTCCAACTGGAAGGCTTGATCAGTATCTGAACCCAGGCAGGATGCAGCGTCATGTTAACATCCAGGGAAGCTGCTCTGCTCGCTGCTTTAGAGGACAATGTGCCTTGACAGTACCTGCCTCTGGCTTCCTTCCTCCTCTGAAATGAGGAGATGCCCACAAGCCCCTACTCCTCCTTTCAACTGGGTGCCAGTTTGATGCCCTGCCACTGCTCCAGAGGAAGATCTAACATTCAAATAAGCCCAAGGAAATGAAAAAGTGAAACGGTGTGTGACAGTTTCTAATTACTGCATGAAAACAGCATATGGAAACTTCATTGTCCATTTCGTCCCTCAACATGTACCATCAAGTCAGACTTGTTTTACTCAATCACTCTCCCAAGCATTTGGACTGATTTACCTCAATGAAAAGGGTTTTTTTTTGTTTGTTTTGCTTTGTTTTGTGTTTTACACTTTTGAATGGAATAATAGTATTTATTTATTTATTTATGTTTAGCATCTTGATCCTTTGAATATTTTTGTAACTCTGCTCTATTTTCCATTGGAGTTTTCTCATTCTATTCTAGTTAATTGTATTTCCTAGTGTTGTGAAAACCTGCATTGAAATTGATCAGTCTTCAAGAGTTGAAATTAACTGTGTCTGAGTGCCACTTATAAATGCTTGAATGGGTCCATAATTAGTTATTAGGAGAGGCAAGAGGATTCAGCACTATCTATAGTCTGCTCAAATGTTCTAAAGGCATAGAGACAGTGGGTAGAAAAAGAAAGATAAAAGAAGACACCGTTTCTTTTCTTTCTTTTTTTTGAAGAGATTTTTGCTACAGGGCACGTGTGCTCGCCAGACATACAGAGAGAGACAGAGAGACAGAAAGCGAGAAATCAGCTCCCAGGGGAGATGGCCATGCCGCAATACCTTCTCCTCCATTCTCCTCTTGGGATCTTGGGCACGCATGCACACGCGCCCAGCGTGAGTTTTAAGCCACCGGGTCCGGGACGAGAACCGCGGTCGACTACATGGGAGTCCAGCGACAGCCATTATGCTAACTACTGGTCCCAAAGAAGATACTGTTTCTTGACCTGAAAAACAAAAATAACAATAAGGAAAATGGAAAAAAATAAAAAAAAGTGAGTTAAAGCATTGTGTTGAAGTAGAAAAGAGGACCCGTCTGAGTGCCAAGAGACCAGGAATTTACCTCCTGTCTCGCCACAAGGATTTCTACGTGATCTTAAGCAAGCCCTCCCTTCATCCTCTGCTTTAAAATAGTATAGGGTTGGGACCAGCAGATGGCCAGTTATGTTGCAAGACTCCCATGGAGTTGACTGTGGTTCAACTCCTGGACCTGGCAGCTTGAAACTTAAAACTTAGTCTTTATCAAATTCCAGAGATGCGTATCATGCCAGGTAAAATCTCTTTACAATCTAAATGATGTATAGTGATTGAATGTATAAATAATCAGAATTTAAAATAAAACTTAAAACATGCACATGCATGCACAAAATCCCCAGAGAATGGAGGAGAAGGAATTGTGGCATGGCCATCACCCCCGGGGAGTGATTTCTCGATTTCTGTCTCTCTGTCTTTCTCTGCTATAGGGCATGTGCCCTACAGCAAAAATCTCAAAAAGAAAAAAAAAAGGAAAAAGAAAATAAAACACTTAGTATTGGGTTGTTGGGAAGATCATCATGCATTTTTGCATAGAAAATATGTTATGACTTTCCAGATAACCTAATATTTATGCTCTAAGGTTTGTAAGATTAAAAATCCCTACATTTTCAGACTTTATAGAATGATTTAGGTGTTATTTGTTTTCTATTTGTGACGAGAAACTGCTTATCAAAGGTTACTTGAACTGAAGTACTAACCTTGGAATAAAGTTTATGAGTTGAGGCGAGACCAGAGTAGTGAGGCATACATCAAGCGCCCATTTGCTAAAAAGCAAAACCTTCCAGTTTCTCTTCTCATCCCCCCTGGCCACAGAAGCAGAGTCAGTTAATGAATCAGAAAAAAGCTGGTTACCAGATGTCCTGGCTTATTAACACGCACATCGCATTCTGTAATGGCATTCACTGAGTGGGCTGTGTGGAACAGAGAGATGGCAAAGGAAAAGTTGTCCTTTAAAATGAGCTTCAAACGTGAGTGTGGTTTGGTACATTTCAAGAATGGTTGCTGCATAGATTCATTTAAGCCACCGTAGAGTATTCTGTCTGGTGAGAGCTTGCCGGTTACAAAAAGCCCCTCTCCAGGGTCAGAGGATAACACATCTCTGTCAGCCCTTCCTCTAATCTGCGCAGATCTGTTAACATGAACTCCTATCTGTGGAAAAGAAACATGATAATAAACTTAGGAGCAATGCAAAGAAAGAGCCAATTCTGTTTGATTGGTTTTCACCACGGCTAATTTTAAAGCCACCCATTGTTCGGCTCGGCAGTCTGATTTTATGTTAATATCCTGAAAGTTGTCAAATCTTGGCAAAACCTATGCATAAATTACACAGAAAGTAGCTCACAGGAGGGGGAAAAGTAATGACTGTCATGGTTAGCCAAACCCATTAATAGTCTGACAAGCAATAACCCAGGAGCTCTGGTCAACTGCTGCAGACATCTGTGAAACTTTTGCAATTAGTACCGTTCTCCCCCTCCCCCTCCTTTTTTTTTTTTTTTTTTGGTTGGAAGAGGTATCAGCTGTGAAATAGCACGCAACTGACTGATCGTTATCAAGTCTGCCAGTAAGAGTTGGGTTTATCATCTACGGTTGACCATTGCCCTGCTTTTCACAAAAACTATTGCTTTTGAAGGAATACTATGTTTTGGGTACTGAGATTGAGAGTCTTTATGAAACAGCTACCGGTGGTGTGTGGTTCCTCAAACAATAAGAAATAAGATGCCTCAGTCTTTTATTCACTTGTGCTTTTTTATCCTCTGAGATTGGGAAGAAATAAAGACAAACTTAATATCTCTCTTCAAAACTGCTCACTCAGCCACTAGATCATGTCATTGGCCTTTCTTGTACCTTTTTCTGTGTCCCTCTAGCGTACCTGCTTTCAGTGGGTTAACGTGTCAGGACAAAATACATGTTTCAATTTGATCAATCAGTTCCTATGCCCTATTGGTGGTTAAAACACTGTGAATATTAGAAGCACACACACACACACACACACACACACACACACAACACACATACATAAACTATTACTCATTTTCCCAGAGAATATTGCTGGTAGAGTTATTTGGAATTTTAAAGTATGCCTCTAAAGGCTACTGAATCTTTTCCCACAGCTGCCATAGCTAATGTACCTAGCATAGTATATGGCATGGAATTGATGCTCAAAAATACTTGTTAAATGAATAGATGGTTAGATAGATGCTAGTAGGATATACTCCAGGATTTTGAGGCTTGCTATTGTAGTTCTATTTATTACTTTTCTGGAGAACTTTCTTGCTGCTAAAAACCAGTGCCGGCATGTAGTTTTCTCAGACGGTACTGAGAAAAGCTTTTCTTAAAGTTTTTGGGCAATACATGAAGTACATACAGAATCATTCAGTAAACAATATTTCGATGAGCTCCTGCTTTGTGCCAGGCTCTGGGCTTAGAGGTGAAGAGAAGAGGAAAGCCTGGGGTTTGCCATCACAGAGCTCACAGGATGTCTAGAGAGTCATGCATGGAGAAAGGTGATTCCAATAAAATGAGACACATGCTACTGAGTTGTCAGAAAAGCCATGAGGCACTTTTCTATGCTTTTCTATACAAAAATGCATCATGACTTTTCCAACAGCTCAAAATAATGGAAGTTTGAACAGATCTAGGAACAGCACACTCTGTCCAGTATTGCAGGAAAAAGTGTCATGGTAAAAAGACATTTGGGCTTGATCTTGTTTTTTTGTTGTTGTTTTTGTTTGTTCGTTTGTTTGGTTTTTTGTTGTTGTTTTTTAAATGGTCTGAGAGAAAGAGAGAGTAAATTAAAGCTTTCAAGATTTAGAACCTGGACTAGCCACATGGCCCAGTGGTTAAAGAAGCTGGATTGCACATGATCAACCTTCAGTTCAAATTCAGGCTCCAGCAGCTTGAAAAATACACTTAGCTTATGTACATGCATGCCCCAGACCCAGACAAGAAGGGGAAATGGAGGATAAGGGCTTGAGGCATGATTATGCCCTTTGAGGAAGGGAATGCTTTCTCCGTCTCTGTCTCTCTCTAGTGAGTGTACATGTTCTCTAGCAAAATTTTTTTAAACATCAGAATCTGTATGTACAGAGATATGGAATGAAAGGCAAAGAATTTTAGAGAATAGTCAGGTGGTCAGTGGCTAGAAGGCGAAGGCATGGCAGGATGTACCAGGAGGTGGGGCCGACATACGCTGCGGAATGTTAAGAGGTGGCTTTGGTGTTGTACTTCACTGGGTTTTATCCTGCAGGCAGTTGGTGGTAAGTGGGAGTCTTTGAGCAAAGAAATAACTGCTAGTTACTGCCTAGAATAGCCATTTGTAGGGTGGGGGAAAGAAGGGGTGAGAGAGAAGGGTATATTATAGAATCATGATGTAGCTGCTTCAGTAGCCCGTTAGGAGATGAGAAAAGATAAGAAGCAACAGACTTTGAAAAGAATCCTGAAGCAACTGTCGAGATTTGGTGATTGATTGCATGTGGGTGTAAAGTAAATATGATAGAGGATGACTCTTAGCCTCATATAATGCCTTGAATTAAGACAGAAATACTGTAGTGCAGCTGGCTGGGATAGGGGTCAGAGTTAAGAATCTGCAAAGACATTGGGGATAACATGGATGTTTTCCAAAACAGCCATTGCAGAAAAAATGAGTAGCTCTATACCAAACCATTTCCAACCATCACTGAGACCCATGAATCAAACCAGAGAAACAGAATCTACTAGATGTTTATTAAAAGCAGATATGATTGTAAAGATATTCTTTTAAGGAAGAATCATGAGGAAAAATAACTAAAATACACAAATTAATCCTGGGAACTTAAGTAAAAAGAGCCCCTGAACAGAAAGCTCTTTAGAGTCTCAGAGTTATGAGTTTTCTGAACCGGCTGCTAAATAAAATGTTAAGTGTGAGCCATTTCTCCTTCCTTCTCAAATATTATAGTAACATATAGCAAGCGAAAATGGTATTCATCAGTTACAAAAGTCCCCAAAGTCATAGTCTGACAAAAGTTCCCAAATAGTCAAGACAGAACATATTCTGGACAAATCAAGAAAAGTGCTTGTGTGATCACACGAATGCATGCCAGTTGTCTGAAAACAAGTTTGCTGTCATCCTGGGACACATCATTTTTAGAAACAATGACCCATTTGGCAGCTCCACACATGTTCCCATCTCTGACAGCGTTCCAAAATTCCAGGCCTTACTTTATTTAGGTTTAAGATTTTTTTGAGTATAAATCTTTGGTGAAGCAAGTGAAGAAACCTCATTCCATTCAGTATTACTCATTCCATTCACACTATTTTTTTTCCTCATTGTGTCTTCTGTTACCAACCCTTGTTTCCCTGCCTCAGAGACCTTGTCTGGGCACTTCATATCAAATGGCAGTAGTGTGGAATGTCTAATTATTTCACTGTTGAACTTGAGCAGCTGTCCTACATGGTCTACTTAACAGCTAGTGAGTGTACATGTTCTCTGGCTAAAGAAATTTAAAAAAAAAAAGCCTTTGTTACATGAAGGATATGATTCTTCTTATCAGAAAATATTTCATTTGGCCCAATCAACATCTGAAGGGTCCTGGATTAGATTTATACATAAAAGCAAGCTCCACCTTTTGAGTTTCAATTGTTTTGTTTGCTTTTTAATTTGCTAAAGGGCATGTGCACTCACCAGAGAGACAGAGAAGTAAGAGAGAGAAAAAACGAGAGCCCCTACCATTGAAGGATGTTCATGTCACAATCCTCCCTTGTCCATTTTTCTTTTTGGTATTTTGGGCATATATACACATGTGCCTACTGTTTTTCAAGTTGCTGGGTCTGGGACTCAAACTGTGCAGCCAGCCATGCAGGATCCAGCCACATTCCCCACCATGCCACTGGCTGGCTCTCAAGTAAATTTTAATTGACTATTTGAGGTTTATAAAAGGGAGAAGGTTAGTGTCTTAGAACTCAGAAAACATTTTACTTGTCATTGATTATCTAACAATATCATTCCTATTCACATTTTGGCTTTCAAATGGTTCTCTTAGTATGCAGTGGGATTTTCTAGACTGTGAATTTTCTAAGCCTAAACATAAATTCCTGGAGAATTTCAAGTTATACTCCTAGGATGTGTGAGTTGCTGGGGAGCTAAATGTTTTCCTTTTGAAAGGGAGTTCAGACTAAGCTTCAAGGGAAGGGAGTGGGGTCAGAGAAGAGGGGTGGGCCAACCAAGTGTAAGAACAACCCTTTGTCGGGGAAAGGCAGGGAGGATTGTGGAGGCTCTGGAAGCAAATGGACGCCTGACTTCAATGAAGGCCTTTGACTGTTGAACTCCTAATTTCAATTTCTCCATTGCCGGTGGGGTTTTCATCAATGTCAATTATTCTTCATTCATATGTGCCTGACTTCTACTATAGGGCAATGATTGCTTTCCCTGCTCCATATCTTTGAATCTTCACATACGTATAGTCATAAGGATTTCTCCTTGTTCTTTGGAGAACTATCTGAAGAGGTTGTTATATTTTTTTCATTTCACTCAGGCTCACAACTTTTGTTCTAATTGAGTTGATATGAAATGAAGGTGATACTGTATTTTCAAACATTACATTAACAAGTTGTGACTAAGATTATGTACATTCTTCTTTATCTTATGAATCACTTCTACAATATCTCATTTATTAATTGATAATCTTTAATAGTTCATTTGAGATCATTAGAAAGAACATTTTTCTTCCTGCTAATAAACATCCTTTAGAAAAAAAATCTAGAATCAAATTCTGTTTATAGATTATATGTTTGGATCAAAATGAATTAACATTGTGCTTATGTTTATTCACCTAAAAATAATTAGGCTCACTTTTCAGCACTCATAAATATTTAGGAAAAAATTATCATGGAAGATATTTTACAACTACCTGGTTGACATATATTCTTAGATCTGCAGAATCTTTCAATAAGTTTGCAACATAATTGCACAAGTAAACACATTTTGCGGAAAACTGCTACATTTAAAATTAAAAAAAAACATATAGAATGTCTTATGTGAGAGTGGATATAAGTTTTTCTCTTTGGGCTGAATGGACCAATTTATAACGTTTCAAGGGTGAACAAGGCCAAATGCTCTGAGCAATACAGAGGATTAAAACTGCCATGGAATGGCTAAAGGGCACAAAAGGGTCATTGACTTATAAAATATGCAGCTGTCTAGTTCTCTGCTTTATGTTATGGACGTTCCTCTATAGCCCTTTATTTCTGCATCAATGTAACCATTTAAAATGGCAAGCATGTAAGGAAAGCCTGGGGCCCACATTCGGATCCAAGATCAATACCTGGGGAGGTCAAAGTTACACATCTGGGGGACCAGCATGTGATGTAGTGGTTAAGGCGCTGGATTCCCACATGGTGGACTGTGGTTCGAGATCCAGACATGCGGACTTGAAACTCATGCCGGGAATCTGTGTGTGCATATCCAAAATCCCAGGAGAAGAGTGGAGGACAAGGGATCACACAGTTAGCCATCCTCCTGAGGGTGATTTCTCACTTTCTGTCTCTCTGGTGAGTGCAGGTGTCCTATAGCAAAATCTCTACAAAAATAATAATAATAGTAGTAAAAGAGTTACATATCCATGCTGAGGTGTATTACTCCTTGCCATCTTACCAGGAATGACAAAGGGCCAGTGACTACTAATACCTTCCAGTATTCCATCACTTTTTTTTCCTCAGGAGCAAATTTTTATCTGGGTTAGAAATACAATCAGCTGGAACCTGCAGTTGGGTAATGGCTATGTCACTGGACTCCCAAGTAGTCTATGTGGTTTGAGTCCTGAAACCGGTGGCTTAAACACATGCCAGGCACATGTGCATGCGTGCCCAAGATCCCAAGAAGAGAATGGAGGAGAAGGGATTGCAGCATGGCCATCACCCCTGGGGTCAATTTCTCGCTCTCTGTCTCTATCTTTCTCTGTCTTTCTGGTGAGCACACATGCCCTGTAGTGAAAACCTCTCAAAAAATAAAAAATAAATAAAAAATAAACAAAGACATACAATAAGCTTAAAGATTACATTTCTTTTTTATTCTTCCTTATAGTTAGCTGTGGCCAAATAACTAATCCTATGAGATGAAGCAGTCTTCTGGGTAGCCTACTGAAAGTCAATCGACTCAGCAGGGATATTAACTTTTTGTTCTTTCTTCCTGGGGTTTGGACTGTAGATATGATGAATGAAGCTCTGACTCACATCTGGAATTATGTGGTAAACTTGAGAATGAAATGGGAGCCACAAAGAGAACAATCATGCAAGATCCTAGACAAAGGAAAAAACAATTGCAACATGACCATACTCCATGAGGGGATGTTTTAGCTCGCTCTCTCTCTCACACACACACACTCTCTCTAACAATTAAAAAAACAAACTGGATAACTTCTGTGTATTAGTCAGGATATTGTAGGTTATGTACAGAAAACAAATCTCAAAATGTCAGAGGTTTATAACATCAAATGTTTCTTTTTCACTCTTACTTCCTACTCATTATGATCAGCTGGCAGCCTGATGTGTTGTCTCCACCTGAGGACCTGGACTGATGGAGAAATCTCCCTCTAAGACATTGTTTTTCTTGTTGCAGTGGCAAGTCATTAAAGGTGAAACACTGACTC
Organism: Tupaia belangeri chinensis; assembly: GCF_000334495.1. NCBI lineage: Eukaryota > Metazoa > Chordata > Mammalia > Scandentia > Tupaiidae > Tupaia > Tupaia belangeri. The sequence goes on from NW_006159816.1 coordinate 1,554,849, forward strand.
TTAAAATTTCTGGTCAAAACGGACACTGCTTTCAGCCAGCCTGGGCTGGTGGTTAGGTGGATGGATCATAGTTAACTGTGCAGTTGGAATTTCAGATTATTAGCCTGAAAAACACACCAGAAGGTGTGTGCATGCCCAAAATCCTGAGAGGGAGAAATGAGGAGAAGATATTATGGCAAGACCATTTTCCATGGGGTGGTGGGGGTTGGGGGGGGAGAGGAGTTTGAATTTTGCTTCCTTTCTCTTTTGTATTTCTCTGTCTCTGGTGAGCCCACATGCCTTGGTATATTTCACTTCTGCTCACCTTTTCTTTTTTTACTGTGTGTGTGTGTGTGTGTGTGTGTGTGCGTGTGTGTGTGCGTGTGCATGTGTGTGTGTGATAGTACTTCATACAGGGTCCTGCTGCGTCATGATCCTCTTGCCTTAGCCTCCCAGCTGGGACTAGAGGTGCATGCCACCAAAACCAGCTCTTTCAAACAGGATCTTCCTATGCTTTCCAGGTCAGTATAGAACTTGCGATTCTTCTGCCTAAGCCTCCCACATAGATGAGTGTCACTGTACCAGGTTTTAGGGTGGACTGGGAAATGAACCCAGATCTCCATGTGGCCTTACCCAGCTGAGCAGCAGTGCTACTCATTTTTCTTCAGGCAAAGCAAGACAGATGACCAAAACCAGTATCAATGGGATGACGAAATATACTTCCACACAGAGGTGCTGCGAGGAGGACTGTGAAATTTTATCAGTGAGTATAATAACTTACCACAGTGTACAGTGTTAGGAGTTAAAATAGCTAGATTACTTCACCTATACTAAAGTATTTCTAGTTTCTCCAACTAGTTATATGTTCTTTCACTTTTGAACCTGACCTGAATTATTTCCGCTGCTTGGAAGCTCTGCTGCTCCTTCACAAAGCTAACGATTATAAAGCGTTCATGTCTTAGAACAGACAGTGTATCTTCCTGGAAGTCTTGCTTGACTATTGCTGTGCTCTTCCTGGATGGTTTCACAGTAAGAAGTTTTCTTTCTTCCTTTTTATCTTTTTTAAATAATTTTTTTATTGTTATTTTATAATTTGAGGAGAGAGAGAGAGAGAGAGAGAGCGAGCAAGCAAGCCACCAGGTCTGGGAATCAAACCACGATTGATCTTGTGAGATTCCAGTGCCTTAACCACCATACCACCTACTGGCCCCCTATAGTTTTCACATAGCTATCACAGCTCTAAAAATATCTTTTGGGCTTGTTTTGTGTTATCTTTTGGCTTTGCTTCCTTACTTAAAGGTAAGCTCCTTGAAGACAAAGAGCATATGTAGTTAACCTAACATAAAACTTAACACACAGAAAGCAGTCAATTAATATCATTAAATGAACATACTCCTGGCAGCTTTATTCAATGAACTACTATTGTGCTGTAAGGAACCATGATAAGGAAAAGTAGTCTATTAAAAATTCTTTGTCAGCCATGTAAGTGAGCCATCTTGAATAACCAATCAGCTGAGACTTCAGTTGACTGAAATACCACCTCATGAGGGCTACAATGATATGAGTGAGATATTTTCTAGTGAGATGGAGAAAAGAATAGGAATCACTGGTGGGAATTTGAAAGTGTGTTTGGGATAGCTGAGAAATGGGATTATTGAGAAATACTTCATATGAACAAGAAGGGCTTTTTTAATTTAAAGAAATAAAGTTCTGGGCTCATATTTTGATAAATTATCATTATTACTCTTTCTTTTTCTCTCCTTCATTTATTGCTAGCTCTTATCCTTTACATGCAAATATGCTTTGGGTAAATTATGCAGGATAGATAAAGACATTAATTTATATAGACTAAGGTCCCACAGTATCTTTTTTTTTTCTTTTGGAGAGGTTTTTTTCTATAGGGCATGTGCGCTCACCAGAAAGACAGAGAGAGATAGAGAGACAGCGATAAATCACCCCGCAGGGAGGATGGCCATGCTGCAATCCCTTCTCCTCTTGGGATCTTTGGCACGCTCGTGCACATGCCCAGTGTGAGTTTAAGCCACCGGGTCCGGGACTCAAACCACAACCAACTACATGGGAGTCCAGTGACATAGCCATTATGCTAACTGCCGGTCCCTCATTTAAAAAATACATGTATGAATATGTACCTGCATTAACATGAGCATACATTGTTGTACTGAAAGTACCAGGTATCATGAACAATACACCCTGTGTAAAGTTAGCACATTTTGAAGGTCAGTACAGCCAAGAAGAGACCAAGAGAAAAAAAGAGAAATAAAGATACTGAGATCATTATGAATAGAATGTTTCTTAATAGAGAACTAGAAATATGTTTCTGAAGACGTAAGTCAACGCCATCAGCAGCGTTTGACAGTCTTCATAATATAATCTGCATTTTCGTATCTTATCTCTACCTCAGAATCACCCAGTAGGTTTTTAAACAGTACAAATGAGAAAACCTGGGATGTGGATGGGAATAAAAGTAATTCCAAAAACAATCCCCTAGGTGTACATAATGTTTAGCTATGGATAAGAATTGCTGTATATTAGTTAACTTTCTTTCTTCTAAATGAACTTGCATCTAGTAACAACCAGATCCATACACCATTTGGCACTATGTACACATAAAGTCAATCCAGAAAAAATGCTTATGTTCCATGAAGCTCTTCGATATCTAGTTTTCTTTTTTTTCGCCAGGGAAACTATATTTATTTTTTAAAATAATTTTTTAAAATTTTAAAATTTATTAATATTTAATCAGATATATCTTTACAGTGTACATTTGTTTTTCCAGCACAAATACCATACATCTCAGTCAAGACATTACCATCAGCAAATAGTGTCTTTTTTTTGGTCTATTAAACTTACTTATTTTTCTTCCCCTTTTACCTCCCTCCTTCTCATACTAAACTATTTATTATTTAACATTTTGCTGTTTTACAAAAGATCTTAAACTAAAAATATGGACGAATTAAAATCTAGTAACAAGTACACTGTAATTGTCTGAAACATTTTTTTCTCTCTTCATTCCCCCTTTTACTAAAGAGGGATATAAACTAAGTTATTTGCAAAATAATAATAGTAATAATAATGATAAGTTTAACCTCAATTTGGTCTTTTATTGGCACAAATTCCCATAAGAATTCAATTTCTGAAACAAGACACTAGATACTATTATATTATTGAACTTAGGCAAATACCATTCTGCCACAAAATAAGAATGCTCACAAATATTTTCCAATTGTAGAGGGATCAGGAAAGGATAAAGTTTATGTTTCAATTTTAAATAAAAGCACAAGCAAAGTGCTGAACCTATCAACTACTCAAAAGGAAAAAATTTCCCACAAAATAAGCATAATATACAAGTAATACAAGATACTATTAGGCATCCAAACATCCAGATCATCAGTATCCCAGAAGGTGAAGAAACTAATCAGGGCATTGATAATCTATTCCATAAACTCCTGGAAGAAAACTTTCTAAACCTAGAGAGGCATTCAGATATCCATACCCAAGAAATACAAAAGGCCCCACATAGAATTAATCCAAGATCTTCTCCAAGGCACATCATGGCCAGATTGACCAAAACCACAGCCAGAGACAAGACACTGAAATTGGCAAGAAAGAAACATCACGTTACTTTCCAAGGCTATCCTATCAGGCTGTCATTGGACTTCTCATTGGGAACAATGCAAGCAAAGAAAGAATGGGAAAATATATTGAAAGTGTTAGGTAAAAAACAATTTCAATGAAGAACACTATTTCCAGCAAGATTATCCTTCATACGGGAAAAATAGCCTGAAACATTCTTAGATAAGCAAAATCTGACAGAATTTACCAACACCAGACCAACTCTTCAAGAAGTTCTGAAGGAAGAGAGATACCAGGAAAACTAAAGACACTCAGACAGAAATAAAAGAACAAAAATTATCAAGAAAATGGCCAAGTTAATGGTAGGGACAAGTCTGGAAATATCAATAGTAATGTTGAACGTTAACTTCTAAGATTTAAATGGAAAGATCAGACCACAGTAACACTGCAAATTCAATAAAAGAGAGATTAATTACATGAGACTGAACTGATGAAATAGAATTCTATGATTTTGACTAAAACACTAATGATTTTCTTCTATGCTTCGTCTTCCAGATTTAAGATTTTTTTTTTTTTGAGTTGTTAGATAGCTACTTTAAAATGCCTACTGACTCCAAGAGACTAACCAGTTTGAGTAACTGGATTTCAAAAGAAAGAAAAAGGGACATGAGAGGAAACCCCTCAGAACAGAGGAAGGCTCATATTCTTGTCTGGAAAAGGATGTTCACAGCTTCATCATCATGGGCAGATAGAGGGAATGGCATTGACATCATGAGAATTTGGGGAATCCTTATAAGGATTGGAAAACATAAATAATGAAAAAAAATTAAAAACCTTACCTGCTCCTTAAATGGCATCATTTAATTGTATTGTAAAACTGTTTCTTTCTGCCTTACATACTTACTATTTAATTTAAACTTTATAGGACCAGTATTTGCCATGAATACTTTTCTTTGCTAAACAATGTTTCTTTTTTTCTCTCAAAAATTATCTGTAAACTATTTCATCACAATGAAACATTTCAAAATATCTAGTTGCTTGATGGGAGTCTTCATTCTGTAATCTATTCTACATAAAGTTTATATAGATCCTGCCAGGGTCAAATATAAACAGATACAATTGGTACTTTAATCACTATAACCAATGAAATTGCTATACTGCTACAATTTTTAAAAATGATTTTTGTTCTTTTTACTTTTAAATCTGATACATTTTAAAGACAGCTAGAAACAGCCAAATAGTTATTCTGGGCAAATACTGGATCGTTGGAAAAGTCATGATGCATTTTTGCATAGAAAAACAGAAAAAAAATACATCATGACTTTTCTGACAACCCAATATAATGGCCCTGATACTCAAGACATTGTAAATAATATGGCAGCATCTCTTTTCAACATTAAGATCATTATTATCTGTCCACATTACCTATTTTTGCTTTGAAATTGCTCTGATACATAGGTGTGTGCCCTTGAAGGCAATGGCTGGGGCTAAGAAATTAGCACGAAGGTGGTCAGGCCGAATAAGTTGAATTCCCTCTAAGCTTCTGAAGGACTTGCAACCTCTGCTTCTAGTTACCAGTGGTCAAGGATCCATTTCATTATGAAAATTACCACTGACAGTATAGAGACTTTACCTGTAGTCCTTTGCCTATATTTCATTTGTTTGAGGTAGTATTTTCCTTATATTGTTTTCTTATATTACTTTAAAAGGTATGATTATTTTTAACTCAAGAGAAAACTTGCTTTTTAGAGAATTAACATTCCTAAATGCTATATGATCTCTGTTAGAATTTGTCAGTAATGATAGAAAAAAGAGGAGTTTCATGAAACCCTCTTGGGAGCCTTCATGAGATTTGAAGAGTAGGTAGTGAACTGAGTTTCAAACGAGTAGATTCGTTTTCTAGCTATCACAAAAGAAAATGAAAATTTACCATTTATTCTTCTTTTGCAACAATCTGAGCAAGGTTCAAAGGTGAGAGAGAGAAAGTTTAATTGACTGGATTTAGTTCAAGTCCTAATAGAATCTAGTGAAAGGAATAGAAAACCAAGTACCTAGCTTTATCACCTCACCAGAATTGCACACGACAGAGAAAATCCAATTTCCCAAAGGAAATAGCATGCTGATAAGAATGGAGAATGGATGTTGGATGGTCAAGAAGCACATACTTTTGCTTTTGTGGGACAGATGACAAGACTTGTTGCCCATCAGGAGGAGCATACCACTGAGGAAGAAAAGAAAAAAAAATATTAAGTTAAAATTACAACTGAAGAAAGTGAACTTTTTGTGCTAAAAACAAACAGATGATCAAAGTAAAATAAAAACAAAACCTGGCCCCAGGTTGGAGAAGTGCTGTTCAATTTTGTATGCATTTTATTGTCTTTCTTTTTGCTATTCCTTTTATCATGTGATTCTGGAACAGAACTTGAGAAGGTACTTCTAGCTTGAGGCCAGTCATGTAGCATAACGTTAAGGGAGCTGGATTCCACATGACTGACTGCAGTTAGACTTGTGGCCCTGGGAATTTGAAAAACACACTTGATATGTTTGCATGCATGTCCAAAATCCTGACAGGAAGAAGGACTGAAGGAAAAAAGATTGCAGCCTGACTATGCCCCATTGGGGGAGTTTGATCTCTCTTTCTCTCTCTCTCCCTCTCTTTTTTACCCTTCTTCCCTCCCACCCCATCTCTCTCTCTTGCTAGCAAGTGTAAAAGAAAAAAAGATAAAGAAAAAGCAAAGATACTACCAGTTTGTCTGAACAGTTGGGTTACTGTCCTTTGCAATATCATCCATTGTTACTTATTTACTTCTATTTCCAAGCTATGACTATATAGTTTTGAAGGCTGGGTAGATGTTAATTAAGCGAGGGGTAGATAAGACTAGTTGGGAAGACTCCTTTAGCTGCAGAAAGTGGGTGCAATTAAGTCATGAAGTGGTTGCTAAGGGATTTTTGGTTTCAAACTAAGATGTGACCAGAGAGTATAAAATCACAAGTAAAGAGTAAATAGTTAGGAAAAACATACAATAAAATCATAAAATCTTCTGATCATCATAGAGTTTCATTGATTTGGGATGCTAAGTACTTGGTTCAGAAACTCACCTGATTTCATCCAATACTAAAATCATATCACCAATCCATCAAGAGATACTCTGCAACTAATGGACTGTAGAGAAATTTAGATGTTGTCCCTTCTAAGTAATCTACTATAGCACTGTTCTCATTATCTTCCTAAAATTTCAAGTTTGGTCTCTAAGAGTCATGGCAATCTTGGTTCGAAAGTGTCTACCAAACCATAGCTTCTGCTTCAAGTCACAGTGACCTCATTTTCTAAAACACATTTTCATCATTCACTATTTCATGACTTTGTAGACACAGTTTTCTTTTTCTCAAAAACCTGTCACTCTTGTCCACTAGTAAACTCTCCCAATTTTCAAAACATTTTGTCCCTTTCTTTTATACGTTTCTGAATCCACCAAGCTAATGTAATTATTCTAGATTTCTGCATTTCTGAAACACTTTGCATTTCTTTAGCTCTTACAACATCATTTTCATTAAATCTTAGTGTTTATGTGTCTATATCCCTCTTAAGACTTTATGCCCCTTAAAGGTAGAAACATCTTATTACTATATTCTTTTTATTTGCCCTAACTTGAGCACAGTTTTGGTTCATTGTAGATGTTCAATAAATGATTACTGAATGCATAAATGAATGTTAACCAAGTTTTGTAGTCACCTTGCCACAACCCTGAGAAAAAAGGGGTCTTTGACTCAATGTTATATTTTCCTTTCTAATAAAAAATTTATGTTTTGGGATTCATGGGTACAGTATATGACCCACCTTCACTTGAAATAGTAAATTGAAGTTTAGTTTTTCTTGTTTCATCTTGCCTTAGCTTAATTTGTATATCAGTCTTTATAAATGTAAATTAAAGTCTTATGTTATTTAGGGAAGCTGAGATTAATCAAAACCCTTGTGCTCTAAAAAAGAATATCCATATTTATTATTTGAATTATATATAATTCTGTTTATTTTAACAACATTTTTTTGCATGCAGTTATGAATCTCATTGACTACATGTCCATTTTTAACCCCATCTCATCACAGAGTATTCACAGGAGTGTTTTGTTTTAAAATGCACAAAGGTATCTTATTAAATAATGTCACAAACATGAAGTTCATTATTATGCAAATGCCATCCTTGGAACAGATTTGTTAATTGCAACTCATTTGCATAATTAATGAACTCCCAAATGAATTATGCCTTTGCAGATTTGTGCAGCATTGTTTTAAAATAAATTATAAAATACATGTCAAAAGAAGAGTGCTTTCTGCGTTCCCATAGCATTGTTTGAAAATTAATTACCAAACGCTTGTCAAATTAAAATGAGTTTGTAGTTTGTACAATGTTATTTTAAAATTAATCACAAAATAAAATGTCACTGCATTAAAGTAAACAACTTATTATTTCTTTTTTAAGAGCCACAGAAAATAGCATTTTAACTTCAACTACATTTTTTTGGTACAGTGTTTTACTCATTTTCATTTTTATGCTATGACTTAAAGTTGGTAGTTGTTAGCATGTTAATGTTTTGGTAAATTGAGATCTAATTTAATTTTGTTATGTAGCTTATTTTATACAGTTTATGATGAATGCATTGCATATGAACCCAGTATGGGTTTGTTCATGATAAACTGGGGTTTAAGAAAACATTCAAGGTCATTTAAGTCTGTTGTATAATCAATATTCTTAAGGTTTATTTTATTGGCATTTTGACTGCTGCCAGTTAAAATGATTAAAAAAACATATATCTTGGATCTTTCTGCCTCTTCTGACTAATATAGCTGCATAATTCCTTTCTTAAGTACAGGAAAAGCTTTAGGTCCCTATACTGCCTTCTTCATACCATGGAAATTCTCTGATCTTGTATGGAAGTCACAGCTACAGCTTAGTCCTGGCTTTCCTCAACCATGGGAAGCCACTATCCACCATGAAATTACATGGAAAACACCACTATATATATATATACATATATATATATATATAAATGAGTCAAAATGACTTAAAACAATAGATTTGATGAATAGTTTTCAGGAATTAGAGCTGTGACCTACCTACCTTTTGAAACATTAGAATATAATAATGATCCCTGCCTATTAGGATGAGAACAACTAACAGCAAGACACCCGCTCACTAAAACCAGACGTGTATTTCTTTTTTCATTTAAAATAATAATAATAGAAGAATCCCCCTCATTACCTATCTCTCCCTTTCCCCATTCTCCAAACTAAATCAACTGTCTGTGGTTTTTACCTCATTTTGTCAGTTCTTGACCATGAAATGTAAATCCATGGGACAGGCCTTTGTTTGATATGGTTACAACTATGCAAATTGAACCAATTAGACAATCATTCTTAAGTAAAATGGTAAACATTTTGCTTCTTTTACTTAATCCTGTGTATAGCTTTTGAAACCGCTGCGAGTTATTCGGTATTGTCTTTTCTATAAACTGATACGCATAGCAACCCTTTTTGAAGAGGCAATATTTCTTCCACTTCATACCTGGAGTGTGAATAAGAACCCAAGTGGCTCATGCAGACACATAGATGTGACCTTTTGCCATTTCCTAGTTCAGTCTGGCACAGATATTATTCAAAGATGAGAGCATTTTTGTTAATTCAAATAAAAAATAACTAGCATTGTCTGAGCTTTGATGCTGTCCTCAACATAGTCCTTTGTTTAAATACCTCAGGATACTTTAACTGGACATTATTTTTTTCTGAAATTCTACATCTTTTTTTTTGCATAAGTACAGGACAATAGAGCATCCAACAGAGACAAACTACCTCACTCCTAAAATATTTAGTGGTCCAATAACGGCATATTAAACACATAATTTATGTAGATGCAAGATCTGCCATTATGAATATCCCTTACTTTGAGAGTGTTCCCATTGAATTAAAACCAAAGGGTTCTAAGTGAGTGAAAATGATCCACAGTTGTGTCATTTAATGAGCTATTGTCAGTGAAGTATTTGCAGATACTCTACTCTTAGAAAAAAATTTACACTGATAAGAACAAAAGTAAACCAAATCTCAGTTTTCATTGATTGACTCTAAACCTTTTGTGAGGCCTTGTAAAGTTTACTGGGCTGCTCTTGACATAATCTTTTTTTTTTCTTTTTTTGGAGAGGTTTTTTTCCGCTCCAGGGCACGTGCGCTCCCCAGACAGACAGAGAGAGACATAGAGACAGAAAGTGAGAAATCACCCCCCAGGGGGGATTGTCACGCCACAATCCCTTCTCCTCCATTCTCCTCTCGGGATCTTGGGCACACACGCACACGCGCCCAGTGTGAGATTTAAGCCACCAGTTCCGGCGAACCACGGTCGACTACGTGGGAGTCCAGCGACATAGCCATTATGCTAACTGCTGGTTCCCCTCTTGACATAATCTTCATGGCCACTCTCATGTTAGATTGTATTCATGTCTGTATTTCATTATACAAATTCTAAAAACATGGATAGGATGGCTATCTTATAAAAAAAAAGATTAGCATCCTTCTTTTAAATTAAAATCAATTTTTCTCCACAAAAGTATTATTTTTCTTCTAGTTTTTAATCTAAAAATATTTAATTTTAATATATTGAGTAAGATAAAATATTTGTTAATATTAATTTAAAATAGTTAACATTGACAAAAATGAGATTGTATATATTCTAGGTGTACACATACATATACATTGTGCAATGATTATCTCAAATTAAATAATTACCACATCCATCACCAACCACAGTTACTATGTGTGTGTGTGTGTGTGTGTGTGTGTGTAAATCTGCTCTCTGACTAAATTTCAAGTAAACAACAAAGTATTATTGGGTACCATGGATAAGGAGAATATGGTATAACATACACAATGAAATATTATTCAACCATTGAAAAGAAAGAAATCCTACCATTTGCGACATCATGGTTAAGGCCGAAGGACAGCATGCTAAGTGAAATAAGCTAGAGCAGAAAGACAAATACCGCACGATCTCGCTTACCTTTGGTATCTAAAAAGGTTAAGGCCAGAACCACAAAGTAGAACCATGTTGTTGGGGGCTGGAGGTGGGAAATGAAGAGACGTTAGTCAAAGGACACAAACTTTCAGTTATAAAATTAATACTCTCTGGAGGTTTAATGTAAGTTATAATGCTGATTTACACAGAACGTCATACGTACTAGACTTAAAGAGGAAAGTGGAATTTCTCAGATTCTCTTAGAGCTTTCCCAAGCACTTCTGAAAGGGACCCAGTTGTGTATTCTTGAAGCCTTTTCCAAGCAGTTTTGTTGTTTAGATCAAGATCAGAGATCAGAAAACTCAAATCGATCTTCCTTTATTTTGAATAATCTACTGAAGAGAAACAGGTACAATGTACTTCGTAAATCAAAGCTGTCCTTAAAGCTTCAAGATCCGAAATGTTAGTTTCCTATCTTTTCTATTCTATTAATTTAAAATCTGTTTTGTTTATTATTCTTTTTCTGACAATACCTTTAGACATTAAATATATACTATTTCAAATTTGTAAATTGTATTTTAAGCTACAAGTTGGAAAAACTCCTTTTTTCTCCCCAAAAAGTGCCAACAGTCATTTTTTTTTTTTAATTTTCTTTGGGTATAGATGTTTTTCTTAAGAAAAAAATTTTAGAAAATAAAAATACCTTACTTATAATAATAGAAACAATTCTCCCATTCTGAATTTCACACAATATTGCATTTATTTAAAAGTCCTGTCTCAGATGAAGACAGATTTCTAAAAGTAGCTTAACATTATATGAGCAAAATAATTAAATTGCAGTTTTTACTTTTCAGTGATATAGTTAGGTGGTATAGACGTATAGCCATAGAGAATAATAGTCATTCTGTGCCTTTAAAGTAACACTTACTTATTTTCTGATTTGTGTGAGTCCCTATCCTCCTTTCACAACCTTGTGATTGAAAGATTCATAGACTTATTGAATATTCATGTATATAATTTGAAATTTTTCTTCCCTGGAGTTCAAGTTGAAATACATTGTTGATGTATGTCCACTGTGACATGATATGACACTCTTTTGCAGTTATTTTTTAATTAGAAATAAAATATTAATCCATTTGGGTTTGTGTGTAGAATGTATTTGGTGGAGGAAGGAACTCAGGTACACAGTGACAGAATTTTAATTAATTTATTTTATGGAGAAGTCACTTTAACTTGAAGAGCAGAAAAGGTCTGTCTCTAATAGTCCCCTTTGTGATCTAGAGGAGGGAATTTACAATGACAACAGTTTACAGAAAAAACTAAAATCCCTTTATGGTTTGGTTCCTCTTACTGACCCAAAATGGATGAAGGGCTTGTTTTTCTCCCAGACATGAAAAGTAAGAAACTGAACTTGTGACTCTCCTTTGGATCGCAGACTTCTGCCATTGTACATATTGCTCTTGTGGGTTTCAACGAAATGGCTTTTAAAGAAGTTATATTGGTGTTTGGATCCACATCATGCAATTTCCAGTTCTCTTTTGAACAGGGTCTACTTCTTAGAATCAAAGAACTTGTTGAGGCTTCTCAGCTTTGACTAAATAGAGGACTAATATTAAAGAAAATGAATCACTTCCACCTCAGCGGCATTTTAGACATTTGATTAGACTTACACCTTGTCGATACTGTTGCCCTCTTAAATCAATGAGTATTATCAAGTGCTCCCGTTGATTTAGATTATGTGTGTACTATGAAGACTCTTGATATACATGAATTCAGCAGTAAAAGTTGATTCGTAGTCTGATTCTTAGAAGTTTTTTAGCTTTTCAACTTCGTTCTATCAGCTATAATGGCAAGGAGTGAGGTAGGAATGCCAAATCACTTTTCTCTAGAGGAAAAAGAATAACCCAACTTGCTCCAAACACTACATTTAATCTTGATCCTTTCTTGATTGGTAGTCTGAAGATATCCTACCCTGTAGTCAAAACAAACAAACAAAACTCAAGACATTGTAAATAATATGGCAGCATCTCTTTTCAACATTAAGATCATTATTATCTGTCCACATTACCTATTTTTGCTTTGAAATTGCTCTGATACATAGGTGTGTGCCCTTGAAGGCAATGGCTGGGGCTAAGAAATTAGCACGAAGGTGGTCAGGCCGAATAAGTTGAATTCCCTCTAAGCTTCTGAAGGACTTGCAACCTCTGCTTCTAGTTACCAGTGGTCAAGGATCCATTTCATTATGAAAATTACCACTGACAGTATAGAGACTTTACCTGTAGTCCTTTGCCTATATTTCATTTGTTTGAGGTAGTATTTTCCTTATATTGTTTTCTTATATTACTTTAAAAGGTATGATTATTTTTAACTCAAGAGAAAACTTGCTTTTTAGAGAATTAACATTCCTAAATGCTATATGATCTCTGTTAGAATTTGTCAGTAATGATAGAAAAAAGAGGAGTTTCATGAAACCCTCTTGGGAGCCTTCATGAGATTTGAAGAGTAGGTAGTGAACTGAGTTTCAAACGAGTAGATTCGTTTTCTAGCTATCACAAAAGAAAATGAAAATTTACCATTTATTCTTCTTTTGCAACAATCTGAGCAAGGTTCAAAGGTGAGAGAGAGAAAGTTTAATTGACTGGATTTAGTTCAAGTCCTAATAGAATCTAGTGAAAGGAATAGAAAACCAAGTACCTAGCTTTATCACCTCACCAGAATTGCACACGACAGAGAAAATCCAATTTCCCAAAGGAAATAGCATGCTGATAAGAATGGAGAATGGATGTTGGATGGTCAAGAAGCACATACTTTTGCTTTTGTGGGACAGATGACAAGACTTGTTGCCCATCAGGAGGAGCATACCACTGAGGAAGAAAAGAAAAAAAAATATTAAGTTAAAATTACAACTGAAGAAAGTGAACTTTTTGTGCTAAAAACAAACAGATGATCAAAGTAAAATAAAAACAAAACCTGGCCCCAGGTTGGAGAAGTGCTGTTCAATTTTGTATGCATTTTATTGTCTTTCTTTTTGCTATTCCTTTTATCATGTGATTCTGGAACAGAACTTGAGAAGGTACTTCTAGCTTGAGGCCAGTCATGTAGCATAACGTTAAGGGAGCTGGATTCCACATGACTGACTGCAGTTAGACTTGTGGCCCTGGGAATTTGAAAAACACACTTGATATGTTTGCATGCATGTCCAAAATCCTGACAGGAAGAAGGACTGAAGGAAAAAAGATTGCAGCCTGACTATGCCCCATTGGGGGAGTTTGATCTCTCTTTCTCTCTCTCTCCCTCTCTTTTTTACCCTTCTTCCCTCCCACCCCATCTCTCTCTTGCTAGCAAGTGTAAAAGAAAAAAAGATAAAGAAAAAGCAAAGATACTACCAGTTTGTCTGAACAGTTGGGTTACTGTCCTTTGCAATATCATCCATTGTTACTTATTTACTTCTATTTCCAAGCTATGACTATATAGTTTTGAAGGCTGGGTAGATGTTAATTAAGCGAGGGGTAGATAAGACTAGTTGGGAAGACTCCTTTAGCTGCAGAAAGTGGGTGCAATTAAGTCATGAAGTGGTTGCTAAGGGATTTTTGGTTTCAAACTAAGATGTGACCAGAGAGTATAAAATCACAAGTAAAGAGTAAATAGTTAGGAAAAACATACAATAAAATCATAAAATCTTCTGATCATCATAGAGTTTCATTGATTTGGGATGCTAAGTACTTGGTTCAGAAACTCACCTGATTTCATCCAATACTAAAATCATATCACCAATCCATCAAGAGATACTCTGCAACTAATGGACTGTAGAGAAATTTAGATGTTGTCCCTTCTAAGTAATCTACTATAGCACTGTTCTCATTATCTTCCTAAAATTTCAAGTTTGGTCTCTAAGAGTCATGGCAATCTTGGTTCGAAAGTGTCTACCAAACCATAGCTTCTGCTTCAAGTCACAGTGACCTCATTTTCTAAAACACATTTTCATCATTCACTATTTCATGACTTTGTAGACACAGTTTTCTTTTTCTCAAAAACCTGTCACTCTTGTCCACTAGTAAACTCTCCCAATTTTCAAAACATTTTGTCCCTTTCTTTTATACGTTTCTGAATCCACCAAGCTAATGTAATTATTCTAGATTTCTGCATTTCTGAAACACTTTGCATTTCTTTAGCTCTTACAACATCATTTTCATTAAATCTTAGTGTTTATGTGTCTATATCCCTCTTAAGACTTTATGCCCCTTAAAGGTAGAAACATCTTATTACTATATTCTTTTTATTTGCCCTAACTTGAGCACAGTTTTGGTTCATTGTAGATGTTCAATAAATGATTACTGAATGCATAAATGAATGTTAACCAAGTTTTGTAGTCACCTTGCCACAACCCTGAGAAAAAAGGGGTCTTTGACTCAATGTTATATTTTCCTTTCTAATAAAAAATTTATGTTTTGGGATTCATGGGTACAGTATATGACCCACCTTCACTTGAAATAGTAAATTGAAGTTTAGTTTTTCTTGTTTCATCTTGCCTTAGCTTAATTTGTATATCAGTCTTTATAAATGTAAATTAAAGTCTTATGTTATTTAGGGAAGCTGAGATTAATCAAAACCCTTGTGCTCTAAAAAAGAATATCCATATTTATTATTTGAATTATATATAATTCTGTTTATTTTAACAACATTTTTTTGCATGCAGTTATGAATCTCATTGACTACATGTCCATTTTTAACCCCATCTCATCACAGAGTATTCACAGGAGTGTTTTGTTTTAAAATGCACAAAGGTATCTTATTAAATAATGTCACAAACATGAAGTTCATTATTATGCAAATGCCATCCTTGGAACAGATTTGTTAATTGCAACTCATTTGCATAATTAATGAACTCCCAAATGAATTATGCCTTTGCAGATTTGTGCAGCATTGTTTTAAAATAAATTATAAAATACATGTCAAAAGAAGAGTGCTTTCTGCGTTCCCATAGCATTGTTTGAAAATTAATTACCAAACGCTTGTCAAATTAAAATGAGTTTGTAGTTTGTACAATGTTATTTTAAAATTAATCACAAAATAAAATGTCACTGCATTAAAGTAAACAACTTATTATTTCTTTTTTAAGAGCCACAGAAAATAGCATTTTAACTTCAACTACATTTTTTTGGTACAGTGTTTTACTCATTTTCATTTTTATGCTATGACTTAAAGTTGGTAGTTGTTAGCATGTTAATGTTTTGGTAAATTGAGATCTAATTTAATTTTGTTATGTAGCTTATTTTATACAGTTTATGATGAATGCATTGCATATGAACCCAGTATGGGTTTGTTCATGATAAACTGGGGTTTAAGAAAACATTCAAGGTCATTTAAGTCTGTTGTATAATCAATATTCTTAAGGTTTATTTTATTGGCATTTTGACTGCTGCCAGTTAAAATGATTAAAAAAACATATATCTTGGATCTTTCTGCCTCTTCTGACTAATATAGCTGCATAATTCCTTTCTTAAGTACAGGAAAAGCTTTAGGTCCCTATACTGCCTTCTTCATACCATGGAAATTCTCTGATCTTGTATGGAAGTCACAGCTACAGCTTAGTCCTGGCTTTCCTCAACCATGGGAAGCCACTATCCACCATGAAATTACATGGAAAACACCACTATATATATATATACATATATATATATATATAAATGAGTCAAAATGACTTAAAACAATAGATTTGATGAATAGTTTTCAGGAATTAGAGCTGTGACCTACCTACCTTTTGAAACATTAGAATATAATAATGATCCCTGCCTATTAGGATGAGAACAACTAACAGCAAGACACCCGCTCACTAAAACCAGACGTGTATTTCTTTTTTCATTTAAAATAATAATAATAGAAGAATCCCCCTCATTACCTATCTCTCCCTTTC
Source organism: Tupaia belangeri chinensis (assembly GCF_000334495.1). NCBI lineage: Eukaryota > Metazoa > Chordata > Mammalia > Scandentia > Tupaiidae > Tupaia > Tupaia belangeri. Next base: position 1,571,334 of record NW_006159816.1, read on the forward strand.
CCCATTCTCCAAACTAAATCAACTGTCTGTGGTTTTTACCTCATTTTGTCAGTTCTTGACCATGAAATGTAAATCCATGGGACAGGCCTTTGTTTGATATGGTTACAACTATGCAAATTGAACCAATTAGACAATCATTCTTAAGTAAAATGGTAAACATTTTGCTTCTTTTACTTAATCCTGTGTATAGCTTTTGAAACCGCTGCGAGTTATTCGGTATTGTCTTTTCTATAAACTGATACGCATAGCAACCCTTTTTGAAGAGGCAATATTTCTTCCACTTCATACCTGGAGTGTGAATAAGAACCCAAGTGGCTCATGCAGACACATAGATGTGACCTTTTGCCATTTCCTAGTTCAGTCTGGCACAGATATTATTCAAAGATGAGAGCATTTTTGTTAATTCAAATAAAAAATAACTAGCATTGTCTGAGCTTTGATGCTGTCCTCAACATAGTCCTTTGTTTAAATACCTCAGGATACTTTAACTGGACATTATTTTTTTCTGAAATTCTACATCTTTTTTTTTGCATAAGTACAGGACAATAGAGCATCCAACAGAGACAAACTACCTCACTCCTAAAATATTTAGTGGTCCAATAACGGCATATTAAACACATAATTTATGTAGATGCAAGATCTGCCATTATGAATATCCCTTACTTTGAGAGTGTTCCCATTGAATTAAAACCAAAGGGTTCTAAGTGAGTGAAAATGATCCACAGTTGTGTCATTTAATGAGCTATTGTCAGTGAAGTATTTGCAGATACTCTACTCTTAGAAAAAAATTTACACTGATAAGAACAAAAGTAAACCAAATCTCAGTTTTCATTGATTGACTCTAAACCTTTTGTGAGGCCTTGTAAAGTTTACTGGGCTGCTCTTGACATAATCTTTTTTTTTTCTTTTTTTGGAGAGGTTTTTTTCCGCTCCAGGGCACGTGCGCTCCCCAGACAGACAGAGAGAGACATAGAGACAGAAAGTGAGAAATCACCCCCCAGGGGGGATTGTCACGCCACAATCCCTTCTCCTCCATTCTCCTCTCGGGATCTTGGGCACACACGCACACGCGCCCAGTGTGAGATTTAAGCCACCAGTTCCGGCGAACCACGGTCGACTACGTGGGAGTCCAGCGACATAGCCATTATGCTAACTGCTGGTTCCCCTCTTGACATAATCTTCATGGCCACTCTCATGTTAGATTGTATTCATGTCTGTATTTCATTATACAAATTCTAAAAACATGGATAGGATGGCTATCTTATAAAAAAAAAGATTAGCATCCTTCTTTTAAATTAAAATCAATTTTTCTCCACAAAAGTATTATTTTTCTTCTAGTTTTTAATCTAAAAATATTTAATTTTAATATATTGAGTAAGATAAAATATTTGTTAATATTAATTTAAAATAGTTAACATTGACAAAAATGAGATTGTATATATTCTAGGTGTACACATACATATACATTGTGCAATGATTATCTCAAATTAAATAATTACCACATCCATCACCAACCACAGTTACTATGTGTGTGTGTGTGTGTGTGTGTGTGTGTAAATCTGCTCTCTGACTAAATTTCAAGTAAACAACAAAGTATTATTGGGTACCATGGATAAGGAGAATATGGTATAACATACACAATGAAATATTATTCAACCATTGAAAAGAAAGAAATCCTACCATTTGCGACATCATGGTTAAGGCCGAAGGACAGCATGCTAAGTGAAATAAGCTAGAGCAGAAAGACAAATACCGCACGATCTCGCTTACCTTTGGTATCTAAAAAGGTTAAGGCCAGAACCACAAAGTAGAACCATGTTGTTGGGGGCTGGAGGTGGGAAATGAAGAGACGTTAGTCAAAGGACACAAACTTTCAGTTATAAAATTAATACTCTCTGGAGGTTTAATGTAAGTTATAATGCTGATTTACACAGAACGTCATACGTACTAGACTTAAAGAGGAAAGTGGAATTTCTCAGATTCTCTTAGAGCTTTCCCAAGCACTTCTGAAAGGGACCCAGTTGTGTATTCTTGAAGCCTTTTCCAAGCAGTTTTGTTGTTTAGATCAAGATCAGAGATCAGAAAACTCAAATCGATCTTCCTTTATTTTGAATAATCTACTGAAGAGAAACAGGTACAATGTACTTCGTAAATCAAAGCTGTCCTTAAAGCTTCAAGATCCGAAATGTTAGTTTCCTATCTTTTCTATTCTATTAATTTAAAATCTGTTTTGTTTATTATTCTTTTTCTGACAATATTTTTAGACATTAAATATATACTATTTCAAATTTGTAAATTGTATTTTAAGCTACAAGTTGGAAAAACTCCTTTTTTCTCCCCAAAAAGTGCCAACAGTCATTTTTTTTTTTTAATTTTCTTTGGGTATAGATGTTTTTCTTAAGAAAAAAATTTTAGAAAATAAAAATACCTTACTTATAATAATAGAAACAATTCTCCCATTCTGAATTTCACACAATATTGCATTTATTTAAAAGTCCTGTCTCAGATGAAGACAGATTTCTAAAAGTAGCTTAACATTATATGAGCAAAATAATTAAATTGCAGTTTTTACTTTTCAGTGATATAGTTAGGTGGTATAGACGTATAGCCATAGAGAATAATAGTCATTCTGTGCCTTTAAAGTAACACTTACTTATTTTCTGATTTGTGTGAGTCCCTATCCTCCTTTCACAACCTTGTGATTGAAAGATTCATAGACTTATTGAATATTCATGTATATAATTTGAAATTTTTCTTCCCTGGAGTTCAAGTTGAAATACATTGTTGATGTATGTCCACTGTGACATGATATGACACTCTTTTGCAGTTATTTTTTAATTAGAAATAAAATATTAATCCATTTGGGTTTGTGTGTAGAATGTATTTGGTGGAGGAAGGAACTCAGGTACACAGTGACAGAATTTTAATTAATTTATTTTATGGAGAAGTCACTTTAACTTGAAGAGCAGAAAAGGTCTGTCTCTAATAGTCCCCTTTGTGATCTAGAGGAGGGAATTTACAATGACAACAGTTTACAGAAAAAACTAAAATCCCTTTATGGTTTGGTTCCTCTTACTGACCCAAAATGGATGAAGGGCTTGTTTTTCTCCCAGACATGAAAAGTAAGAAACTGAACTTGTGACTCTCCTTTGGATCGCAGACTTCTGCCATTGTACATATTGCTCTTGTGGGTTTCAACGAAATGGCTTTTAAAGAAGTTATATTGGTGTTTGGATCCACATCATGCAATTTCCAGTTCTCTTTTGAACAGGGTCTACTTCTTAGAATCAAAGAACTTGTTGAGGCTTCTCAGCTTTGACTAAATAGAGGACTAATATTAAAGAAAATGAATCACTTCCACCTCAGCGGCATTTTAGACATTTGATTAGACTTACACCTTGTCGATACTGTTGCCCTCTTAAATCAATGAGTATTATCAAGTGCTCCCGTTGATTTAGATTATGTGTGTACTATGAAGACTCTTGATATACATGAATTCAGCAGTAAAAGTTGATTCGTAGTCTGATTCTTAGAAGTTTTTTAGCTTTTCAACTTCGTTCTATCAGCTATAATGGCAAGGAGTGAGGTAGGAATGCCAAATCACTTTTCTCTAGAGGAAAAAGAATAACCCAACTTGCTCCAAACACTACATTTAATCTTGATCCTTTCTTGATTGGTAGTCTGAAGATATCCTACCCTGTAGTCAAAACAAACAAACAAAAGACCAACTCACACACACACACACACACACACACACACACACACACAAATGGCTAACTAGTAAGTTCTGACTATCTCAGAGACCATGTGGATATTTCACGAGGAGCTTTCACTTTATGAATCTTAAAAGTGAAGGAGTGGAAGATGTACTGCTAAGTGAAGCAAGCCAGACTATGAAAGAGAGGCATCGTACGTCCTTGGTTAATATATACTGAATGTCGGTACTCTGTAGCAAAAATGGACAGATTGGAAAGTAAAAAAGCATGGAGAGCAATGATGACATTGGAAATAGTGGGGAGAGGGTGGAAAATGAGGGAAGGTAAAAGGTAAAGGAATCACGGGGAAGAAGAAAGAAGCAAAACATTTAAGAGACCCAAAATGGAAAGAAATTTGTTGATTATAATATATGTGGTAACATCTTTGACTGGACTGATATGCAGTGTATTTATGATGGGGAAACTCATTTTGTATGCTACAATGACACATAGTGATTGAAAGTAAATTTTTTTTTGTAATTAAAGACAAAAGGTGAAGGAGTATTCACTTCAGTCCAACTGAAGTTTAGTTCAATAATCCTTAATCTGGCCCAAGTACTGTGCTGAGCACTGAGGCTACTCAAATAAATAACATAACTGTTCTCCTCTAGAACATGTCAGTCTTTGAGGGAGACAGACAACTGATATAGACAATAATCCTCTCAGATAATAAATTCATTCTGGTGATGTGTACAAAGAATAGTACCTAGCACAGGTTAGAGAAAAAAATGGGCTGGAGAGTCCCAGAAATTGTTCCCAAGTGTTCCAGCACCATTAGAATTTATATCTCTTTAATACATAGAAGTCCGTCTGATCTATCTAACACTACATGAAGAGATAATGATGTAAGATTCGTGATGTAATATTGGTGATTACACTGTGCAAAAGTCTAGCACCTTGCTTCATAGAAAAAAGGGGAAAGAGAACATTACAGTCTGTCAAACACAAACCCAGCCCGATTTCTATACAGGTAAAACTGTTAAATGATCTTATATTCTTTATACTTAAGAAAGTCCCCAAATAATTTTAACTTGGAGTTTTATGGACAGCTCCTGTAGATTACATCACTGACGTAATCTTTAATATTTGGGCATTATTTTCACTTTTTCTCTCATTAAATACCTAAATTATTTTCCTTTCACAAAAATCACAATGCAGAGTTATATAAACTGTTGGCTTTGACTGAATCTCCACGAGAAGGAAACCTATTTGCCATTTCATAGGGCAATGATTAGTCAAAATATATCTTCTTTGGTTCTTAGAAATAAATGCTAAGTACTTTGCATATATGTGCTCAATAGTAATAACTACCTGGCAATTACTATTATACCCATTTTACAAAGAAAGAATCTGGTTTCAGATACTCAATATCATTAGCAAGTAAGTCACATAAGCAGTATTGTATCTTTGTATCTTTGTATCCATACTTTTAACCACTGTGCCATGTTATTTAGACAAAATAACCATACAAGCTGCTAAAAATACTGTAATGTTGGTATATGCTTTGCAAAGCCCTTCTTTGTTTCTTACATTTTTAGGATTTAAACAGTAGTAGAATGACATATTAAATATAGTATTGTCTGACATATGCCTCTGATGCTCAGTACTTCACAAAAGATGCTATATGTCAATTGTCTCTTCAATGTGGAATAAAAACAATGAAAAATAAAATTAGATTCTCCATATATACTTGATACAGTTTTCCAAAGAAGGGTCAAAATCTCTCTTCCTGGAGAGATTTTGTGGACCCAAACCAGAACCCCAAAGAGCAGCATGAATGATGAAGTATTCAGCAGATACTTACCAAGCAACTGTTTAACACAGGGATTGCACCAGTGAATAGATTACTCCTGTCTCCATGAGCTTACAGTCAGTAAAGAAGACAGTTACGAAGAAGTATTAGACTCCAGTGTTCCAGTAATGAAGTCCATATAACTACAGCAGGGCTGGGCTTCTCTGGAAAAGTGACATAAAAGCTAAGATCTCAAGAATGAATAGGGGGACCAGCAGACGGCATAATGGTTATGTCGCTGGACTCCCACACAGTCAACCGCAGTTTACGTCCCAGGCCTGGCAGCTTAAAATTCACACCAGGCACATATGTGTGCGTGCCCAAGAACTCAAGAAGAGAATAGAGGAGAAGGGACTGTGGTATGGCCATCCACCCTGAGGCACGTTTTTTTATTTTCAGTGTCTCTGTCTCTCCAGCGGGTATATGCACCCTAGCAAAAATCTCTCTAAAAAATAAATAAATAGATGAAGTTTGAGAATCATGTTAAGATGCTTTTCTTGAAATTATCAGCGAACTTTGCTATTGAAAGTAGTTGGATTATTTAAGAAATTGTGTGATCAATAAAATGCAAGGGAAAAAGGAATAGAAGACAACTGTAGACACCAGAGATAGTGTGGGAGGAGGGTAGGAAAGGGCAGAGGGTCAGAAATAGGGGATATCTATATATATATAACTAGAAATGGAAAATTATTGACAATAGCATGCATGATTAATCCACTATGTAGTATATTCTGAATGGGAAATCACATTTTGTATGCTGTGATGATGCTTAGGGAATGAATGTAAACTAATTTTTAAAAATGTTTCAGAAATAAATAAATAAATAATAGGAAAAAAAAGGAAAGGGTAGAAACTGTGGTAACATAGTGGTTAAGGTGCTGGACTCCCACATGGTTGACGATGGTTCGGGTCTCAGACCTGGCGTCTTGCTCTTTCACTTTATCTCTCTCTCTCTTTCTCTCTCTCTCTCTCTCTCCTTCTCTAATCAAATTAAAACATTATAACAAATAAAATTAAATAAATATTTTTTCAAAGAAAAGTTTAGAAACTATCAAGAATACTGGACAGTGGGAACAGCAGTTAGCGTAATGGCTAAGTCGCTGAATTCCCATGTAGTCGACTGCAGTTCAAGCTCCGGACCTGGTGGCTGAAATTCATGGCAGGCACATGTGCACGCATGCCCAAGATCCCAAGAGGAGAATGGAGGAGAAGGGATTGCGGCATGGCCATCCCCCCTGGGGGGTGATTTCTTGCTTTCTGTCTCTTTGTCTCTCTCTGTCTTTCTGGAGAGCGCACGTGCCCTATAGCAAAAACCTCTCCAAAATAAGAAAAAAAAAAGAGAGAGAGAGAGTGAAACCATGCCATAACTATGGTCTGGAATAAGTCTGGTATGGTAAGAACTAGGACATCTAAATAGGAAAAGAAACGAAAATGATAATCATAATAGCTAATACTCTTCTGGCCCCTACATATTTTACAATGAACTATTCATGTGGTATTCAGAACAACCCTAAAAAGAAGATTGTATTACCTTCATTTTTGGATAAAATAATTTGGTCATGGTCACAGAGTAAATAAGCGATCAAACTTTGAACCCAAGAGTTGTGTTTCTAGAGTCCATGCCCTTCACCAATCACCTCTGCTGGCTTCAGATTATAATGGGCTTGGGGCGTGGTGGCGCCCGCCCTATGGCAGATTATAATGGACTCTACAGGACATATGAACTTTAGTATTTATTCTAGGGGCTAGGACTTTCAGAGTATTTTTCCCACCCCAGATCTACTAATTTAGAAACTCTGGGGGAGGAACTAGTAATTCATGATTTCAAAAGCCCTCCAAATGATTCAGAGTTCGAGAAACTCAGATACAGGCAGTCAGAAATCCTGCAATGCTTTTAGGTAGTGAAGTGACCTCATCAGATATTCCCTAAAAATTTATTATTCGTATCCACTTACCCAATGAAAAACCATGGGGTTAGGCATGATGGTTCTCTCTTCAGAAGGAAGAACCCAGGCTTCCTTATTTTTCTGTTAAACCCACAAAGTCATAAACCTAATCCCCTTTACTTACTGGGAATGAAGTTAAAAATGAATTCTACTAAAAGTGGCAGGGCTTAGAGAGTAAGGCAGCCTGTTATTAGGGAGCCTTAACCCAACTGCTGAATTGAAAAAGATAAAAATATCCTTTGTAATCTGATTGCAAGGAAAATGCCACTAATAGGACAGTTGTGACTCAGATAAATTTTAAGCTGTTAGACTTATTTAGTTTTATGAGGAAAAGAGTGCACATATAACAAGTATTGAAATTCCTTTTGAGTGATATTTTTTCACTAAGACCAACTATAATAATAATAACTATAATATATATGTATACATATATTCCAAATTTATTTCATGTATCACAATTATGTAAAATTTTCACTCTATTATAAAAAAGCCAAATCACAATATGAATAAAAATTGAATAACCCTGTCCTAGTCAATGTCCAGTATAGAAGGAATAACTTAGACTGGTAATCTTCAATCTGCAATCGTTTTGCTTCTTTTCAACTAAATTATATCCATTTCATTAACTTGTAGTAAAGTCTTCTTCTGTAGTTTTTATATTTTAATGCCCCTAAATCTGACTTTTAAGGATTATATTTAGACTTCCATGGTCTATATGCTGAAATTTCAATCAACCTAGAAACTAAAAATTGTAGAAAACTTTCCTTTAAAAAATCCATTTAAAAATGACCAATATAAAACTTATTAATAATTTATCTTTTATTGAGGATAGGAGCTACTAAATATTTGAAAGTCTAACAGAACAAATGACCAGTTTCGAATTTACCTTGACCCTAAAATAATCGTCAGAATTAAAAAAGGGGGACTTCATCTGATGCCTGCCCCCTCCCCAAATTAGTGTGTGACTAAAGAAAAAAAGTGACTCTGTTTAGTCACATGACAAGGGTTCAACATTCTGTTCTTTATTTTTAATTTAAAGAAGAAAATTTGGAATTTCAAAAACTATGATTTTATATGAATCTACTGTCATGTTTCTTTTTTTCTCTTTTCTTGGCTATAGGGCATGTGCTCTCACTACAGAGAGAGAGAACGCTTGAGAAAGCACCCTCCCAGAAGAGGTGGGCATGTGGCAATCCCTTCTCCTCCATTTATTTTCTTGGGATTTTGGGAATGCACATATCTGGCATGTTTTTCAAGCCACTGGGTCTGAGACACAAACTCCACTGTTGCCCACGTGAGATCCAGCTACCTCAACCACCAAGCCACTGGCTGGCCTCTACATTTTTTATTTACTAAGTCAAAGTCAAATGTCTATTTAAGCCAAACTACTAATATATTTTTAACAATCCACTCTTGGGATCAGCCGGTGATACAATGGTTACGTCTCTGGACTCCCATATAGTTGACAACAGTTTGAGTCCTGGACCCGGTGGCTTAAAACTCATGCCAGATGTGTGTACATGCATGCCCAAAATCCTGAGAGGAAAATGGAGAAGGGACTGCAGTGTGTCCATCCCCCCTGGGCAGTGATTTCTTGCTTCCTGTCTCTCTGTCTCTGTCTCTCTGGTGAGTGCCCATGCTCTATAACAAAAATCTCTCTACATATAAAACATCACTCTCGCTAACTGTTGGATATATAACAGTAGGGAGACGAGAAATAAATACTCAGGCCATATACTTGCTTCTCTTCTGCTTGGAACCATCCCCTGCTCTCGCCTGCTCCTCTTTTCTTGCTCATTTCTATGTATTATTCATATTCAACCTTCACATGATTTTCTCAGATGATCTTTTCCAGAATACCAAATCCCATTGCCCCCCTTCCCACCAAAGCAGGATAGATTCCTTTCAGCTCCCATAGATATCTGTCTTTCAGCTGGAATTAAAATAATAAAAATCAGTAAATGAATCTCTTCTAAAAGAATTCTAAGCTCGACATTCATTTGAATACATACAACTCCACTTGGCTACATGAACTCACAACACTGTGACTTAACCAATACTTTCGGGATTAGGCGATATTCAAGTGTTTATTAATGATAAGTGAAAGACATAGTTATCTACCTTAATTCAAGATGACTAAAATATATTTTGGAAATTCCATGAACAAGGAGGAGGAAACAAATTTTGTATGCTTACACAATTTTGTAGATTTTCTCTCCAACCTACAGCTGGAGAGAAACCACTTGACTGAGGAGAAATGGCGCAAGTGATTCACATCATTGCAGACAGCATTTTCAAGCAGATGCTGCTCTGATCTGGCCTGTGGCTCCTTCAGGAATGATAAAGCAAGATGAAGATCTTGAGAATGTGCCTACGTACAACAGATAATCCAGGTCATCTGCCTATTGCTGTGTAGATGTTCCAGGAGTGCACATTGCTTTCTGTTAATACTTTGTCATAGCCAAGAAATAAGCTTCTAGAAGTTCACGCCAAATTGTTCTTCCATGCAGAATGATTAGAAATCAGTTTTCACTGATCATCTATTTGACTGCACTTAATAAATACATATTGAGTATCTACTAGGTGTCAGATGGTATTTTACATGCTTAGACTATCTCGGGAACAACATAGAAGCAATAGATAGGAAGCATTGTTCTAGGACTGAGAATAATTACTAAATCTATAGTAAGTATTGAATAGTAATACTTACTAAAACCTGTAAAGTGTGATCTCTACTCTTAATGAGTTTACAATGTTAAATGGGGTTAGGGTAGTAGGAGGGGTGGATAACATGCAAATGATCACCTACAACAGGAGGAAGCACATGATAGTTATCAGAATACCTGACTCAAACCATTTAAACATTGAATATATGAGTTAGTGTCACAGAAGAGCCAACTGTGAACTTGGAGTCATGGGAAGCATCACTAAGGAGCTAAGTTGGAGCAGGGCCTCAGAGCCACGTTTAGAAAAGCAAAGAGTACTTGGGGAGGAAATCGGAAGTCCGAGACTCTCTGGAATCTCATGTGCAAATTTATTCATTAAAATTATATACTGTTTAAGGTCAGCAGTTGGTGTGGAGGTTAAGACGTTGGACTCGCATGTGGACAAGCACGGAGTCCCAGTCCCTGCTGCTTGAAAATTACACCAGACATGTGGACACGCATGCTCAAAATCCCCGAGGAGAAATGAGGAGAAAGGATTACAGTGTGGTCATCCCTCATCACTTTCTTTCTCACTGTCCCTCCCTGTCTCTCTCCGAGGAGCACACACACCCCATGGCAAAAACCTAACAAAAAAAAAAGAAAGAAAAAGAAAAATTATTCACTGTCTACATTTATCAACTGAGCATGTGCTCTGTGCTGGATACTATAATAACCTCTGCAGAACATATAGTCAAATAGTCAAAGAGAAACTTCACCCTCAAAACTTTATGAGGCAGTAAGGAAGTGTTTAGAATATGCCTTAGTCACTAAAATACAAAGCAGAAAGCCCTGAGAGTCATAAATAAGAGAGATGTTGATAAGGTTCTGTGGCAGTTTAAAGGAGGAAGATATAACGTATAGTTGGTTATCTATCAGAAAGGCCTCATGGAAACCAGTTGGCATTCAACTGGGCCTTATAAGATAAGAATGTATGAGAAGGAGAAATTGGCCTAAAGGCACAGCCAGGAAAGGAGTGTGAGGGGACTACTGTGAGAGATTAGAAAGTGGGAGAGTAGCTCAAAGGTTATTGCAGTAGATGTGGTAGGGGATAAGAATCCAGGTATTTGTTGGTTGACTTTAAAATTGTCATCGCCCACACCTATATCCTATACATTATTTTGTTATGTTTGAATTACAAAATCATAATATAATCTGATTTCTTTTTCTTTATGGTCAATTCTATGGTTTGAATGCTCTCCCCCCCAATTAATGTGTTAACATTTGAGAGCCATTGTAATAATGTTGAGAGGAGAGTGGGGACTTAAAACAATTTCGATGTTGAAGGGTGGGGCCTTTGGGAGATGATAAAGATCAGATGGTCTTCAAGGTGGGGCCTCCAGGATTGGCTTTACACGAAAAGCAGACACAGGGAAACACATGCTCTGTGACGGAGTACTGAGTCACCTCAGGACTCTGCAGAGAGTTCCCACAACCAGGAGACCCTTGCCATATGTGACCTCCAAAACCATAAGAAATCATAAACCTCTAAGCTTTATAAATTACTTAGGCTCAGGCACTTCTGCATTAGCCATGCAAGAAACTATTGCGTTGTCGGGAAAGTCATAACACATTTTTGCATAGAAAAACAGAAAAATAACATCATGACTTTCCTGACAACAAAATAGAACAGAAAATCATTTAGCATTTATATCCTATTACATTTTTCCTTGCTTTAACTTTTGAAATCTTTAGATATTATCAAGTCTGCATTCCCTCATCAGATTTAATTATTGTTTTCACAAATGCTTAATATTATTTTATTATCACAACTTGGTTTTTGCTATACATTTCCCTAAACAGTGATTAATGCTTAGAGCCAAATTGCGGCACAGGGCTAAAAATGTAATATTCTGTGAGGCAATTCCACATGAGAAGGTTGCTGGTGCAGATCTGGAGATGCTTTGAAAACAGCCCTCCCACAAGTACACGTACCCAGGTCTGGCTAAGGCTGGCGCTGGATGATGGTGTCAGAACCCTGTGGGGGTGTTTTCTTCTTTCTCTCTCTCTCTTTCTGTCTGCTTTTTCTGTATCTCTTACTCAGGAAAGAAATAAATCATTTTTAAGTGTTTAATGCTTATTTCAATTGAATTTTATTTTGTTTGTTTAAGTCCCTGCATCTACTGCCTCCCCCATACCACACATTGTATGGTACGTATTTCTGATGATTTATTTCGTATGGGGTAAGCTATTTATCTTAATATAATCAGAATAAAAGATATAACATCCTGTTGGAATTGTATTCCAGCCACCCTATGATGTGTCGCTGACAGTGGCACTAAAAAGAATTGTGTAATGTCCTGATTCTCCTCTCTGAGGTCAGCCTCAGAAGGATATATTCAAAATAGCATAGTTATCCACAGTACATATTCTCTACATAAGGGTCTATGTGAAACATGAATACATGCGTGCGGGTGACCTTGGCTCTGTGTGAAAGCAATGATTTTTCTTTTTTCTTTTTTGACAGTATGCTAAAACCTTTACTAGTTTCAGATTGTGTTCCCTTTTGTATGTGTCCACAGTGGCAGGACATCTAGTACCCAGGGGCAAAGGAGAGGGGTTGAGTATGATCTGAGTAGAGTTTGGGGGAGGGGAGGTGATGAAGCTTGCCAGCTGGGTCCTCTCTGCCCCATCTTAGGGCCCCCACTATCCACAATCTCCACAGAAGAAGAAAAAGGAGTGGAGGGAAATAGAAAACCCCCATTTCTTTCTATCCATCCATTCTTTAATTAAAAAGCTATGCATTGATCACCACTTTATGTTAGGGGCATAGTATGAGTTAGATTCTGCCATGAACCTTATATATTGGGTTGTCAAGAAAGGCATGACATATTTTTTCTATGATTTTAATGCAAAAAATGCATTATGACTTTTCTGACAACCCAATAGTTTATAATCCAGTGATAGTGATAAACATAAAGTGAATCATGATATGAGTTATTAAACCATTACAGTTGCAACAAATGCTACTAGGTAAAAGTTCAGAGTACCTTAAGGGAACATGACTAGGTCCTACGCTAGGGAACATCTTATTCTCTAGGACAATAGAAAACAAAAGCTTAGCAGTGACCATCAGGATGAATGACAAAATTATAAATTCTCAGGCTTGATATAGATAATAGCAAACCATGGCAAGGAGTTGAGGAAGCTGTGCAATGTGATAAACGATGCACAAATTTCTGTTATTATAAAGGTGACAGGGATTCCTGGGATGCCCCACCCCCCTCACATACACTCTTTAATAGTACATATTCCCCACAAAAATAAGAAAATCTCATCTGAAATCTTATGCACCTGCGTGGCTAGTTAATTTTTCATGAAGCATCATGGTTCTGATACATACCTTCTCTTTCTAATTTTGTTAGACAGTCAATTTGTAATGCTAAACAAAATATGGCCAAGAAACCTAAAATGGAGCATTGCAGAAATTCTCTGAATATCCACTTATTCACTTACAATGAGGTATGTGGAAAACACAGATGTGCACACACACCATCTTCACACATGTCCTTCTCTCATCTTGAATTGCCAATAAATATATTGCTCAAATAGTTGTGACAGTTGTAGTTCAAAAGAGAGACCCTGATAATGAGAGAATGTAGGAGTAGTTCATAGAAATGCTCACAGAATTACACAAAGATGACTATCAGACTAGCTGCAAAAATTATGGCAGGAACAATCCTTATTTGTTCATTTGCTTCATTTCCAAGTACCCTTGAGGTAATCATTATCACATAAATTATTTCCAAGTAAATGAGAAAAGGGGGAGTTATTAAATGTACATCACTGGAAATAACCTGATCCTAGAAAACAAAACTCAGATTTTTTTTAAGAGAGATTTTTGCTATAGGACATGTGCACTCACTTAAGACACAAAGAGACAAAGAGACAGAAAGCAAGAAATACCACCCCACCCCACCCCACCCCACCTAGGAAGGATGGCCATACCATAATCCCTTCTCCTGCATTCTCCTTTCCGGATTTTGGGCAGGCACACACACATGCCTGGCATGAGTTTTAAGTCAGGTACGGGACTTGAATCATAGTTAACTATGTGTGAGTCCAGCAACATAACCATTTTGCCATCTGCTTGTCCTAAAAAGTTTATTTCTTAGAAAAATTTTAGCCTCACAGCAAAATTGAGAGGTCCCGAGATTTTCACGTGTACCACTGTCCCCACACATACATAGCCGTGCCCATTATCCACATCCTTTACCAGTGGGTACACTTAGTACCAGCATATACCAGAATAATACATTTAACACCAACAATCAATCTACACTGACATTATAATCAGCCAAAGTCCTTAGTCTGCTCTGAGGCTGCTCTTGCTGCTATACATTCTATAGGTTTAGGTAAGTATGTAAGAAGAATCACATAGATTCATCCTTACAGTATTATACAGAGTACTGTCACTTCCCTATCAATCCCCTGTGCTTCTCCTATTCATTCCCTCACCATCAATCCCTGACAACCACTGATCTTTTGATTGTCTCCCAAATGTCATATAGTTGGAGTCATACTCTTACTCATTGTTGGTAGGTATGTAGCCTTTTTTTTTTTTTACCCTTTCTTTCTTTCTTTTTTTTTTGGGGGGGGGGGTACATGCCCAACTCCAGCCCTCTCAAAACAGGATTGAGATAACATATGGTAGTAAAAGTCTATTTAGTCTGAAAAACACAATATACATATATGTGTGTGTGTGTGTGTGTGTGTATGTGTGTTATATTGTTCTTTTGGTGAGGGTAGAAATAATGCTATAGAACAGGAATATTTTTTCATAGAAATATCAGCTTTCTTTTAATAATTACATTTCAGTGGTTTAGTTCATACTTAATAAAATTACATAATTATAAATGAGAAACAAGGGCTAGCAGGTGGCATACTGGTGAAGGTGACTGGATCCCACATGGCCAGCTGTGAAGTTTGAATCCTGGATCTAGACTTGAACAACACACTGGATGCATGTGTGAAGGTGCCCAAAATCACAAATGGACAAGAAGAGTTTGCAGTATGGTTATTTTCTTGGGGAGTGATTTCTCATTTTCCCTTTCTCTCTTTGTCTCTCTCTGTTTTGAACATGTGTCCTATAGCAAAAACAAACTTTTATTTTCCTAAAGATTTTTGCCATAGGGCTCATGTGCTCACCAGAGGGAGACAGGAGAGACAGTGAGAAGGAAAGTGAGAAATCAGCCCCCAAAGGGGATGACCATACAGCAATGTCATCTCCTATATTATCCTCCTGGGATTTGGGGCACACAGTCATACCCACCCAGCATGATTTTCAAGCCACTGGGTCTAGAACTCAAATCACTGTCAGCCATGTGGAAAGTCAGCACTTTTTCCACTATGCCACCTGCTGACCCTCCAAAAAATAAAAAGAATCTTATAAAAAGAACAAAAACAAGTTTGGGAATAAACACAGTTGATTCATGTTAGGAATAGAAGTCAATAAGTGGCAGCAGATGTGTGTTTACCTTTAAAAATAGCCATCTTCCATAAGCATTTGGGTCAAATTGATCAAGTGGTGGTCTACTAAGAGAACATCCATGGGGATTTCCATTCCAATTGTCTTCACAAGAGTTACTGTGACATATAAATAAGAGCTAAATTTGTTTTAAAATGATTTGATATTTTTACCTGGGAGTATATTGCCTTTAGGACTATTAGACCTGTTTTGCCTGACTCAATACTCGCATTTATAAAAGAATATCAGTGACTCTGCTGGAGAAAACATAGTAGATTCAGCCTACGCAGCATTTTATTTATCTATTCAGCCATTCACTGTGCCATGATCTTCCTTCCTCAGCTCCCAAGTAACTGGATTACATGTGTATACCAACATGCTCAGCTTTTCAGGGCAGGTCATGTAACCTCAGCCTGCAGACCAGCAGCCTTACCCAGAATGCACTTCAGTGACTGGGCTTGCAGTATTATCTTTATGACAGAACTCCGGGAATGCTTTGTAGATCCCTCCCCTGCTAGTGAGTCCTGACATTTCTTCTATTTGGGAACTTTATTCATTTAAGCCAGTGGTTCTCAAAATTTAGGGGGCATCAGAATTATCCAATGAGTCTACAAAACTGCATATCAGAGGTTCTGATTGGAGATTCTGATTATAGAATTGTCTGAGTCTACAAAAATGCAGTTCAGAGGTTTTGACTGGAGATTCTGATTATGTAACCCTGGTGGTTGTTCAGCAATCTGCTGAACGAGCATCCTAGGTGATCTAAACACAGTGCTAAGGCACTGTTTTGACAAATCCTAAACTTCAAATAAGATTCAAAATATGATTATAGGTCATCTCTCTCTTTTCTTTTGCCCACTCCATCCAGCTAGGACTTCCTTCAGTTTCTAGAACCAACTGTGATCTCTCTCTCCTCAGAAACTTTATATATACAGTTTCTCTTCCAGAAATAACTTTCCCATACTTTTTGGGTTCATTTCAACTTCTTCAAATACAAATATTATTTCCCCAGGGGGTATTCCCTGCCTATGTGTAGACTAGACTAGGGATTTTTTTTACTGTAAATTTCACTGCACCTTTTACTTCTCTTTTTCAGCATATTACTCTTGTTCAGTGTCTATCTTCCCACCTGCCCTCTTTCCAAACCATAAATGCCATG
The DNA here is from genome assembly GCF_000334495.1 of Tupaia belangeri chinensis. Classification (NCBI taxonomy): domain Eukaryota; kingdom Metazoa; phylum Chordata; class Mammalia; order Scandentia; family Tupaiidae; genus Tupaia; species Tupaia belangeri. The sequence goes on from NW_006159816.1 coordinate 1,588,155, forward strand.
AAGGAATACACCGTGTTTGTCTCAGCTACCACTGCATTCCCAGTACTTTGTACTGTGCTGAGCAAAGTAATTCAGCATTACAGAGTGAGCGAATGAACGAAGGAATGTCCATTCAACATTACAGAGTGAGCGAATGAACGAAGGAATGCTACCATGCAATCTTCATTATGAGAGGCAATGCTACTTGAAATTCCTCATTTAGCTGCTTAAAAAAATAAAAAAGAGAGAAAGGTTATATATTTCTTTCTTCTATGAAAGAAAGACACAGAGAGTGGGGGACACCCCTGAAAGGGTCTTCATGATATGGTACATCCCCAGCCTCAGTCGGTCTGGATCACGGGTAAGCACGTATGTGTTCGGTGTGTACAAGTAAGTTTTGGGACAAGAACCAAAAACCTTCCCGTGCAGGTACAATGACATGACCACTGCACCACTGTCTGTTCCTTAGTGCCTTTTAGATCCATTTTTAAGAACAGTAATACTCAAAATCATTTAACAACAGATATGGGTAAGAGGAGAAGAACTGGGGTCACCGATACAAAACTGTTGTAGGAACAAAAGGAACAAAAAGAACAAAACATAGGAACTAAAGGTTAAGATCCAGTAATAAACTCTGAGGAGTGTCAGGATTTAAAAAAAAAAAAATCTGGGAACCAGCAGTTAGCGTAATGGCTATGTCGCTGGACTCCCACGTAGTCAACTGCAGTTCGCGTCCTGGA